>NC_081190.1:10323134-10633134 GCF_902713425.1 Acipenser ruthenus
CCCAGGCGTGACAGACCGACCTGCCTGCAGCCCGGAGAGCTTAGGCAAGGGAAGAGGCGAATTGAGTGAAATCAAAGCAGGGAGACAAGCATGCACTTTACGAAATATCCCCATTATTTTGTCATTACAGTGCATCAACAGTGAAATGGTAGGTACATTTTTTAGAATGAAGTGAAGCATTCTGTGGTGATTGGTGCGACTCTGCACTTGGAGGGGTGTTTGAAATCAGCAGAAACAATAGCTCGGCTAGCAAGGGAAATAAAGGAAATTACTGCAACTGACTGAAATTGGTCTCTGCGCACCAAACCAATCTCTATCTTTTTGCTGTTTGACTTGATTAGATTTGGAACATATATATTCAGCAACAATGCAGATTAAGAATATTATAACTGCTCCATTCACCAGTATTTCAACCTTAGCATAAATAAACAAAATCATTGTACTGAGAGACAGGCAAGAGAGTGGGAATACAGCAAAGAACAAGAACGTGTTTCAGAAACAAAAGGAATGGCACTCCTAATTAAGGAGGGTGCATATTCAACATTTAGAATGCACATTCCCCACTGAACAACGCTCAGACACTTTTTTTGAGGAGCTCCTTCCACATTAAGCTTTGTCACTATTTATTTATGTATTATTCTTTCATTCCTCCTTTCATATTTTATCAGGCACAGAAATCAAGCAAGTTCTACAGCTCATTGCATGGGTATCCTGGAGGACAGCAGCAACAGAACAGTCCAATTTAAATAGAATTACAGTAAACACTAGAACTACATCTCTAGTGGACCTCAAGCAGTAAGAAATACAACATACATTTTTTACATCTACAAGGGGGCAGGTTAATGGTTACAAACTGGTCTACAAGACTTGGAGGTCAAACACAATTCTAGTGAGAGCTCTAGTGAGGGGACTGAAAACTTTGAATAATGTTTTAAAAAGTCACCAGGATGTGATAACTAAAAGAGAAAATGCAAAACACAAAGATGAATGTACTAGCTCAGAAAACTCAAATATTTCAGCGCCACAGTGAAAGTTTATATTCACTGATGCACTTGTAATTCACAGCCGGGTCAGACAAAAGGGCACCGTCTTATACTATCTTATGCTTTTGCTTGTCAAAAAGGCTGTACAGTTGCCCTTAAAATCCTCTCAGTACTGGGAAAGGCTATCAGACTTTGTGCCATGGGTCACATGCTGTGTCACTGCCAGTGCAAATCTACTGTGTTTCCTCCAAGTTTTTTAACTGAAACTATAAGAGCAAGCTGTTCTCTTCTCTGAAGCCCGTGCACAACACCTAAAGAAATATCACTGATGAGAACAGGAGCCCCTGGAAAAGAGCATATCTCTTGCATTGATCCCATTAATTTAGCATGACAGGTATACAAGATTGTCTATGGGCAAGCACATGATAAAGCGTGTAATAACACCTTGGCTATTATTTAACTGGACTTTCTATCATAGTGGCATGTTATTAGCTGGCAGATGGAAGTGTTACATCATCCTAGTTTCCCGTGTGCACCTGGTACTGCAGAGAGTCCAGACAGATAGAGAGACAGACAACTTGAGACAAAAGAAGGCAGCGCAAAAAAACAAATATTCCAGCAGCAATGACCCTCATTACAGGGCTCAGCAAATCCACATATGTATTCACAGAAGCAATCAGCCCAGCTCTCTGAGCCTGACAGGGAACACAGCTGAGACCTGAGTGAAAGTCAGCTTTGTCATTAAGGACTCCTCTACATGAAGAAATTGAAGGTAAATTCAATGATCCAGTTTTCTCCTGAAGCATGTACAGTACCAGCGACACACCCCAGTAAGACAAAGTGCAGACAGTCTACCTTAAATCTGTGATCAGTAGTTGACAAGACCAGGACCAGTAACCCGCACCAGTTAATAAAGCGCACCCTGCAATACAGACTCAGAGAGAGGGGAACTTTCGCTTTCCTTCTGTGTGGAACAGACACCTATCCTAATAATTAATAATGAAGAAACTCCAAAAGTGTGTGCACTGAAATACAAGCATAGATCTTCTTAAAGCTGTTGCCATTCCCAAATAATGCACCCCTGTACTTTGAGCAGTCTTAAACATAGTATATAGAAGGCATTGCAGCAGGGGTACGGTGCTCAGATCCTCGCTATAGTACTGAAATGAGAAGACATGAGGCATACAGGATGTGCTGCCTCAAAAACATAATCCATTCTACTGTCTTCTGCCCTGCAGCCCACCATTTAAACCACTTACCTCTCAAACCTGAACCCACCCCCATCTACTCTGAGCATCATTTAAACCACTTACCTCTCACACCTGAACCCACCCCCATCTACTCTGAGCACGTAACTTACCTGTTGGTGTAACCAGGGACCCGTATAAACCTACAGCCAGAACATTTTACAAGAAGCAAGTTTTTAGAATGTTATTAAACAGCTTTTTGAAAGTGCGGTTGCCTTACCTTATTGTTCCGATGTAATCTCTGCCTGACATCTCGACACATTTCAATCAATTGAGTGAGTTCTGCCCGTGCCATGGGTACCTCCGGAGAGTAGTTTTCACAGCTTAGGAGCAATCTGTCCGTAAACAAAAACATGACCTTGTTAATCACAGGGGAAATGAGAACCAGGTATCCTCCAGTGGAACATTCAAATTACTTTTTTTTCTAATAGGAATAGCAAAATATGTATTTATAAAGCTGATAACAAACAAGTCATAATGTAGATTGTAGGTCTCCTGTGATGCAAACTTTGAACTGGAACCATGGAGAGTCTGACCCGGTACGCTTCTTTATGTGAAGACGCTGTCATTTGTGTCTGTTCACATTCTGTGAGCCTCATTGGTAAGACAGCAGTGGACACTAATACAATCTCATGAATTAGCCCTTCCTCTGGGGGTCTAACCAAACAAAGTCAATTGATCTCTCCATGGCAGCAGTGACCAAAGCACTCAAGCGTTCTAAGAGTCAATGGCACCAAAAGGGTATGCAACACATACAGCAGTACAGCAGCTGGCATTCGTAAAAGCTGATTGAGAAGAATATTAGAATGACAAATCATGGTTCTCTAATACACTTCAATCCGGCATGAGCATTCTACTGCGCTATCCAAGTGGAACCAGTGTTCTATTAGAAACATCTGGTTAAAATACCTTAATCGGTCAGTGAGGGTTTCCAGAGCATTCTCCACCTCCAAGTTACGAGAGGCGTGAGAACTCAGTCCCTCCGCAAGAAGCACCACCTGCAACAGCCAGGAAAGAAATACATAAAACAATTACAAATAACATCAATGGTATGTGTGTATATCTGGGACCATTTGTATCAATCCAAATATATGTTTTTTCTTTCTTATGTAATCATGAATATTAAAAAATGACTAAAATAAAAACAAAGCATTATATACAAAGAGTAAGGCTGTTAATAGTGTAAACAAAAAATATTTCAAGAGTTAAATTTTTATAATTGTTCCTAAAATGTAAACCATTGCCCAAAAAATGCATGTCAAATATAGAGGCGATTATTATACAGTGTCATGTGCAGTGTAAGGTTATTTATGTAAAGTGCTTTCCGTTTACTCTACACATGCTGTCTCATCCACATTAATATGTCATATATAATTTAAAAAAATAATTAAAAAAAAAAAACAGGTCTCTAAGGAGGGCTTCTCCTGATGGCTTATTTAATTGGTTTCCAAAATTCCCAATATATGAACATGTTTAATCAATAAGTGTAAACGCCTGTGAAGCTCAACAGAATCTGCATTGCTACTGTATCAAGAGCCCCTTTCACACTGGCATGCTCTACCCAGGTTGGAACCTACCCGGGTCGGGACCCGGTGTCATGCGGGTCGGCTACGAGATTTCACACTGCTTTAGATGAAGCGGGGTTGATCTGGGTGATAGACGCAAGTAAACAATGTGCATATGAATGCCCCGGAAGCAGCTTGTTTCAAGCTTCTCTGGATTGAACCGTCGGCCCAAATGTTGATTAGAGCAAATGTATCTTCCCCTGCTGCCATCTGACTCATGGTGTGTTTCAAGAAACAAAAATATATGGCTGCACAGAATAAACAATAAATGTTCCTTGCGGAAGTGAAACCTTCACGCAGGCGTGGCTGTTTGTTATTTTGTCTCGCTCAACCCGGGTCAAAGCGCATTGACCCACATCCTGAGGTGGGTCGCTGGGACCCGGGTTAACCCAGGTACGACCCAGGTAGGAGTGCCAGTGTGAAAGGGGCTAAGGATGTCAATGTTTAGGAGTTCAGGATGTGTTTATCTGTCTTTCAGTGCTGGTCCTGTCCATTCACGGGTATTAGAGAGTTGGAATAAGGGCTTCTGCTTTAAATGCTTTATATTCACGAAGTGTTTAACAGCAAACTGAAACACCCTGTCAAATTAATATGGTTTAGGTTGTGTCTGTGCATACCTTAAATGAAATAGTTCACTATTTTATCTTCATAGTATACAGCACTGGATGGAAAATTCCAGCCATAAAAGTACAATATGCTTGATTATTAAAATGTGGCATATATAAAATGGCTACTGTAGGGCCCTTTGGCAGCGGATTTTGCTGCACTTGGCTGGTGTTCCTGTGGCGAGTTTGAGTCAATAAGAATCTACATTAAAATCATGTAAACTAACCACATTCTGAGCAGCTTGTTCAAAGGCATGTTTCACTTGGGCAACGAGACAGCGACGAGGCAGCTTCTAATAATACCCTGGGAGCGGTCTGTCTAGCCAGCTAACACTTTTCAATTCCACAAACAGGGCTTACCAATAAACTTCTATTTCATAAAAAAAAAAAAAAAAAAAAAATGCACAAATACTGGTGTTCTTGTCAGCAGAGCGCACCCATCATCTCCATCATACCTGTCTCTCCAGCTGCATCACTTGAGCCTTCAACAGGTTCACACGCCTCTCGTCAAACGTCTCCCCCTTCCCTTCATCAAGCAGCTGCTGATACTGAGTCCTGTAAACAGCATTGCCAATGTAGACTCTTCATTACACAATCACACACAATAAAAACATAAGAACATGCACGATCAAGAGGAGGCCATCTGGACCAACAGTGCTGTTCCAGGTCCTAGTAGCTGGTTGATCTCAGAACTTAGTAAAACTGGATCTTAAAGGATCCCAATGATTCAGTAACATTGCTAGGTAACCCATTCCATACCCTCACCACTCTGTGTCCCAAGTGTCTCCACTTAATTTCCAACTGTGTCATCTCGTTCTGATTCCAATCAAGTCCCCCCTCATTCTTCTTTGTTCCAGCTAAATACATTCAGTATCCCTCACCCTATCTTCACAGCTCATCCATTGAAATCCCTCACCCTATTATTATTATTATTATTATTATTATTATTATTATTATTATTATTATTATTATTATTATTATTATTAGTTTATTTAGCAGACGCCTTTATCCAAAGCATCTTACAGAGACTAGGGTGTGTGAACTATGCATCAGCTGCAGAGTCACTTACAATTAAGTCTCACCCAAAAGACGGAGCACAAGGAGGTTAAGTGACTTGCTCAGGGTCACACAATGAGTCAGTGGCTGAGGTGGGATTTGAACCGGGGACCTCCTGGTTACCACACAGTCTCCTATCTTCACAGCTCGTCCATTGAAATCCCTCACCCTATCTTCACAGCTCATCCATTGAAATCCCTCACCCTATCTTCACAGCTCATCCATTGAAATCCCTCACCCTATCTTCACAGCTCATCCATTGAAATCCCTCACCCTATCTTCACAGCTCATCCATTGAAATCCCTCACCCTATCTTCACAGCTCATCCATTGAAATCCCTCACCCTATCTTCACAGCTCATCCATTGAAATCCCTCACCCTATCTTCACAGCTCATCCATTGAAATCCCTCACCCTATCTTCACAGCTCATCCATTGAAGCCCTGGGATTGTTTTGGTTGATTTCTAAGGCCACAATGACCAGACCAGAATTAAACAACATATTACACTTTTGACGAAGTAGCCAAACATCCTGTTTGCCTTTTTAATTGCTTCCCCACATCCTGTCTTGTTGCTGACAGCAAGGAGTCTATTACAACATGTACCATCTTTGTGCAGACCTATGAAGCGGACATGTGCACATACAGACACTTTAAAACATACCGTTTATGTTGCATAAGTCTAGTGGCAGAACCTTAAAACACACATTTGTTTTTTAAACATGGAGTGATGGTATCATCATATAATTTAATCATAGCTAACAAACTCCTTGTGTTTTCGTCACTTAAAGGATGAAAATAATCACTAATACTGTATATTAAAAAAGTATCAAGACTTCCCTAATGGCTTTGGTCCATTTAAACAGCATGATGTACATAGCGGAATGTTGTATCTAAATACAGGTATTGGATGGGTTTGCGACCATAAATTCACATTTCCTGGATGTATTCACAAACGATTCATAAATATATTGTAAACCATTTCTGTTTCGTGTTCCAATAAAGTGAAACACTTAGTTTTTTCATTCTGTGGATTGGTTTTTTTTCTCCCAAAGTATGTTAGCTATCAAAACGTCATTAGAGAGACATAAAGACTGCAAATGTAGTAAAAGAATCAGATGCTCTCTCTCTGTCTGTCTGTCTGTCTGTCTCTGTCTCTGTCTCTCTCTCTCTCTCTCTCTCTCTCTCTCTCTCTCTCTCTCTTTAATGTGATAAATTCAATACACCCTTTACACCCTTACAATAGGCAGCCCCTCATGTCGAAAGCATCAAATAATTCTACAGTCATTTGCCATGTTTTGTACCACAAATCAAGTTTTATTTTTGTCAAACTATAATAACAAGTATTGGGTCATTCAATAGAAATAACTGATTTTGAGGGCCCTATTGTGAACAATTTAATTTAAAGAAGTCTGTTTTTATGAAGTAATATCCAGAAGCTGTTATAAGGTGGGCTCCTGTAGGCTTCATTTAACAATACTAGAAAAAGTCATGAACAAACGTTCTATATCTTGTGTGTTAAAGCTTTGTGAGTAAAGGCCCACTAGCTTTGAACTAGTTACAGAGGGTTGCAAAAGTGACCACATTTTTTACTCAAGAAAAAGCCATGATTTGCTTTTAAACACCCTTTGCAAGACTGCAAAATTGTCCTTTTTATTCAGTACATTTTAATTGTGTGCAAAAAATGTTTAAAAAGTGTCAGCAAATCTTGAAAACACCACAGATGTCTTACTTTAGGTCTTCAAGTTCCTGTTTCAGCTGTACGTTCTCCTGCTGAAGTTTCTGCAAGTATAAAAAGAAAACAACAAAAGTAAAACAAGAAATCAAACTGCAAACACACACATTGGAAAACAATGTAACAGCTTTGCAAGCAATGGTAAAGTCAGCTCCATTTGTACTGTGGTTTGCATTCTCTATCCGACATCGTTAGCACTGGTCTGCATTAAAAATGAAGGCATCGGCAGCCTAAGAACACAGACCTCTGCGTCCAGGCTGTCCGCTGAGCCTAGATTCCGATTGAGAACACAGACCTCTGCGTCCAGGCTGTCCGCTGAGCCTAGATTCCGATTGAGAACACAGACCTCTGCGTCCAGGCTGTCCGCTGAGCCTAGATTCCGATTGAGAACACAGACCTCTGCGTCCAGGCTGTCCACTGAGCCTAGATTCCGACTGAGAACACAGACCTCTGCGTCCAGGCTGTCCGCTGAGCCTAGATTCCGATTGAGAACACAGACCTCTGCGTCAACATCATCATTGGTATCAGACACAGTATACACTCTGAGGTGCTGTATACACAAGGTGAGGGCCGGTGGATCGTCTGTACACGACATGGGCTGGTGGGTATTTAATTGCACAATTTGGGTACAATACTGTACTATCAGATATTCTTTAATATCTTTTCCCCTTATTTAGTTGCATGTTTTTAATTTGTTTTTGTCCCATAGCTTACATGCTTGGACATATTGTGAAACAAGTGCAAAGGCAAAAGTATATTTTCTGAGAGGAAAGGAAAAATTATAATGGTGTAAATTAAGGAGCAGTTTAATTACTGTTCTGAGTAGCTTCTTGCTAGCTTAATATTGTTAAAATTACTGTACTGTGCTTCTTTTTGAAAACACACAATAAAATCCAAATATGGCCCATCGTATGTAAACTAAACTACAGACATTTCTTAAAACGTCCTTTCATTTCTCCCAGTGCAAAAAAAATATCTTAAATCAAAGTAGAAGTTAAAATAGACTGTCAGAGTTTGGTAGAATTACAGCCGTTGCTCAATATGTAGTTTCATTATTCAGTGTCATTTAATTTAATAGCATCATTTTCAATGATACAGGTTGAGTTGATCTGGGTCATAATGACATCATGTTATGATTACTCCTCATCTGTAGTGCAAGGCTTAATTTTAATTACGGTCTGGCTGCATTTGTGCTTGAGGTCAATTGGTTGTTCCCCATCTGGCAAAATATATGGATGGTTTTAAAAAGTCCATACTACCTAATTATATCTTAATTCACCATGAAATTATTTCTGGTTCTATAGACTTTAGCCCCAGGAGTTTAATTCAGATAGAGACTTTAGACCCCTGCAATATTTCTTTCCTTGTGTGTTTAGTTAAGATTAACGACAGTTAACATTATTCTAACACGTACAGTAGCACTCTTCAACTCAAAGCAGACGAGCCTCCACCAAACTCAAGGATGTTTAAGATTGTTATTACATGAGAGTGGCTGTTGTTTACTTTATGCTAATATTGGACACAGCTTTTACCATGACTGAATGAGACAGTAGTGGTGGGGACCAACCAAGACGTAGCTTCCCTGTAATATATGAGTCTTCAGCGCTTTTCCTCGGCAAGTTAACATGGATTTCCTATTGGCCCTGTGTTAATGGCTGTAGCACCTCAGCATGGCAACCATCTGGAATGGGCAGGTTGGGCCCCCAGGAGTCATCAGGTGGGCACTAGCCCATGACACCTCCATTCCCCATTATAATCAAATGGTTACAAAACTGACTTGTATACTTGTGACAAAGTGGTGATTGATTACAGGCGCATGCAGTGCAGAGTGGATACAAAACGAACAATGATTTTCAGGTGCAAGAGTGTTTACTGATTTATTTAAAAATGTCCAGAGCCTTATGGCAAACACATGTAAATAATAATGATGGAGTGATACAGCGGCGTGTATCACTCAGTAATTGTAATCCCCAGGTTTGACCCGTAACCAAAAATCCCAGTTCTATTATATCTACACGAAACACAAAACACAAACACAGTTAACAGTGAGTGATATTAGTGCTCGTGGTGCAAGACAGTTCTCCAGTAACAAAGGGAAAGTGTTGGTGTCCGGGTTTGATGCTGGCTGAATAGTAACACATCGGGATCTTTTAGAAGCAGTCTAAAATAACAAACAAACAGTTTTTACTTAAACAAACTAAAACACTACACTCACGTTTTGGCAGCACAGGATTCTCCTTCTAGGTTTGATCTAACCATTTACAAAGGAACAGATCACTTACACTATGTCCCCTATTTATACCCTCGCTCATGACCCCTAGGTTAACGAGCGCATCCGCTCCTCCAATCCTCAGATGCCACGCCGTTTACCGTCCGGGTCACTGAGTTTGGGTACTGTAGCTCAGCCCCCTTCCTAAATGACCGACTTCCACCTACCCTAAGGAATAAATTGTCGTGCCAATTAGTTAAGGGTACTCTGTTCCTTTTACACAGCGACCTCACAGGTCGGGAGGGAGATCTAACACCAAGAATCGTTCGATCTCTGTCACAATACTTTAAAACAGCGTCACTGAAACTAAAGTGATGCAATGCTGTCGAGCAATCCCCCCCTCCCAGGTAAAGAGCCATGCACATGAGGACTGCAGAACACCAGTGTAAACTGCTGTAAACGCCATGTGAACCACCTGCCTCTGTGTGTTCACTTCTACCCGTGCCGATAGTCCTCCATACACAGATGTTTGCAGTCCATAGTGCAGCAAGAGTTCATGCCAGCAGTGCATGCACATTCAAATACTGTACTGAGTGGTTGTTTTTTCGGCATATTCTCGGATTGTTTTTTGTTTTGTTTTTTTATTCACACATCACAGGTATGCGTGCAACATCAAACAGACATGTACTTGACCTGAGCACTGAACATCTCATTATCACATAGTAAGGCATGACTTCTCATTTCCAAAAGATATAAAGTTGTTTTGTAAAAACACTGTTCCTCATGCAAAGTCCCTAATTAGTGGAACAGAGTGCCTAGTACTGTACATTCAAGTCCTTCGCCAGCTTGATCATACACAAATCCACTTCCATTTCTGTAACTGTTAATAATCTGCAAAGCTGCTTTTAATTGGTATACTACTAAATCTGAAAACTGTTATCTTTCCTAAACTAAAGGTCGTGGCAATTTAAAGTCAAAGTCATTTAGTATGCAGCTGCTGTTGTCCTGATCTTTTACAATGTAACTGAATGTTTTGGGTGCAGATGATTGTTGCTTGATATGTGACAAATTGATTAATCAGTCGTTCACATGCTCTGAATAACTGCTGAAACAAAACGTCAAGATTGAAAGCGTAATTATGAGACACATTACATATCTATATGTAATATTCTACTGGCTGATATATGCAATAACAAATAAGGTGCCTATGTATATAGTCTGCTGATGAATAACATATTCTTGTAACTTAACTTACTGTATTGGCTGTTAGTAGTAACACTTAATCTCTTAGTATTTTGTTTTTTTGTATTTTTCATGTATATTTTACTCTTACGACAGTGCTAGTGCTCTGGTTGAAACGAGTGGTGTATTGAGGGAACATGACATAAGCATTGCTGCAGGGGTTTGACTGAAATGTTTATAAGAGGAATTCTTCATTTGTGATTAATGAGCCATGGTGTGTGAATAAAATATCAACTCAATGGTGATTATGTTAAAAAGAGATATGCTGTGATACAGACCACACAGAATACAGCAAAGGTACATTGATGCATTTCTTGTAAACACAGCAGGGTGTTCTGTAACACTTGAATACTGAGACGTCATTGTACCATTTGAATGTTAGCCAACTGTTAATGTTAGCCAATTGAAGAGCATATTTGTTTATGTTCTTCAGTGAAAGCTGAAATGGATATCCTGCTGAACACAATTCGTAGAAAAAAAAATCATTTTGAAGGATTGTATTCTTAAATACTAAATTAGCTGGGCTGCAGAGCACATATTGTTCACATCACAGCATTTAATAATAACATATTGCTTGCACATCCTGTGATGACATCAGCTCAAGTAAATTCAGAAGCTCCTAGTTCCTTCACGGCTGAACTTTCTTCACAAAAAAAAAAGGAGAATGAAGGACAAAGTTGAGGATGACCTGTTTCTTACCCCTACTGAAGTCCCACCAGTACAATGAGGCTTGGCAGTGAAAACTGTCTTACTGGAACTCAAGCGTGACCAAAGATTCAGAGACACATCTGGCTTCACAAATGCATGAATTGTGGGAAAGAACTTTTAATGTGCCATCTAATCCATATGGGGAGGCTGCATTGTCAGCTCCACTTTGTGTTGCTTTAAAAAAAAATGTGGCAGAAAAGAGGGTGGAGAATGACTCAGGGAGAAACCAATGAGGAGTGTCACTGGCCACAGTGATGTCTGCTTACCCAAGTGGGGTCTAATCCTGTAATGCAACAGAGAGCTTACAGGGGTAGTATCCCAGTGTTTATCTTTATTATAACTTCATTTAAAATAAAAACACCAGGAATAACTTGTCATGTGAAGATATCAAGAGTACCCAGTTAGAGGAACAGGCATGCACAACATTGCAAAGTTACAAGGCTACTGCACAAGACAAATGAAAAACATTTTAAAGTCAGAAAAAAGGGCAATTTTAAGAAAGCATTTTTCCCATTACTATCGAAACTGAACTACAGTAGCACACAACTGTAAAAAAAGCAGGTGCATGCATGAGCTCTCATATTAACCCACTGAGTTAATATACTGTAAGGGCTCCTGCATGAACCCTCTACTGTGTATTTGCCCATTGCACTGAGAGGGAAGCGCTAACATTCAAGCATTGCACACTTTAAATCCCATGGGAATGGTACCAGACGGCACAGTTCACTCACACAGCACTATTCATCAACTTTCAGTACCAAGGGGGGCTGAGTCAGTCCTCCTTGAAGCTGCTCTTTGATGTAGACGCGGCTCTGCAAAGATCAAACAAAAGCTCTGATACAAATAAATGTATTTCTATAGGTCCAAGCACAGTTATTGTTACAAACTGCCAAATGCAAGAGTGCCACCTAGGCAGCTAAGACAGTACTGCACCTGAAAGTCTGTGGTGAGGGCTGATTAAATCCCAAAGTCGATTTGAAAGCACAAGCACATGCTGTCCCGCTAGGTGTGCAGCTGGGAATTCAATCCCCTGAGCATGTTAAACCCTGAAGTCGTGAACGCCTTTGCTTCAGAATCGTAATGCAATCCACTACTACCATCTTGGTAGGGGTTTGTGAGAATACCAATATACCGGTATATTGCGATATTCATCAGGCAATACAATAATTGGTATTTGAACAACAATACCGATATTTTTGGTTAAACTGGAAAATGTCAGCTATTATTTTGCGAGATAATCACTTCCTGCGAGAACTCATAACGCGAGCAGTGCTAACATAAAAGAAAATATGGCAGAAGCACCCAGAGATTTTGAGCTACTTAAATTCTGCAAAGCAAAGTCACATGTGTGGAATAATTTCCTAATAAAAAAATCTAAAAAGGATGGCTGTATAGCATCAAACATTGGCAGATGTTGCAAGTATGCAAGGCTGTCCCTCCTCTACGCTCCCCTGCCTCCAGAGGCCGCTCCTTCTCCACCCTCGCCCCACAGTGGTGGAATGACCTTCTGTGGCAATGTGGCCACGCCCTTGTGCGTAGTTTGTTTATATGTTATGTGTTGTGTGTAAATGTTGGTGTATTGTAGTTGGTACACGGGATATAAATGGGTGTGTGAAGCACGAGTATTTAAATTGTATATTTGTATTTAGGCACGAGGATGGCACATCACATCACATGCATTTAAAGTATTAGTATGTGAACACGGGAAAGTGCACTTTAATTAATTCACGTGCAGTTGTACCGAGATTCCAATTGAATGATTGACTAGCAATCGAGTCTCGGTACAACTGCATAAAAGCAGCATGTTTTCACTCACTCGGGGTTGGGTGTTCGGTGAGTGGAGAACGGATGGGGAGAGGAGGTAAAAAGAATAGAAGAAGAAGAAGAAGAAGAAGAAGAAGAAGAAAAGAAGTGTCTCACTCACCGTGTTTCGTTTGTCTGTTTACTGTTTAGTCAGTTTTGTTTATATATTTATTTTGGCGTAAGTGCCGTGTCCTGTGTTTTGTGTTCAAACCTTTTATTTTCTGTTCTGTTTAATTATTAAATGCTGAGCGCGATCATCAAAACCCCAAGTCTCTGTGTGTTACTTCCTGTTTCTGGTCTGACGTCACCCACTGCAGTCGTCTTTGTGACACCTTCCTACAGATGTCAGGACTGCCCAGCGCCTCCCCGCACCTCCTCAAGACTCACCTCTTCAGACAGCACCTGCAGAACTCCTCTTTTCCCTCTGGACACTTTATCGCTCTTCCTTAATGCGCTTTACTTGCACTTATCTGCTCCCTATTTTACTGCATTTAATCCTGTACTTTAGAGTACTGTACTGTAATCTGCCACAAGTTTTATTCAATCTGTAGTATTTTGCATTTAATCATATCCTGATGTAACTGACACTGTTATCTGCTCTGATATTGATTCATATTTTGTAATATACTTATAAATTACCAGAACTGAAGTCATTGTATTTTATCTTGCTCTTAATTGTATTAATACTTGTACTGTGATTCTTGAAATGTATTTTTTGTTTACAACTGTAAGTCGCCCTGGATAAGGGTGCCTGCTAAGAAATAAATAATAATAATAATAATAATAATAATAATAATAATAATAATAATAATAATAATAATAATAATAATAATAATAGGGATGATGTTATAGTAACGTCATGTGACAGTGATCCTAACAGTGACAGATCTGAATGCTGCCGCCGTTCAACTCCATGTTCGTTTTACACCAAGGGTGAATTAGTCTCTCTGTTTGTTTCACTTATTAACATCACAAAATCCAACGTAAAAACACGATGGCTTGAGAGATGCAGAAGAGCAGGTGGACAGTAAGTATTTCTGGGTCAGAGGCAATAGATTTTGATTCATGGCCAGATACTGTACTGTGTCCAGATTCAAAGAAGCGCTGCAGTGTGTAGTGCATACTTTACATTTCTGCAGTCTAACCAAGCCTTGGAATCTGTGAAGGCTGCTGGAAACTTTGGTTTCTAAACATTCCAAAAATACAGGGCAGCCCACAGGCACAAGAAAACGTAAAGGGGGTCACTTGTTTTGTTTTTTTCAGAAACGAACCAAAAGCATTCCATGCCATCTCAGCAGAGCCACAGAACCTCTACTACTGGATATTGATTTTCCTATAGCTTGTACTGTAGTACTGTATACTATTGACTATAGATCTACAATCTGCTTGCATTAGGTCACGAAGCTTTTCAAACACACTGGCCTGTTTTAATTCAATTCTGATTTAAAACATCTCTTCCAGTTTGTCTCTCGGTAGTTTCCAGCCTTTGTTAACAAATAATTGACATCAAACGTAAGACCGAATATCCCCCAATATCAAGCGTTGCTTGGATTATTTATGGATTATTACATACAGTTGGCCCTGTTTATTATGGCATATCAATATCTTGTCTTGTGTATATTCAAAAAGTCCAGTTCTTAGACCATTCATAACATTTAGTGCAAACAAATCATGACAGTGTTTATAGTGAAAAGACCCTTCACCAAGCTTGTTAATACCCATTAATAAAACACAATCTCCATAGTGGCAACTGGCTGGATAAAATGCTTCACTTAATGAGAATGTATTTTACAGTTTCCATCACACTATTTGCTTAAACATAAAACACAGGTTTAGCAACCGCTTTATAAATAGCCAAAGGAGTTAAGTGGCAATCAAGTTATATTATGTAATTGCAATAAATACATGACTGCAAAAGTTAAGCACAACAGGATACAGTAGTTATTATTTGACTCATCAGCACAAATTATCGTTGGGACATTGGTAGTATCAGTAAACCCTCTCCACTTTCGGGCACTCTAAATCAGCCTTCTAGTGACGGCACATGGCTGAAATGGTTGGAAAACTACAGTAACTGCTACTGTAGCAGCCATCATGCATTCAAGTAATTGAACATCTGGTTCAAAAAGATAAACATGGTGAAACCATGTTCAACACACAGCATTATTTGTGTGCATTATCTTCAAATTGGATTTGTACCTTGCCACATCTCCTGTTCTGTCTGATGGTATGACCAACAATGCATTGTAAATATATAAACCAAGAGCTGTTAAATGCCTTAATCGGGGCTGTGTTGATTCCCAGGGCATTAAAGTTAACAATAGAGCATTCTTAATTATCTTCGGACAATGATAATCTAGTGTTATCACCAGATCCAGATGAAGACACACTCCTCTGGATCTCTCTGCGCTATATTCAACGGAGGCTGTATTATTGTTGGATAATACATATTTAAGATAGCCCTGCCAACAAACAGGAATGCAAGCATTGTACAGTAAACAGCAGATCTAGTTTATATTCTTCTTGCATTCCTTTACCTCTAGTGTTACAGTAATATGCAATCACATTAACAAAACAAGGATAATGGAAAATGGCATGCATTAGACAATAGAATCCACATATTCCAAAACATTGTCAGCACCTGATATCCCCGGAACAATGGGCTTCAACTTTGTTTGCGTCCAGGGTCTTGCTTCAAATCAGAACAGCCCCAAAAGAACAACTCTGTTTTTCTGACCAACAATGTTGCTGGCATTTCTGGTGTTCTTTTTCATAGATACCTTGAATCATGAAGGTATTCAGTATTGCAGTGGGTAGTCAATATCCAGCCTTTGCTGAATTATATTTATGTATACAGTATGTTCTGGGTGGGGAAGTTTGTACACTGTATCAAATAGTGTAGAGCAATCTGCCTTCTTAAAGAATAGTAAGAGACAGTAGTTGGTATATCTACCTTTAACAACAATTCCACAAAAAGTGAGCTGCAAGACAGATCCTGGAAGTGAAAGCAGGACTTCAGCAGCATGAAGCTGCTGAATGTGCGTGATGGGTGGGATGGGATTTGAACGTGATGCATTTTTAAGTGTGTGTGCGTTGATTTATAGGTGTGTAAAAGGGGGTCGTGGGCATATTTATTATTATTATTATTATTATTATTTATTTATTAGCAGATGCCCTTATCCAGGGCAACTTACAATTGTTACAAGATATCACATTATTTTTACATACAATTACCCATTTATACAGTTGGGTTTTTACTGGAGCAATCTAGGTAAAGTACCTTGCTCAAGGGTACAGCAGTAGTGTCCCTCATCTGGGATTGAACCAACGACCCTCCGGTCAAGAGTCCAGAGCCCTAACCACTACTCCACACTGCTGCCCTAGAAGTGGAGAGACAGGAAGTGATGTTGCAGCGCCACACAGGCGCCCAAGATTTATTCCACAATCTTTAGGATTATATTTACAAGTTGCTGCCACTAAGATAGCCCTGCCAACAAACAGGAATGCAAGCATTGTACAGTAAACAGCAGATCTAGTTTATATTCTTCTTGCATTCCTTTACCTCTAGTTGCTGCCACTAGGGTAGCATCGATGGCATCACCTTGGATGGGGGCGAGCAGAACAAAGCATGTGACTCTCTCAACAATGGTACAGTACAGTACTGGCAGAACAGTACACACAAGTGTAAAACAAAGTAAACATGCTAAATAAAACACAGTAGAAAAAACCCAGCTAATATAATAAAGTTGCCTATAGGCATCCAAGCACTGTTCCCACTAAATAGGGAGGTCCCGCTCCAAGAACCTATGCTAACACACCCTCAAATATACTGTAATATCACTTAAATGAATTGCTATACTAATAAATAAATAGGGAGGTCCCGCGCCAGGAACCTCAAATATTGTATACAGTATGGCCACGATTATCCTACGCATAATCATAGCCATACTTTAGATCTGGTAATTTCTTGTGGTTTAGCTGTTAAGAACATCATAACCCCAGATCTTACCATTTCTGATCATCTTGCCATTCTTTTTGAGGTGAATCTGCCAGTATCTACAAAGACTGTGGACCGTACATTTAAATCCCAGGTAATTAAGTTTTCAACTGTTGTTAAGCTTTCTGATGTCTTGAGCTCATTACCACTCTGAGTCCTCATCAGTAGATGAGTTGGTTAACCCTTTGCGGCCCATTTATTCAGCGCGTCTCAGGCACTGCATATCAACAGGACACTCAGTACTTCATCTCCAGCTCCACCCCAACCCTTGTTGGCTGTATTTTTCACATACCTCTTCATAGTCGTGCATACCAATAAATCACCTCCTGATCACTCGTTTTATCACCAAACTCCTCAATAATGCGATCCAAGTCATTATTTTATTACTATAAACATCTCAAAAAGCTCTGCAAATGTCTGTGATATTCTTTGAGCACTGGATGCAGAAGCAGCTATCTTGTTTGCTTATGTCCGTGTTATCTCTGTGGTGCCGGGGCCATGTGTATTGCTCAGATCCGCCTCTTTTTTTCAGCTTCCCTTGGCTCCTATCGGTCTCACTCGGCCATTGAATGGTTTTCTCGGCTTTTTCCGGAGAAAAAACGACTAGAGACCTGTGTTTTACATCTTTTTGATGATGTCGGACAGGGTCCGACATCGGACCGGAAAGGGAAAATTGTAATATCGGACCTGGTCCGACATAGGACCGCAAAGGGTTAATACCTACAGCACGACCTTGACTGGTATCTTAGATACTGTAGCGCCAATCAAAACTCAGAGAGTGTCTTTTAAAATTAATTAATACTTCCCCTAATAGTCCTACCCTTGACATTGGCTCTTCTCACAGCTGCAATGATTCTTACATTTCTTTAAAAATAAAATACTAGACATCAGAAATGTGATTCCAGACACCTTCTATTAAGGAGGACTCCAGTACAATTTTACCAACTATGCCTACTAAGGCTACTATTGGAGCTTTTTCTTTGATTACCTTACAGAAACTGACAGAGCTAGTTCAACATATGAGAGCTACTACATGCTCTCTTGATCCTATTCTTACAAAACTATTAAAAGATGTTCTTGGTGTTATTAATACCCACATTTTAAAAATTATAAATGGTTCACTTTACTCCGGTATAGTTCCCTCAGCACTTAAGGTAGCTGTGGTAAAGCATTGCTTAAGAAATACAATTTGGACCCTAAAGCCCTGAATAACTATAGGCCAATCTCCAACCTACCATTCTTAGATAAGGTTCTAGAGAGAGTTGTTGGAAACAAACAAACAATTACAAACAGTTCTAACTCCTAATGGTATATTACAGAAGTTTCAGTCTGGACTAAAAACCAGGACAAGTTAACATATTATCCCTTTTTTGGCCACTTTACACTGGCTCCCTGTGCAGTATAGAATTGATTTTAAGATTTTGCTGTTAACTTACAAGGCCCTGAATGGATTAGCACCTAGTTATTTGCAGGAGTTACTGACCCCGTATCTTCCAAACCACACTCTGAGATCACAGGATGTGGGTCTGCTGGTTATTCCTAGGGTCAACAAAAGCAACACTGGCGGTAAGGCTTTTTCTTGTAGAGCTCCTAAATTATTAAATGCTCTGCCTTTGTTTGTCGGGGAAGCTGGGACCATTACAGTTTTCAAGTCAAGACTAAAAACGCACTTATCTTAGTGGGTTTTAATGTAACTTTAAAATTGCTGCTTTTGTATTATTATGTGTATACTGTCATTTAAATGGTCTGATTGTGGCAGTTGTATGTGTGACATGCTATACAAATGTACTGTGATTTTTTATTTTTTTCTGCTATGTACTGTACAGTGCTTTGCGATGCTTTTGTATAGAAAGCGCCATATAAATGTAATAAGTAAGTAAATAAACAAACAAACATACAGTAATATCCCCTAAATTAATCGCTAATAAATAAAACCATGACCCCGGTTCCACATATGGTGGTCTGTGGTTCCTTTGTTCCTTCTGTTCTCTGTCACAAAAACCAATTTACCTTCTGACTCATCAGTCCTGGGGGTGTGTCAGCTGCTCCCTTTTCTAACGTGGACACGCCCACCAAGG
This sequence comes from Acipenser ruthenus, assembly GCF_902713425.1. Taxonomy (NCBI): domain Eukaryota; kingdom Metazoa; phylum Chordata; class Actinopteri; order Acipenseriformes; family Acipenseridae; genus Acipenser; species Acipenser ruthenus. The sequence continues at coordinate 10,342,361 of NC_081190.1, forward strand.
AACCCCAACCATCCAATCCTTGGCTGCAATTCCCTGTAAACAAAACCCAGCTCTTTCCTGCAGATGCAGTTATGTGTGCGAGAAGCCAGGAGCAGTATGCTGTCCCTGTTACTGTACAAAGTGTTTTGGGAGCTATTCTAACAGATGACCATGAAGATGCACTACCTTGTACTACAGTATATCTGCCTCATCACAGTATTGATTAAACTTCAAATCACTTCCGAAACGTTTTTCTTCCCTGCCATGCCTAAAATCCAATAACCCACCTTTAAATGAAACATATACATTGGCCTAACCACTAAAAGCACTGGGGTTGAAAATACAGCCTTGTGTTACAAGATTACAAGCCTTTCAGTTTGGTAACTGCCTGCGGGGATTTTTACTGTTTTCCAAGAAATACGGTGATATCATTTCTGTTAAACACCCAGGAGGGGAATCAAATTACAAGAGTTACAGCCTTTGGTAAATTGTCATTACCTGCTCCACCCTGGAAGCAGAGTTGCCCAGTTTTGGGAGAGAAGCACTGCTCTATCTCAATAATAATCACAATAACAGTCAATTCAATATTACAGCGAGGGTCTACCCTCACAACAATCATAAAAAATGTTTCAGGCACAGGGACCTCAAAAAAAAAAAAAAAAAGCTTAGCTTTGTTTAATTTTACATTTATGAAAAGTGAATATGAACCCCATTGATCCCAGTAGGAAGTCCTGCAGACATGACACTTCCAGTGCCAAAACAAGAGGCTTAATTAGTGAGCAGTTCCGGTCTGACAGTCCAGGCCATGACCTTCCGAAGGGAATAATGAGCCAAGCTACGACCCAGCACACAACAAGGGTGCTGATTGCAGCTTTAGACGTGCTAAACCGACAGATTGAGGTGACCGGACAGTGAACCGTACGCCTGGCACCGAGACGCTGAAATACCCCGCTGCAGAGTGGGCTCACTCAACTTTCTGTTTAGGGTCTTTTGTTTCCACTTGGTGGAGCTGGATGTGATTGGTCAGTTTATCCTGTTAGGTTGCTTTGTTTTAAGCAGGAGACTATTTAAAACAAGAGAATAAACAATGTGGATGCTCGCTGGCTCGCTGCCTTGCCAAACAAGTACTTGCTCTGAAAAGCTGTTGAAATAAAATATGATTATGCTTGTAAAACAATAGACATGAAAAAGTAACTACAAAAGGCACTTGGTTGAGTAGTCTGGATTCCATAGCTTAGAATGGGGCACAACCTTTCTGGTTTTGAAGTGAGCTTCAAAATCCCTTCGGGAATATAGTATTCAAGAGATAGAGATGTGTGTGGTATTAAACTGTGGAATCATTTATATTACATACTGTACACAACACGGGCAAAATCAATGTCTAGGTGCAGCAAGCCCGTTAGTGGTCATAATGAGCCACCTCAATTCCTCTACTAAACCCTGCTTGTTCCATGACAATTGAAATGGACTAAATTCAGTCACCCTTTATAACTAGCAGACCCCATTAGAAGACATACTCCACTAAATCCAGGGCATTATGTCTCTGCTTAAATATATTAAGAATGCAGCTTCCATCCCATTAGTTTGTTGTGAATGTCAATTCAAGTTAGTGCCACTATTGATACTAACCATTCTTTTTGTTTTTAAGATGTGCAGCATGTGCTAAGGCAACAGTTTGCCAATGACAGACAAGTCCCCTTCTAGAAACATATACAACAGGAAAAACAGCAAGGATCAGTCAGAGGCTGGGAGTTAAGCAGGCATTCTTTCTTTAACAAACTGTGAGTAAGTTCTGTTTCCATTTGAAGTGCTATTTCAGTCTTTCCTTGGGATAAGCAGGCGAGACTGATCAGTATGGGAGCCTGACTAACTATTGTCATAGAAGAAATGAAACAACAGTGACACCCAGTGGCAAAACATGTCATTAACTACTGATGATGTTTCTCTGTCTACTAAGGCGTGTCCTTGTTGCTCCACTTACTGATAACTGCCCCTCATATCTGCTTGACAGGTGGGTAGATACTGGGTAGCCGAGGCTCTATCAATAGGCCACATGGACTCATAATTAATAATCAATCGACTTTGGAACACTGACGTGCATATCATTTCAAAAGAAAGGAAAGGTAAAGTATAGGAAACAAAGGGCCCTATTCTTTTGAAAGCTTCACTGCTGCAGTGTCTGCTCTTGAGGGCTTACCCATGCAGCTCCCCAGATTACTCAGGCTTTCCACTGCCTTGGCTTTCATAAAGGACAGTCCTGAGCCACACTCTGCCCGAGCATGCAGGCAAACCCGTCGCTGACAGGTTGTTCTTGGACCAGGGTGCAGTGCATAAGCAGTTCCTACACCTAAAGCACTCAATACAATAACATCCTACATTTATTTAAGACATGATGGAGGTTCCTGCCTTACGTCTGTGAATGAACCTACTGTGTGCCTCGGTACTGGTGGAGGATTCAAGGATGGCTGAAAATGTACGACTCAAGACCCCCTTGGAACATGCTACACTTGACTGAGATAAGGATCTTTATGGCAGTCAGTCTATTTTTCTCCCCCATCTTCACCTATGCAGAATCATCCTTGGGTCTGTTTGAATTGTGATTTTAATGAATTACTTCCCTACCCTTATAATTGCCACAGAGAACCATGCCTGAAACAAAACACTGCAGGTGCATCTATATGAGAACACCTTTGGTCAATAAATACATCCTGGAATAGACTTACTGTACAAACAACCTACAATATTAAACAATTGTGTAGACAAGCAAGACTACAAGTATGGTAAAGAAATAAACTAAAATATGGGGTGTGCCTGAGTATGAGTACAAACAAGTATTTGTAACGAGTCTGGATATTTTTTTTCAGAGTATGAGTAATACACAATTTTTCTAATATTCGTTATTCAGCAATAACATTTTTTTAAAAAACAGTATTGAATCAGCTCCTGGCTCCAATAGGTGGCTGAAATGGTGTCAACACACTTCCAAGTTTTGTGTCGTCTGCAAATTTTACAAGCTAGCGAACTATCCCCTAGTCTTGTCGGGGGGCATGTTGCTGATGTCCTTCCTGGTTAAAACTTGCATAAAGTAGTCATTCAATACAGGTTGATCATCCTCCACTGCATTGCCCAGGTCGTCCCTACATTCCTTAGGTTTTCCTTTGCTGTTGTGGTATTGGAATTACTGTTTGTAGTTGTTTTAAATACAATACTGAAAATGGATGAATACATCAGCAAAGAGAAAATGATCATTTCAACACTGTAGAGCACTCCAGTTATGTCAAATTGCAAATTAAAGAGAGGTCAGTTTTTATATGCATGTGAACCGAGATGAAATGCAGCGATGAGTAATTTTCCCCATTTTGTTGGGATTATTTATAGGTTGTCCATAAGAATTCATGAGAATGTCTTCAATGTATTGTAGTACATCCAGGTGCCAAAGATTCAGACAAAAACTTTTCAGCTCTGTCACTGCAAGAAGCTGGCTTTGGGCGCAATGGTACGAGCAAAGGGTCCTTTGTTATGGTTGCGAAAGGACCCATAAAGGAGTACAAGTGAAAACTAACCATGAGTGTTTAGTGTTGTTATGTCTGTCTATTAACTATTGTGTTTGTCTTTGTTAGACGACTAAACTATCCACCAGCTGTCGCTACAAAGCCAGCACCAAACCCCGGGCTACACTGCACTACTGTTGTCATCGTAATTGCGTTAATTCACCACTTGCACTAGGAGCACTCACTACTGGAATTGTGATTGTATATGTGTTTAAAGTGTGTTTATTTATTATAAGTATTATTTTCAGGACTGAACCTCGTGGGTTTTGACTGGGCTTCACACATTGCTGTGTATAGCCAGTCTTATTATTCAAGCAACAATAAAGCTTCATTGAACTGTGTTGGGTCGTTATCCGACTGTACTGCATCATCACTGCACCTGCACACTGCAAACCACTTTGACACAAATAGTAAGTAATCTGGGGTTTAATGCACGTCTCCTCCAGCCTTTCACATTGTAGTTTACATTCTTTTTATTTACAGTAGTTTGTTTGATTGATTTTTAAAAGGCAACTTTGCTTGTTAAAGTAAGGCATCAAACTGCTTAAAATGATAGTTCAGAGCTATGAATGTAATGATGTGGAAAGTACTTTAAAATGTACCCCACATAAAGGAGTGTTGCTCTTCAGATTACGACCAGCTACAGTAAACTATGATAAGTACTGTAGTAAGCAATGGGCTTCATGCTGCTGGGCAACTCAGTAGGGCTACTCAACAAGGCCTAACTTCCAGAACAGATGTATTTATTTACTGTCAAGGATATTTTCATTTTCAGCACACTGTCAACCTTTCAGTGGTTTTGCTCTCTTTTTTTCCAACCTCAGTGTACTGCATGTCCATGTTTACCTGTCTCACTGGATGCTTGCTAATGCTGTAAATGATACCTCTCCCAGCCAGAAATGTTACAAGGCAAACAGAGACAGAGAGGCTTGGAACGAGGTGTATCGTGTGCAATGCAAAAGTCCTATTAGTAGCAGTAAATAAAATAATGTCAAAGGAGAAGTGTTTGCATATACAGTGGAATATTATGACCCTTCTTAACCCTTTGCGGTCCATTTATTCAGCGCCTGTCGGGTCCAATTTATTTACACACGAGCTGTTTATTTTACACGTGCTGTTTAAAAGTAATTTTATTCACAGTAAAACAGGTTTTAAAGGCACAGCATATCAACAGGACACTCAGTACTGCATCTCCACTGAATAACTGAATAATCTTTTGCAGGTTGTGCTGTACTGAAACCAGAGGTTTACAAGTTTCATGTGCTGAGTTTCCATGGCCCTCTTCATTATGAAAGGCACTCTTCAGACTAGCTGTCAGTGGTGATGGCTCACATTAAGGATTCTGGCTGGCTCTAGTGTAAATATACAGGCCAGCTGTAATATTCCCTTATTTGCATAAGTCCTGAAAATCTATATTTTAAACTGCATCCATAGCCGCAAAATGTACCTGGTACATTTCCAGGCTCGCTGCTCCAGAAACAGCCTGTCTTTTAAAATGGCTTGGTTTTGATTGATAAAAGGGAGGCTGCGTACAGATGGGGGAATGCCCTCTTCACATGGAGCAATATTGATCAGACAGCTCACTTTACTGGTTATAAAGAGCTCAATAAACTGGATCTAGCTACGTCTCAAGCAAAGGGTAACAATGTAATGCAACACTTACTGTGTTCCAAAGCACTACATTTTTTTTTATAAAACTTACATTTGTAGTTCAGATTTTTTAAGGCTGACAATAAAAGAAAGTGCGCCAAGGGAAGATGATGTGGATTTGAGATAAAACTGATAGTTTATTAAGTTTGTATGGCTGTTACATTCTTTCACTTTGTCTTTTAAAGATGGTGTGAGAAAGTAGGAGAGATGAAATAAACAGCTGCTACTCTGGGAGGGAGAGGAAAACTTAAGTATGTTTTTAGTAATCTAGATTTCATTAATATTATCAAAAGCTCTATTAGACTAATGATGTCCAGAAGACATATGCCTAACTACTGTGTATTGTGTTACTATAGATAATGTCTCGAACGTACCTGTTTTTCCCAGCTGAGTAGAGCTGGATTTATTTTTATTTTTTTTGTATGTATGTGTGTGTGCATGGAGATCCATCCATTGTACACCGGCATATTATAACTGAATCTTTAAAAATAGGCTCAGTCTCTTTTTTTCCTGTAATGTGTTTGGCTAGTTAATAAATGCAGGGGATCCCCTGAGACACAAACCCTTGCTAGACCGCAGTATGTAAAATAAATGAGCTGAGAAATGGTACCAGAATCAACAGCCATCTCTGGCTCGTCGCTTCTCAATTTATAAAACTAACATTTGTTTTTCATGCCCGTATGAAAGCTGAAACATTTTGCAAGAAGCCATAACTGTTGGACTATAAGGCCAGAACAGAGCCCTATCTGTACTGGGAGAGTCAAGTGTACACACTGTTATGGCCTTAATGTACACAAAGCTAAACCTGTTTATAAATCTAACTTCAAGGAGGAATGCACAGTATCTGCTCGGCTTGGCAACGACGCCTCTGTTCATTGACTGAAACTCAAGTGACCTCCGTTTATCGCCTTGCACAACCCACTGCAGGTTTTAAATGTATGAGCTGCCTGCCAATGAAGAAAGCTCCTGTTAAAGAGGCTCTTGAAAACAGCAGCCCTTCAACATGGGCATGAAATTGTATCCATGCCTCTACAAAAAGGGAACTTTATTTGCCTTCTTGGCAGTCCAGTCTGCCTGCCCTAATAAGCATGAACTAAGCCTCACAGGCAGCTCAATTTGTAACCGAAGCAGCTTCTCTTTTGGTGTTTATGCTTCTTCCTCTGGCTTAATTTACCTTGTCAGCAGCCTAAAACTCAAGGAACTGGAGCCTTCAAGGATTGAACAAGCCTTGGGTGGAATTCTGCATAAGCTCCTGTTAAAGAAATGGCCCTGGATATTCCAATGAATTCATTCATTTAATTTAATAATTATTCCCTTTGAAGAAACTGTCAACTAGATACAATGTGTTGTGGTTGACTATGTACTGTACTGTATGTTTTGTGTACATATTTTAAAAATAACCTTTTGGAATTGGTTTGTAATCATACACAGTGCAGACCTATTGATCTGTGTGTTTTGGGGAGGCAAGTGTCCATGTACAGTATAGATGAACTCCACAGATAAAGGAGGAGAATTGTGACTGAATGCATCATTTTCTTAGCTTGCAAATCTAAACAAATCATACATTAGGCAGAATAGCTTTCGGTTGTTTAAACAATATAAAATTGTTTCCACAGAACAATCTGTTTTAAAGATGTGTAATTATATGGTTGTTCCTTTTGAAAATGTTAGTCAAAGTGGCAACCATGATACCTCTTTGTAATAACTTACTGTACAATCTAGAAAGACAGCGAAGTTTGAAACAGACAAAAACTATACTGAGCATCAAAAGAAACGTATCACTATTATAACACATTTATTTTCGAAAAAGAATAAGGTACATAAATGATGGACATTGCCGAAAAATGTTTTTGTTTTTTCTTTTTAATCACTTGATCATTCATCCTTGACAATGACATGCTTGAGTGACTATGACTGAAGCATATGCACTTAATCACCTAATTAGTGAGTGAGACTGTTGTTTGGACACTGGATATGCAGGGATTTCAGCTGTTGAATTGCAAGCTTGAATAAAAGCAATTAAGAAAATCACAGAAAAAAAAAAACAATATGCCACATCTGTCAAGAGAGCAGCACCTTCATGCAATTGGCATGCTGGAGGCTGGACTAGGGCAGCGTACTGTGGCTCGCTGTCTTGGGTGCTCACAGACAGCAATTTCAAACCTGGCGAGATGGTATAACCAGACACAGTCTGTCAATGACCAAGAGTCACAACACCTGCCCAAGATCGACAGATCATTTTGCAGCATCTTCGTGATGTCAATTGTTAATCAGCACAATAAAAAGTCACTGCACCTGCTGTAAAATAGAGTTTGTCATTTTTCGAGCACATCTAGTGAATTTTATCCAAATATAAGTGATACATTTCTTTTGATGAAACACACTTCTGATTAGAGGTTTTCATCAGTGAAACAGACTTCTAATTAGAGGTTTTCAACAGTGAAACACACTTCTGATTAGATGTTTTCAGCAGTGAAATACACTTCTGATTAGATGTTTTCAGCAGTGAAACACACTTCTGATTAGATGTTTTCAGCAGTGAAACACACTTCTGATTAGAGGTTTTCAGCAGTGAAACACACTTCTGATTAGATGTTTTCAGCAGTGAAACACACTTCTGATTAGATGTTTTCAGCAGTGAAACACACTTCTGATTAGATGTTTTCAGCCGTGAAACACACTTCTGATTAGAGGTTTTCAACAGTGAAACACACTTCTGATTAGAGGTTTTCATTTCTGCTACATATCTTGCTTGTGCATTTTCATCCCCCTTCCTCATTAATCTGACCTAAATTATTCAAATTCCATTTCGAAAGAAAACAACAACATTGGTTAATTTAAAATGATAGAATTTGCAACTTGTATTAAAGGGTACATAAGGACCTTGTTATTTTATTGTGTTACATGTTCCCATGTGTTGCTACAACTGTTTACATAAGGTGTGTGTATTTTTTTTTTTTTTACATTTTGACCACTTTAACTTTAAATTGCATTCCCTGCCTCAAGATGGCTTCCCATGTACCCGCATGGACCTCTCAGAACTACATAGTTCTGAGAGGTCCATGCAGGTACATCTTGAGGCAGTGAATGTAATGTAAATGTTTAAAAAAAGTGGACAAAATGTAAAAAAAAAAAAAAAAAAAAAAAAGACAAAAGGCTCACACCTTACGTAAACAGTTGTACAACACATGGGAACATGCAACACAATAAAATAAAAAGGTCCTTATGTACCCTTTAAGAGTCCATGAATGAATGGAGTGCAAATACAATCATAGTTTGATAATGACAAACTTCAGTTTCTTACATCACCCACACAGTGCTGTTACAGAGGTTTCACTTTGCAGGTTGTACAATGACTGTCTGACCCAAGACATGCAGGTCACTTGGGTAGGCTGAGTAAACTAATCTTGTCAAAATTATGCCAGGATGGCTGCCAGTCAGTCAGCTTTGATCAGATACTGTAAAACAGGTAATATCTGCTGCAATTTCTTTTTGAGGATGTCTCACTCTGGACATATTTACAGCAACAAACATTTGCACATGTGAACTCTACATATACTGTACATTAACTGAATTGAGTAATTACACACATTTTGCTGCATGTATATTTTGCAGATTTTTTATAAAAGCAAAATTAGTGAATATTTATTGCGAGCAAACATTTCATGTTTTGCAGTAATTTCCAAATATTAGCACAGCTTTATATGAAGGGTCATCACTAAATAAAATCTGAAAGAAATCCATGCAGCCTTTTAAGATTTTCATGGTATGGAGCAAAACTTCAAAGATGCCTCCCAGGCAGCCTTATTACCAGATAGAAAAATGCCACTCAGTTAAATCTGCATGGATGCTTTTATACCTTCTCAGATTCAAGTCAGTAAAACAAGTCCAAGCCATACCTGCACAGGGACAGCATACCATTTCTTCTTGTGCTGTTGGTTGTGTCTTTTTAGCAATTGGCCTATTATTGGACTAATGCCGATGGGTTTGTAATTTCATACCCTATAGTAGCTAGGTATGGCCAACTGTATTCATTTTAGATGCCTGTGTAGTTACAAGTGTAATAAAACCTGGAATGACCCAAACTGTTGTGGAATAAGAGTCTTTTCCATCCTTGTAGTTATTGTCCCCAAAAAAGGGATAAAAAATCAAAGTGCAAACTGTGGCATTCACTTTACTCATCTGTCTAGTCTATAAATGTGCCATTCAGACCTACAACACGATAAGAATTAAAACGACTATTGAACAGTCTAATCAGATTAAGTGTTGCTGCTTGGGATTTGTGTATTTAGTAGTTTAACTACGTGCGTTACTGATTGTGGATTTCTACTGAGTTCCCTGTCAAACATCATATGCTGTTTAACTGTTGTTTCGATTTCCCTGTACTGTGCAGTGCCATTAAACCACTAACCGTTTAGGGTTCATCGAAATGTTATTAAACACAACATGCTCTGCATAAAAAGCGACTTTACATGTAGTCAACATGAACAATATACTGATATCATATTCATTTAAAATTGTATACTTATGCTTAACAATGAAATAATAGCGTTTTTGATCATCCAATAATAAAAAAGCTGAAGTTTTCATCTAACTAGTACTGTACATTATTACATATTCTTAACATTGCATAATCTCACTTTGAAAAAACCATGTTGCTATTCGGGTAACTTTTGCTAAAAATTGCAGTGTAAAGTCAGTGTTCGTACCTTGTGTGCACGGTAAGTATTAGCATATTTTAATTGTTGAATTTATTACACGGAATAAGTGGTACCTTTGCCGTTAGATCTGCGCTTCCACTGATATTCCTGGACGTCATGGTTAAACAGAGTTGAAGAGAATACTTTAAAATACTCTTCAGAAGACTATCCTTGACATCAGATGTAGTTACATTTGTTAGTTGTCGGTTACAGAACTCTTGCTGCTTCCTGGCAAAAGCAACGCTTCACCTAGGCAGCCAATCCTGGTAGAAACATATAAACTAATAGCCAATAATCTTTTTAATTGAAAAAAATAATAATAATACAAATATGTATCAAACTATACATTTTTATTTTCAATTTGGAACAATATTTTGACCCCCTCCCCCTTTTATAAAAGCATTTGAATCGCGAGGTTGTTTAGTGTAGACAGGACCTGACGTCGGGGAGTCCTGCTCAGCTGTGAGCGTGGTGACGCACAGGTCTTCCTGGGCCCACGTGTGTACAGTGTGTGCTATGGCCGGAGACGGGTGTTTTGGTTAGCGTTGTAAATTCTGCCAGGTTTAAGCATTGCAGTTATTTTGCTGAAGTACAGATATGGGGAAATTAAACGTGGTTGTGCTGAGGTACCTCTCGAGGGAAGATTTCCGTGTCCTCACTGCTGTGAGTACCCGTAGCACTTCCATTAATCAGCAGTAACATGCTTTAGCTTTGACTGCGTGAAGCCTGGGCCTTTTTTAGTTGTTTTACTTTTGGTACTTTTTTTGTTAGTAATTAACGGTCTTTATTACATCTTTTACCTGGATAACTATTTTAATATGTCGTTTAGAAGTTTTTCTTCAGGGCTATTTGTCATATTGTTTGTGTTTGTGTGTGTCCTTTGCTGTATTGGTTTATTGTGTCAACATGTTGTAGAATGGGCTGCAGTACAATTGAACAGTAGTACCTGATCCAGTGTTATAAAAACGAGATCTTTAGGTGTTGCCTGTAAAATTGTCAAGTAAATAACGAGATATATACTCTGTGTGTGTGTAATATATATATATACACACACACACACACACATATATTTTTGCTGTCCTAATAACTACAACACAGGTTGTAAATGGAAATCGTTCAAGGCAAAGAGTGGGTGTCATGGTGTCCGGCAGTGATGTAAACAAACTGAACGTGGTCGTCACTGTCTGGTTAACTCATTAAGTGCCATTGTCCTCATTTGAGGATAGGCTACTTAGTCATTTTTTGGAGCATGACTATATTGTTCTGATAACTTACTCTGATTTTGTTAACCGCAAAAGTTCAGTCAAAATGTAATGAATCAGATTGCATAAATACATCTTGTGTTCTGATTGTTTTATTTCTTTAAATCATTTTATTTGGTACTAAATGGGTTTAAGTTCCCTGCACAGAACTCTAGTACTATTAAGGCATGTCCCTTGTTAGCACCCCATTCTCCCCTACTGGGGGAACTCATTTAAAACCACAGAATCTAGTCTGTTCCCTGTGTTTTAGATCCTACTACTTCAGCTGGTAGCTATTCCATGCATTTCTAACTGTGTGTAAAACAGTGCTTCCTACCTTCTGTTCTAAACGTACTCATACTCAGCTTCCATGTATGCCCTCTTGTTCTTCTCTGTGTCTTGGGTTAACTTTTTATACCATTTATGATTTCAAAGACTTCAATCAAGTCCCCTCTTTCCCTTTTTTTCTAAGCTGAAGAGTTTTAGTGAAAGCAAATGTTGGAATTTGTATTCCAATGTCAGAGCACACCTGTGAAACACATTTTAATAAGGTGGTCTTTAGTAACTGAAATGACTGACCTCATATTAGGGTTAGGAGCCCCAGTATTGCCACAGTCACTCAATATGTTCAGGTCTGCTTGCTTGTTATTTGGCGATGACGAAGCTGTCTTTATAAAACCTGGTTTAACTAGAGTATTGTGTTACTGTTTTTGCAGGTTGAGATGGGAATGAAGAATCATGAAATCGTACCTACTAGTCTGATCGCCTCAATTGCAAGTCTCAAACATGGAGGATGTAATAAAATCTTGAGAGAGCTGGTCAAACATAGACTGCTGGTCTATGAGCGCTCAAAAAGTAAGAGCTTAGCCATCTCGGCATGCTTTTTCCTACTCTGCCATCGTTCAGTATCCTAGAAGATTTGTATAATTGGGCTCTTCATCACTGATGGGTTTTCTTTTTATTTTAATGACCTAAACAGCGGCTCATTGTCTCAATATCTCCACCATTTACCCATCCTGGTGTTTTCCTTCAGGTGTGACACTATTAACATCACTAAATCCGATAAAGAAATGACAGTGGAGAGAGGTCCAGGATAGGACAGGTTTACCAGTTTTGAGGCAACATTGTTCAGATTGTAAAAATAAACTTTGAGAGTCAATTAATGACCTTTATTGTTGATGGTTTGCAACCAGCATTATGACATTTCTAGTAAGGATCGTATCTGGACATGCTTTCTCTAACCCAGGTTATTTAAAGCTTGGTGAAAGGGATTTCTTAAAGCATTGTGTTCTTTGTTTTATTTTTTCTCCCTAGTGGTGCAGGGCTACCGTTTGAGTTATGGTGGGTATGATTATTTAGCCCTGAAAACCATGTCGTCCCGAGACACACTCGACTCAGTTGGGAACCAGATGGGAGTGGGCAAAGAATCAGGTATGACATGAGAATACTGCTGCTATATAAAATCATTTGAATCTGCACAGTGAGCGGCACTTTACTCAAAATACAAACACCTGCCATCTGTAGCACCCACTTGGCCTGTCCCTCATTTAAAGTGATCATAGCTAAAAAATGACAATTTCCCACGCCACACACATCTATTTATTACAGTTAGCACTCGGATATACGACACTAAGTTACATGTCAGTCGCGTTTTACCGTCCTTGTATTAAGAAACAATTCAATTCCCTATATATATATATAATGTAACAAATTAATGCACTTACCCCGTCGCACGCGATTTCCGACTTCGTCACCAGTTTTCTGATACAAAGCCCATCTCTTCAATGTTACAATTTATTCGATTAACTGTCACAGCCCATGTTTTTTTTTTTTCTTTCTTGCATGTGCAAATCATCTTTATTGTGCAGCAACTGTAATGTAAAACAGTTAATCATTAAACAGTTTTAGATACTGTGTATTTTTTTCTTTTTTTATCTGTGATCTTTAGTTGCTTTTGTGCATTTTCATTTGGAAGTGAACTGTGACCTTATGGCCTTATCGAGAACGATATTCTGCAATTTTAAATACTGACTTTGTGTACTGTTTTAATTCTGGAAACTTTTTTTTTTTTTTTTTTTTTTTTTTTTTAAATATTTTGCAAGATTGCATTGCCTGTTACGTTGTACGCAGTTCTGTGCATGGGTAACATTTTGATTTCATTTTGCTGTTGGGTGGTTAATGGGGAATTTTACATACTGCTACAATACGCACCGGATTTAAAAGTATGTACTGTATTACAGTCCATGTGTTGCCTCTTTTGACAAGTGTTGTTTTCAGAATCATATCGTTCTGAATTAAAAATACTTTTGTTGAAATATAATACTGTACCAACAAAACAATACAGTACATCTAAATGGAAGCCTACTTATTTTAAAACAGACCAGCAGTGTGGAGTAGTGGTTAGGGCTCTGGACTCTTGACCGGAGGGTTGTGGGTTCAATCCCCAGTGGGGGACACTGCTGTTGTACCCTTGAGCAAGGTACTTTACCTAGATTGCTCCAGTAAAAACCCAACTGTATAAATGGGTAATTGTATGTAAAATAATGTGATATCTGTATAATGTGAAAGAATGTATAATGTGATATCTTGTAACAATTGTAAGTCGCCCTGGATAAGGGCGTCTGCTAAGAAATAAAAAATAATAATAATAATAATAATTTCAGATATGTATTTTAGATATTGTATCTTTTTGTGTTCCCTGAAAAACAGACAAGGGTTGGAATTGGCCAAAATGAAATAATCAGATGTGTCACACGTGTTTAACCGTCACTGAAGTCAGAATTGTATAGGGTCGGACGTGTGAGTGCTGGCTGTATATAGGTGCTTGATTCATGTCCAAGGCTACACGTTACTGATGATTCAAGTGGAGCAGTCTCCAGTTATTCTGTGGGGGGCCATTCTGGAGAGCAGCCTTTGATTTCTACCACCAGCTTTCCTGCAAAGTTCCATGAGGAATAGTGTCTCAGAAAGATGCAAACACATTGCAGTCTCCGTGTCGTCCTGCATGTAGCCTGTTCATGTCACGGCAGGTGCTGGGATATTTGGCCTACCCCTGTAGATGCGTCTCCACACCTCTGCTGTTGATGGTGTGATAGAATAGTTTACAGTATTACCAGCTTGATGCTGAAGAAGTCAGCTGTCAGGATTTAAACAAATGCAGGTGTACAAATTCACAAGTAAAATTATCAAAATTGCAAGCATTTTTACTTTGCAGAGTAAAAGCACCTCATTCTACTACAGAAAATGAAAAATGCAAAAGTGCTGTTTCATTGAACACCAAGCTGAGGAATCTGTTCAGCTCAGCCAGTTTAGAGCAGGGTTATTTATTAAAAAAAGATAATAACAATAAATACATAAATAAATAAACTTCATCCTAAACTAAAAAGCTCTGCGATTTTAAAGCCCAGTCTCTTAAAGTGAATGGTGAATGCTAACCTGTATCCATTTCCTTACTCAAGAAAAAAGCAAGGAGAGACACCTTTGATTTGATATAGTTGCTCAGATTTACAATTTGCAAACTGTCTTACTAGCCGAGATGTACAGTAACCTACAGATTTACCCCACCCCCCACCTTTAGATATCTACATTGTAGCAAATGCAAAACAGGAGCAGTTTGCATTGAAGCTTCAAAGACTGGGGAGAACCTCGTTTCGGAACCTGAAGAACAAGCGCGATTACCACCAGCACCGGCGCAAGATGTCTTGGCTCTACCTTTCCCGTCTGGCAGCCATGAAGGAATTTGCATACATGAAGGTACGTGTGTCCCAGGATACTGTCTGCTTTTAAAGAGGGTTGTGCTGAGGTGACACTGAAATGTAAGTGCTTAGCTTTATTGTGCGATCACAAGCTTAGATCTTGAATTGGTATGTAGTACACCATAATATGTATGTAATACAGCCATCTGAAATTTCTTTAGAATATATAGTAGACCCTGATATTGATGTGGTATAGCCATCTGAAATTTCTTTGCATCAGATAGTTTGTATCAGGTAGAAATGACCTCACATGAAAATTGTCTATACTGTTGAATTATTCAAATTTAACTAATACATTATTTTTATATACACCACCCACTCGATAAGTCATGGGTGTCAGGGTCCAATATAAATCTGCTATAATTAAGGTCGGCACAGGTAGAAAATCCGGAATCGGGTAGCCGCCGTGCATAATACCCAGATACCTTTTTCGGGTAATGATTTAATAAAATCACATAATATTAATGTTTTAAGTGCCTGATACATATTTAAATACTATATAGTACTCATACATTTAGTCCCTTAAGATCTCTAGATTTGTGTAACCTTTTTCAGTACTGGAAACATTGAAATAATAATAAACCTCTCTGTTTAAATACAGTTATTAATGTTAAATGCACTTCATACTGCAGGATTCTGTGTGACATATATTGGCCATATTCTGCTGTTGTTGTTAACCTGGCTGTTATGTTCAGTATTAAAACTATTGCAGTAGTACAGCACCGCTGTTACGTTCTGGACGGTCGCAATAGCGACCGTAAATTGAGCCAGTTGGGTTTTGACGGCAGTCGCAAAATAATTAGGTGGATGTGCTGTTTCCTGATCACTAAATTCTGTCTTGTGAATATGTAACAATGACATCCTAGCAAAGCATTGCATGGAATTTCTTTACCAAGCAGGATAAAATGGAATTTGCAAACTCTGCCAAGAAAATATTTCATTCAAAGGAGGAAGCACACTTAGTTAATGTGCTCCACATTTATTTTATTTGTGCTTATTTTTTTAAAATCTAGGCTACTTATTTTAAGAAACTATGTGGTAGATGTACTAAGATGGGCCAGTTACAGCGCAAACATACCGCAATTTGCATTTTCGTTAAGACAATTCTCAAAGTGCACATTTTGTCATATGTACTAAGAAGAAATATGTTAATGAAGACAGCCGCAATATACTAATTTAAATATTATTTGCGTCATTTTAGCGAGATCTGTAGCAAGAGTTTCAAATAAAATATCGGCAGTTGAGTTGTGGTTTGCTGCAGACTTCTCGTGGAGCGGATATCATCTTGTATTGTACAAGCTTCTCTTTAAAATCATCCGTATCGGACTAAAGGCAAGCCCGTCCAGCTTTTGTGGTGAGGGGGTCTATCCTAATACAGTTTGATCATTAACGTTAATCTGATATTGTTGACTTGGCTAATAAAGAGGGCATGCCATTGTATTACTGACATTAGAGTGTATGTATGTAAAAGTGACACACACACCCCAGCAAGAAGAATGAAGAAGATTTTGTATTGCAGCAGTAACGAAGGACCTCATTGTTTGTTTTAGGCTTTGTATGAGCGAGGGTTTCCAGTGCCTAAACCAGTGGATTACAACAGACATGCTGTTGTGATGGAGCTGATCAATGGATACCCGCTGTGAGTATTATCTGTGGCTTCTGTCTCTCTGACACACAATGCTGTCCTATTGAAATCCATTTCTTCCCTTCCACCTTAGATTCTGATCTGGTGAGATAAACTGCAAGATGCTAAAAATACACTGCTGTCCAGGATCTTTGGGGTTGTACAGCTATAGCCAAAAGATTTGCATCACCTAGAACTTTAGCATTGAGACATAATTAGTGAAAAATATTGTCAACATAATTTAGATATTTTATTTAATCATCATGTAATCAAATAAACTACTAAATGATACTGCAACAGAGTAGCGGAAGCCATAATAGCAGTACAGTATTTCATGTTAGATTTCGAAATGTTCCTTTTTTATATGGAAGAATACAAAGCGGTATGTAATTCAATATGTTAAGTAACATTATTCAGCAGGTTTCATTTGACTTTCTGAAGCAAAATTATTTAATTCTGCAGGGTGATGCAAAACTTTTGGCCATAGCTATAGAATTAGGAAACGAATGCCTTGCATCCAGTCGTTCTTCATGTAATAATCTGTCCTAATACCGGTTGTACATAATATCTTGTAAGATGGTGCCTGTGTCAAACCGCATTACAGTAAAACTGAAGCAGGGTGGAAAGCCCCTCGTTGCTGCAGCACTGACATGGTGTGGGGTGGGGGAAGGTTAAACAGCAGGTAATTTAATCCAGAATCACACCAACATGAATAATAACTTTCAGGGTGAATTTCTATTCAGACGAAAAATCCCTGCAGTTCTTGTAGAAAGAGGGCTGTTTAGAATGTGTTTCCTGATGTTCTCATGATGTTGCAGGAGCGGCAGATACTTCAGGGAAGAGACGTATCTGTGTGTGTTTTTGTGTATATATATATATATATATATATATATATATATATATATATATATATATATATATGCACAGCTGACAGTTGAGACCACGTTAGGAATGAAATGAACCCCCCCCCCCGTTACCTGCTTGTACTGCCTGGACCTCTCAATAGCCTGGCAACATACTGAAAAGCAACTGCGGTGTGTCAGTGTGACAGGGTACTTATTATTGTACATAGTGCTTATCCTGAAGCACGGGTTAGATTCTTATAGGGAATCGGATACGGGAGGGGGGGGGGCTTTCTTCAGTTCAGTATTTGTGTTTTCATGTTTCTGTTCAGGAAAGTGGTTTCCGTTTATTTTCATTCCATTAAGGATTTCTAGTATTGGAGGGTCGCTCACATTTTAAAAACGAATTTGGGTATTGTTTTGCAAATGGAAGGGAGGGTTACTTCCAATCTTCATTCTGCAGTTCCAAGTAGCCCAGTGGCTTGCTTATTGAGCTTGCCCATGAGAGGAGCCATGAATCTACTACTGCTCATAATCTCATGAACCGTTTCAGCTTGTAACTTCATATTTTCAGTGCTGGAAACTGGAAACTCATATCACCTAAAATAGCTGCCATATTTTACTTTTGTATATATATTTTTTTCAGTTGCCAGGTACACCATGTGGAAGATCCAGGTGCTTTATACAGTGAATTGATGGACCTGATTGTGAAACTGGCGAATCACGGCTTGATTCATGGGGATTTCAACGAGTTTAACGTGATGATGGATGATGAAGACCACGCCACGATCATTGATTTTCCGCAAATGGTGTCCACTTCCCATCTGAATGCTGAATGGTAAATAATAGATGAGTTTCTGGTTGTGTGTTTTATTACTTGTGTGTTTTTTGTTTTACACGGAATGACAATCAAGCAAAAAAAGAAATACAAGAAACAAATAGATTTAAAAGAGCCATCAGTAATAAAGAATAATAACCTAGGAATCCCTTATTTCCTGGGCTACATGAGAAGCATATAAACATAGCAGCATTGTTTCTAACTGTATCCTCCCAGGTATTTCGACAGAGATGTCAAATGCATTCGAGACTTCTTCCTGAGGCGATTTGGTTATGAAAGTGAGCTGTATCCCACCTTTAAAGACATCCGGTAATTTTATGTATTTTTATTCTTTTTATTGCATGTCTTATTCAGTTGGAGTAGCTCGACTAACGGGCAGCATGTGGCTTTCGGGTGCCCTGTACCTGTAACTGCACCAGAGGCTGAGGACTCAGCTGAGTGCTGGCCTGCAAGGGAGAGTGCTCCTCTTCTAGCTCTGTAGTTAGTGCACACGCTTCTGAAGCTGATGACATGAAGATAGTCTACAGAAAACACAACAAATAATTTCAACTCGTTTGCATTCTATTTTCACTGACATTTAAAAGACTGGCAACCGTGCTACTTTTGGTACGGTGTCATTTGGTTCCGGGTTTTGGGAAATGGAGAAAATTCAAACACACACACACACACACACACACACACACACACACACACACACACACACACACACACACACACACACACCCACCCTAACTTTTATCTTAACTGGTAACTTCAGTATTCACATCCCAGTCCCTGGTATATTTATTAAGCAGACCATAAAGAATAACCGTTTTAAAGCCAGTTATAGGATGTGTATCAATGTTTCGATGCAGGAAGGAGGAGTCCCTGGATGTGCAGATTTCTGCCAGCGGCTACACCAAAGAGATGCAGCTCGACGATGAGCTCCTGCACCCAGCGGGCCCTGAGGGAGAGCACGAAGGTGTGGAGGAGTCCGACGAGGAGGAGGATAGTGAAGCTGGATCATGCCAGTCAGGGAGTGAGACTGGCATTACCGAAGACCTCAGCCCCTTACAAGGCCAGGTGGACCTGACGGAGTTCAAACAGGCCTTACTGGAGCTGGAAGGACCAACAGCAGAGGGAAGTGATCAGCCCCGTACAGAACGGGGGCCTGGGAGTGCCACAGTGACAGAGGAGAGTGACGGGCGGGAGCTTGAAGATGAGTGTCCTGATTTAGTGGACCTTTCTGCAGCCAACAAAGAATTCAGGGCTTTCAGGTATCATGCCTCAACATCACCAGTGTATACATGCTTAAATCATTTCACATGTACATGAAGTGGATGTAGGTCGTCTCTAACCATTTCCATGATAGTGATATCTCTCATTTTGAATTTGCAGCCGTGGCGAGAATGTATGTCACTATCGTACTTGTTTCTAATGCAGTTGGATTGGTTGCCTACACATGGTTAATCACTCCTGCAACCAGAGAAGGCTGACCTCCAGTAAAGTGAGTGTTAGTTTATTTGTAGACCTCATCGTTAATTGTTTTCTCCTTTTCCAATACACAGAGACGAGGAGAGCATGCTGCACATCAACGGACACAGACGGAGAACCAGCAGCATGACGTCAGTTGGCAGCATGGCAAGCTGTTCCACGATTCCGCCGGTGAGTTCAGTGTTCCGAAGGGTTAGAAAAGGAGGACATTCTGATTCGTGTTCTCGTGAGGGTGAAATACATAAACAGGCACGTAGATCTGAAACTTTAACGCGTTTGTCCTTTTTCTGGATTTATTGTTTCTAGATGCAACTGAAGTCGGGGGGGGGGGGGGGGGCGGCGATCTATAAATGAAACACTGGAGCCACAGAAGCTAGTCGTTTGTATGAAAGGAAAATGATTCCAGAATGTGAAATGTTACCGTACAATTCCAATGCAGATTCCTTTTTAAAATCAATCCCTTTGAAGGAATCGGAATTGATATTTTAGAGACACAGTCATTGTTGTGATTGTTCATCTGCTTTCACTCTGAAGCCACATTAGTTGACTAACAAGCAGTGACTACAGTTTAAGGGATGTGTTGTCACTGTGAGCAGCTCCTTTTAACATAATACTGCTTATTGCAATTGTGATCAGTGATGTGTTGGAAATGATTTAAAAGGGAATTGGAGTTGAGAATTAATTTAAAAAAGGAATTAGAATTGAAAACCAGGAATTGACCCCGACCCTCATCAACACCACATAGGCTCACATACTGGCCTATCTTGTTGCTATCCATAATATTAAAGATTGTCTTTTTTTTAGCATGCTGTTCGCAGGCAGTGAATGAGGGCCCCCTAGTGGTTGAAGCATGCAACTGATATCACTACTATCGCATTGTAAAATGTATCAGAGTAAAGCTGCTTTTTATAATGATTATTTGTAGTTTGGAGAGGGCTTTGGGGGTGGGGGGGCACTACATCATACTAGGGTCACTGGAATATATGTCCACATCGAACCATGCAGCCAAATGAAACAGCCGTGCAATAAAGTCAACAAGGTTAAATATATCTGAAACAAATTGTCGTTAGCATGTTAGGGATGGGTTTAAAGTATTCAGAACGAATCAGTGCAAGATAAAGTTGGGAAGTAGGGATATTGCCCAACTACACTGATAAAGGTTTTTTTTGTAGGTTACTGTTACTCACTGTTTATTTATTTTTTCGCAGGGAAAGGGGTAAAGTCAATGAACTGAGTCACCATTTCCAGTGTTTTTCCTGTGTGTATTGGATATGCACTGGTTTTATTTATTTTGTATTGGGGGTGGGGGTGGGGGGGGTTTATTGGTTAAAGACAAATCAGAAGCCCCAGTTATAACCTACCATTTACTTTCTTTATGTAATGCTTGCTTGTGTCATAATCCCCACCCCCACCCCCAGAAAAGCTCTCGGTCTAATGCACATTAGTAACACGATCACTGCGGTGCATTCGGATGCGTAAAAGGACAAAGCAAGACCTGCCCAGTTTAGATATTACATGAAAAGACTAATGCATTCTGCAATACAGAGCCATTAATACAGCAGAAAGTAAAGGCAAAATCAATTGCCCTGGATGCATTCCCTCATTAATCCAGAAGATGTGATCGCTTCCTGTGCACCTGAGTGGCGAGCAGTGCCTGAGAAGCACTCGCACTGCGGTTCTATTATTATCCTTTGTAGTCATTTAAAGGGGACTTGACCTACTCGTTTTTACCATTCAACCCAGTGATGGGGACTGTGTGGCCTATCCAGTCTGTCTTCTGTTCTGATGGGGACCATGTGGCCTATCCAGTCTGTCTTCTGTTCTGATGGGGACCGTGTGGCCTATCCAGTCTGTCTTCTGTTCTGATGGGGACCGTGTGGCCTATCCAGTCTGTCTTCTGTTCTGATGGGGACTGTGTGGCCTATCCAGTCTGTCTTCTGTTCTGATGGGGACCGTGTGGCCTATCCAGTCCGTCTTCTGTTCTGATGGGGACCGTGTGGCCTATCCAGTCTGTCTTCTGTTCTGATGGGGACCGTGTGGCCTATCCAGTCTGTCTTCTGTTCTGATGGGGACTGTGTGGCCTATCCAGTCTGTCTTCTGTTCTGATGGGGACCGTGTGGCCTATCCAGTCCGTCTTCTGTTCTGATGGGGACCGTGTGGCCTATCCAGTCCGTCTTCTGTTCTGATGGAGGGGAGGGGGTTCCCTCTCCGCTCTCCGCTCTCCCTCTGGTGCTGGTTGAATGTATTTGTGCTTTTAATAAAAACATAATACATGATGATAATTAATGAATAATAACATCACTTGCATTACTTCTATGAAAGGTGATGGAGGGGCATGAAAGCAGCTGCACAAATAGATATATTGTTACTCTGTGTTTAATAATGTTAACTGCTTCTCGTAGGAATTGGTGAAACAGAAGGTGAAAAGGCAGCTGACGAAGCAACAGAAGTCAGCACAAAGAAGGCGCTTGCAGAAGGGCGAGGCCAGTCTGGTCACCAAAGAGAGGCGGGACAACCTCCAGGATATTAAATCTAGTGTGGAAGCGGCTTCGTTCTGGGGCTGAAGAGCACCGTGCCCACCATGGCATTGGAACAGCGGGAGTGTCTGTACAGGATTGCATTGTGGAGCTGTTTCTATACCAGGAACTGCTTGCAGTACTGTTCAACCATATTGTACATTATCTAATGAATAAACTTTCATAATGATCTTAGTAATTGAATGTTTGGCAGACTTTGTAATTGTGATGCAGTGCTTTGGAATGGGTAGCTGTGCTTTACCATTTCCATGGTGTAGCTAGGCCACAGTCACGCTGTGTGATGCAGAAGTCTGCAAAAAAGCTTTTGTCTGGTCTGCCAGGTGGCTCTCAGAATATGATTTGGCAAAGGATTGTTGTCTGTAGAACCAGATATTCCTGAAAACCAAGCTTGAAGCAGGTGATGGTTTGCACTGCCTCCCAATGTATACACTTTAGGTCCCAATTCACTTCAATGCGAGGGAACATTTTGTGAAATAAAAAAATGAATGAATTGTACAATCCCCCCCCCCGCTCACCCAAATGCTGGTTGAATACTAATGAACATACTATATACCACTAAAGCAAAATCAGAATTCAAGCTTCTCAACAAGTCCATCAGTCAATCACAAAATATGTCATTGTATATCCAGCTACAAACTTGAGCCCAGATATAGTTGTACATATTCTGTTGTTCAAAAAAGAAAGTAAATGGCATACATACTGAACTGTGCTGCATTTGTTTTGTTCCATAGGGGTAACTTTAGACCCCCCGCACAGTCTTGTCAATCAGTACTCGGCCCTGCTTTTAGTTTTTCCAGCAGACAGGAAATACGTGTTTCTGTGGCTTGAGTGGATGTAGGAATGTCACTTTCTATTAAGCACATTCTAATCAGAGACTGTGTGTGTGTGTGACCTCATGTGCTGTGATAGTGACTGGGTGGTTCTCTTGGGGATTGCTTGGCTAGCATTCTAATCAGAGACCATGTGTGTGTGTGACCTCATGTGCTGTGATAGTGACTGGGTGGTTCTCTTGGGGATTGCTTGGTTAGCATTCTAATCAGAGACTGCGTGTGTGTGTGTGTGACCTTGTGTGCTGTGATAGTGACTGGGTGGTTTGCTTGGTTAGCATTCTAATCAGAGACCGTGTGTGTGTGTGTGACCTCGTGTGCTGTGATAGTGACTGGGTGGTTCTCTTGGGGTTTGCTTGGTTAAGACATTTTTTAGTACAGGGTACTGAGCGACTGGCTATGGGGGTGTATGATGAAACCTATCTGTCTGTTCACTTACCATTTTGCATGTGGGTCACGGAAATGTTTTTCATGATACTAATTTAATTGTGTGGCTGAGGCTGCACTGTGTGTTGGTAACAAACTTCGCTCCATCTGTACCCCATGGCAATCTATGAAAGGTTTGGTTTATTGAAAAAATATATAAAACACATCTTCAGTAGTAAAAGACTGAAAGATTTGTAGAAACACCAATACAGCTTCTACAGAACAGGCGTAACGGGATATAAAATGAAAAAGGAATTCAACATTAGCAAAATGTCAAGTATAACTGAATGTTTTTTTTGTTTTTACATTTCTGCCCACCCTGTGAATTAATGTCGTTCAGAGTCCTTCTCTTTCCCTGATTAGAAAGCGAAGCCATGCCAGTCAGGGCAGCATGGAGCTGCCTACTTGCTGACCAGTACGAGCCCAAGTGTGTTATTCAGAATATTTCTGTAGTGTGTAACATTGGCATGAATGTCAGATTATCTTATTATGTATTTATTTATTTATTTACTTATTTAAAAAGTTCAGGCCAGAATAGCCCATATGAGATTCAAGACCTCTTTTCAAGAAAGTCCTAAATGCCTTTTTTTTATTTATTTATTTCAAAAGTTAAAATAAAATCATGCGTCCCACATGCGTGAACAATTTTATGCAATAAACAAATCCTTGCGGATTACTGAACTTTCCTCTTTTTAAAAAAAAAAAGTGCTGAAGTGTTCAGCTTCAAAAGTTGAAGCAGATTACATTGTGCTTGGTGATGAATGCCATGAGCCTGAATGCCATTAATCACTTGAGTAACTCCTCACTTCAACCAATGTGTTGGAGCAGATGGATCATGTCAGACTCTACTATAAAAGGGGGCCCCTGTCCATTTTAAAAGTGCTGGAAAAGCTCAGACACCAGGTGCCAGGAACAGGACAGCCTCTCGATTTGGAGTCGTTCTGGTACAGACTGTCAGGGCTATAGGGTCTCTGCTCAACCAGGCAGGTGGGAATTGTGAAATGTGCACAGCAAACACACTTTGTTTGAATGGGCTGCCCCCCACCTGACTGGCGAAAGGTGAATGGCCAGCATGCGCTCTGTTCTCTATTATAGGAAAGATGCATGTCCCTGTTGAGAATGTAATTTACAGTTTGGGAGTCAGCTTCAGTTCCTCAGTGGACACATCCTAGAATCATCACACAATTCATCGCATTGTCAGTCTCCGCTTGAGCAGAAACAAGGGAGGGAACTGCATGAAAAGCAATCATTGCCTCTGGCACACTTTCTGTAGCAAGGTAACCAATCTCAACAATGAATTAAAATGAGAACATCTGAACAGCTATAGAATTTACAACTAATTATCAGAAATTATCATTTTCTGTGGGGCAGCATTATCACAGATGTCTGCAATAGCAATAAAAGCAGAATTGCTTCAACATCTGGGCCACTGCCGGTTCATGACTGGGGGTGTTTACATGGCAGATCTCTTTATTACGCAGCACAATATAAGAGCTGCATTACAATGACTTGATTGAGGTTAAGCATACGTTAAGCTCTGAAGTCTGTCTGCCACAATCCAGGAGTAAAAACGTTTATTAGCTTTTCATTGCGTCTCTAAGGTCCTGTACGCCACCTCCTGTTTCATGATAAAGCTATTGTAGCTAACATAAGTATAATTCCATAACTCTTAGCTGTTGTGCACTTCCATGGATTAGGTCTTCAATGTGCAGCTTTGAAAGAAAGACATTCTAGTGAACATGCATTTTTATTTTAAAAGGTGATATCTGCGAGTGCGCTTCACCGCTTTCACATCGTGGTGGTGTTTGTCACGGGCATCCTGGCATCGCACACAGTATCAGCAAGCTGGCGGCACAGATCTGAAATAAGGCACATGAACAGAACTTTCTTTAACCTAATGCACAACCAGATATGAGAGCTTATAATGAAAATACGTGGGTAGCTTGTAATGAAAAGCTGCAGGTTTGAGAAGTATGTCGTTAATGGGAATGCAGAAGAATGAATACGTGTGAAATGATGTCGTTCGCTGCAATCACTTGACGTACTTTCCATCTTTGAATCCCCAAACCCCCTTACAGAGTGCCAGATTGACACTGACATTGGCTTTCTTTATCTCCAGCGGGCTGCCAGTTGACACTCTGGTTTGGAACACGGCCTGCTGGCTCTTTATCCTGCCCCAGTCCAGTCTGGTCCAGTCCAGTCTTTCTCTCCAGCACAGGATTCCAGCTGTATCTCATGATGTCACAAGGTCATGCAGCAGGTTTGCACAGGGACCTCGCTGCCTGTGTCCCGTTTACATTACAGCTCCAGGGGTTTAAACAGAAGACACTTCCTTCAGGAAGCTCTCAGGTTATGTCAACAATGTTCTCCTCAAACTTTGTAAAAACTCCCACTATTAAAGAGCAGTGCAGAGTGACTTTATTTGGGTTGCAGTATAATAAAGGTGAAAGACTGGATAACACTTTACATTACGTGTCTCTAATTAGTGTATATTTACATAGTAGTTACGTAAATATACACTAATTAGAGACACGTAATGTTATTATTCATAGTTACAATGTATTTAATAGTAAATCGTTTTGCATGATATATGTAAGTACACTATTATATCAGAAAGGGGTTAGGTTTAGAGTTGGGGTTAGGGATAGGGTTGTAACTATTCATAATAACATTGTAATGATGTGTAAGTATACATGTCTTTACTAAGTAACTACTATGAGACACATAAAGTGTTACCCAAGACTGGACAGATGTTTTTTTTTTTTTTTCTGTGAATGGACCACCCAGACATTTAGAATTTTAGGAATTATAGTTATGCCATATCTCCCAAATGAATATGAATCATATCTAATATGACACCCTCCATTCAATGTACTTCTTTCACAGCTGCTTATAGGAGAGCTGCACAGCACAGGGGAGTGCGAGACAGGTGAGGTGTAAGGACTCATTTCATTCGCTGCACCTTGAAAACAATGACATCATGCATTCGAGGGTCCCGGCACTGAACGCACTGCATCCGTTTTGATTCCCATCAGTGAGTGTGGAAGACGGTGCTTCACTGAATGGGCATGTGGACTGAAAGAAGCTGCAGTCATGTGGTTTGTGTTTTCACTGGTGCTAGACATGGTCCATTCCTCCTCTGTCTGTTTCCATTGAAAGAAGCAGCAGTCATGTGGTTTGTGTTTTCACTGGTGCTAGACATGGTCCATTCCTCCATTTTTCTTGCAATTCCCTTATCATTCATATTATTTAGGTTGTTTAGTTTCCCAGGCTTTTCACTATGTTATGCTGCTGTAAGATTTTCATAAAGGCCTGCATTCCTGGGCCTGGGTGTAGCTGGCTGGGGTAGGTAGTCAGTGGGTGTATTTAATGGGATTGAGACTGTCGACCAGCCTCACAGCCTCACAACTAATTAGTTCAACACAGAACAAAGGTAGAGCAGCCAGAGGGCCCCTGGGGCTGGCTTCACTTTCACCTCTTATGTCTGATTGGCAGATGTAGGGGAAAAAATCAGGAGAGAGAGAGAGAGAGAGAGAGAGAGAGAGAGATTGATTCTTTGCATTTGTTCACGCCAGATCTATGAAGTTCAATAAAAGCTGTGCTCTTCTCCAGGCATGAGGACTTTGCCCTCTTGTATCAGGGGAAGGAGATGGACAGGGTCTTGGAATCTGTGAAGCAGATAGTCTTCAGAGTGCTACCCCACACAGATGCAGACAGTGTCTTCAAGGACTGTGAGTAGCAGTGATATTTATTTCTGAACATTGCAGTGCGCATGGTCTTCACAGCTGGGATGCTTTTATAGGAGACGTGATTTCAAAAGCTGTTTGTCATTCACCAAAAGTGCCAAAAGTGATGGATTTAGTATTATGCATTGTCATAAGAGCAAATAAGTAATACCAGTTTTATCAGTAAATAACAGGGTAACACTGTTTAGTGGATGTAAAATCAGCTGTTTCTGTTTGCTGTGAATGCTAACAGCTGTGTAAAGCTGGTAAAGTTAACTTTACAGTATGTTGAACAGAAATCCTTGTATTGCACTAAAATGAATGTATTATTTACATCAATGTTTCTACTGAATGTAAAGGCATGGAGTCTGTGGGTATAAAACTTGAAAACCTTTTAAATGGTTGAATATGCAAATATCAGGAGAAAGACTATAGCATTCGCAAAAATAACTAAAGTTTTGCCTTGGTCATAGTGTAAAAACATATAGTACAGTACTTAACTTTAAGACCTAGCTTTCAAACAGTATTGAAGAATATAAATATAATAGAAAGTTCAATAGAATGGGTTGCACTGGAATGAAGAAACTAAACCCTACCCTGAGCTCAGATGACCTACCTTAACCCAGACTAAAAGAATGCATTTAAACTTTTGAATTAAACACCTTTAAACCTGAATATATTTCATTGTTAATTGACTACAGTATTTTTATAGGAATGAATATCATTTTCAATAGACTAAACACATTATTTTAAATCTAGTTTTCACAGCTATGATCCAAGAGGTAGTTTTACCATTATGGTTACAGCTAATAATATCATTCCATACCATTTGCTTTATAGATCTGAAATGTGCAGATGAAAGACACACACGTTATAAACAAGCATGCGCCTTTTAAAAATCTTGTATTATTTAAAGGACAGAGCAGCAGTGCACAGATCCGGTCCCCAGGGTCCGGAGTCTTCCAGGTTGTATAGCTCTCATTAAATAATTAACTGATTAAGATGTGGAAGGAGACTAAATTGGGTAGATTAAGTAATTTAGGGTGCAGGTTGAACAAAGACCAGGAGGTCTCCGGAATTGTGCCCCCTGGGATATAGAATAAGATAATTATGATTACCACTGCAATTCATATCACCTCCACGTGCCTCAGTCTTATCCAAGTTCAGAACTGAGTCTCTGGTATCTCAGGAGCTGGGGCTTTCACAAGGAAATCATTTCTGAGGCAGCATTCAGACAAACTGAAAGTCTGTTCAATGGAACGGGCGAAGGCAATGTGGTCTCTATGAAGTGAGAGAGACGGCCAGCATGTTTGATTAGACAGTTCTTATAACTACTGGAAGCACATTCCTGTACCACAGCATTCAGTGGAGCTGGAACAGTGTTTTTGATTACACTTTACTGAAGGAGCTCCACAGCACTCAGTGTTTCTGGTTACACTTTACTGAAGGAGCTCCACAGCACTCAGTGTTTCTGGTTACACTTTACTGAAGGAGCTCCACAGCACTCAGTGTTTCTGGTTACACTTTACTGAAGGGGCTCCACAGCACTCAGTGTTTCTGGTTACACTTTACTGAAGGGGCTCCACAGCACTCAGTGTTTCTGGTTACACTTTACTGAAGGAGCTCCACAGCACTCAGAGTTTCTGGTTACACTTTACTGAAGGAGCTCCACAGCACTCAGTGTTTCTGGTTACACTTTACTGAAGGAGCTCCACAGCACTCAGTGTTTCTGATTACACTTTACTGAAGGAGCTCCACAGCACTCAGTGTTTCTGATTACACTTTACTGAAGGAGCTCCACAGCACTCAGTGTTTCTCATGACACTTTACTGAAGGAGCTCCACAGCACTCAGTGTTTCTGGTTACACTTTACTGAAGGAGCTCCACAGCACTCAGTGTTTCTGGTTACACTTTACTGAAGGAGCTCCACAGCACTCAGTGTTTCTCATGACACTTTACTGAAGGAGCTCCACAGCACTCAGTGTTTCTGGTTACACTTTACTGAAGGAGCTCCACAGCACTCAGTGTTTCTGGTTACACTTTACTGAAGGAGCTCCACAGCACTCAGTGTTTCTGGTTACACTTTACTGAAGGAGCTCTACAGCACTCAGTGTTTCTGGTTACACTTTACTGAAGGAGCTCCACAGCACTCAGTGTTTCTCATGACACTTTACTGAAGGAGCTCCACAGCACTAAGTGTTTCTGGTTACACTTTACTGAAGGAGCTCCACAGCACTCAGTGTTTCTGGTTACACTTTACTGAAGGAGCTCTACAGCACTCAGTGTTTCTGGTTACACTTTACTGAAGGAGCTCCACAGCACTCAGTGTTTCTCATGACACTTTACTGAAGGAGCTCCACAGCACTAAGTGTTTCTGGTTACACTTTACTGAAGGAGCTCCACAGCATTCAGTGTTTCTGATTACACTTTACTGAAGGAGCTCCACAGCATTCAGTGTTTCTCATGACACTTTACTGAAGGAGCTCCACAGCACTCAGTGTTTCTCATGACACTTTACTGAAGGAGCTCCACAGCACTCAGTGTTTCTGGTTACACATTACTGAAGGAGCTCCACAGCACTCAGTGTTTCTGGTTACACTTTACTGAAGGAGCTCCACAGCACTCAGTGTTTCTCATGACACTTTACTGAAGGAGCTCCACAGCACTCAGTGTTTCTGATTACACTTTACTGAAGGAGCTCCACAGCACTCAGTGTTTCTGATTACACTTTACTGAAGGAGCTCCACAGCACTCAGTGTTTCTCATGACACTTTACTGAAGGAGCTCCACAGCACTCAGTGTTTCTGATTACACTTTACTGAAGGAGCTCCACAGCACTCAGTGTTTCTCATGACACTTTACTGAAGGAGCTCCACAGCACTCAGTGTTTCTCATGACACTTTACTGAAGGAGCTCCACAGCACTCAGTGTTTCTCATGACACTTTACTGAAGGAGCTCCACAGCACTCAGTGTTTCTGATTACACTTTACTGAAGGAGCTCCACAGCACTCAGAGTTTCTCATGACACTTTACTGAAGGAGCTCCACAGCACTCAGTGTTTCTGGTTACACTTTACTGAAGGAGCTCTACAGCACTCAGTGTTTCTGATTACACTTTACTGAAGGAGCTCCACAGCACTCAGTGTTTCTCATGACACTTTACTGAAGGAGCTCCACAGCACTCAGTGTTTCTGGTTACACTTTACTGAAGGAGCTCCGCAGCACTCAGTGTTTCTGGTTACACTTTACTGAAGGAGCTCCACAGCACTCAGTGTTTCTCATGACACTTTACTGAAGGAGCTCCACAGCACTCAGTGTTTCTGGTTACACTTTACTGAAGGAGCTCCACAGCACTCAGTGTTTCTGATTACACTTTACTGAAGGAGCTCCACAGCACTCAGTGTTTCTCATGACACTTTACTGAAGGAGCTCCACAGCACTCAGTGTTTCTGGTTACACTTTACTGAAGGAGCTCCACAGCACTCAGTGTTTCTGATTACACTTTACTGAAGGAGCTCCACAGCACTCAGTGTTTCTGGTTACACTTTACTGAAGGAGCTCCACAGCACTCAGTGTTTCTCATGACACTTTACTGAAGGAGCTCCACAGCACTCAGTGTTTCTGGTTACACTTTACTGAAGGAGCTCCACAGCACTCAGTGTTTCTCATGACACTTTACTGAAGGAGCTCCACAGCACTCAGTGTTTCTGATTACACTTTACTGAAGGAGCTCCACAGCACTCAGTGTTTCTCATGACACTTTACTGAAGGAGCTCCACAGCACTCAGTGTTTCTCATGACACTTTACTGAAGGAGCTCCACAGCACTCAGTGTTTCTGGTTACACTTTACTGAAGGAGCTCCACAGCACTCAGTGTTTCTGATTACACTTTACTGAAGGAGCTCTACAGCACTCAGTGTTTCTCATGACACTTTACTGAAGGAGCTCCACAGCACTCAGTGTTTCTGGTTACACTTTACTGAAGGAGCTCCACAGCACTCAGTGTTTCTGGTTACACTTTACTGAAGGAGCTCCACAGCACTCAGTGTTTCTCATGACACTTTACTGAAGGAGCTCCACAGCACTCAGTGTTTCTGGTTACACTTTACTGAAGGAGCTCCACAGCACTCAGTGTTTCTCATGACACTTTACTGAAGGAGCTCCACAGCACTCAGTGTTTCTCATGACACTTTACTGAAGGAGCTCCACAGCACTCAGTGTTTCTGGTTACACTTTACTGAAGGAGCTCCACAGCACTCAGTGTTTCTCATGACACTTTACTGAAGGAGCTCCACAGCACTCAGTGTTTCTCATGACACTTTACTGAAGGAGCTCCACAGCACTCAGTGTTTCTCATGACACTTTACCTGAAGGAGCTCCACAGCACTCAGTGTTTCTGGTTACACTTTGCTGAAGGAGCTCCACAGCACTCAGTGTTTCTGGTTACACTTTACTGAAGGAGCTCCACAGCATTCAGTGTTTCTGGTTACACTTTGCTGAAGGAGCTCCACAGCACTCAGTGTTTCTGATTACACTTTACTGAAGGAGCTCTACAGCACTCAGTGTTTCTGGTTACACTTTACTGAAGGAGCTCCACAGCACTCAGTGTTTCTGGTTACACTTTACTGAAGGAGCTCCACAGCACTCAGTGTTTCTGGTTACACTTTACTGAAGGAGCTCCACAGCACTCAGTGTTTCTCATGACACTTTACTGAAGGAGCTCCACAGCACTCAGTGTTTCTGGTTACACTTTACTGAAGGAGCTCCACAGCACTCAGTGTTTCTGATTACACTTTACTGAAGGAGCTCCACAGCACTCAGTGTTTCTCATGACACTTTACTGAAGGAGCTCCACAGCACTCAGTGTTTCTGGTTACACTTTACTGAAGGAGCTCCACAGCACTCAGTGTTTCTGGTTACACTTTACTGAAGGAGCTCCACAGCACTCAGTGTTTCTCATGACACTTTACTGAAGGAGCTCCACAGCACTCAGTGTTTCTGGTTACACTTTACTGAAGGAGCTCCACAGCACTCAGTGTTTCTGGTTACACTTTACTGAAGGAGCTCCACAGCACTCAGTGTTTCTGATTACACTTTACTGAAGGAGCTCCACAGCACTCAGTGTTTCTGGTTACACTTTACTGAAGGAGCTCCACAGCACTCAGTGTTTCTGGTTACACTTTGCTGAAGGAGCTCCACAGCACTCAGTGTTTCTGATTACACTTTACTGAAGGAGCTCTACAGCACTCAGTGTTTCTGGTTACACTTTACTGAAGGAGCTCCACAGCACTCAGTGTTTCTCATGACACTTTACTGAAGGAGCTCCACAGCACTCAGTGTTTCTGGTTACACTTTACTGAAGGAGCTCCACAGCACTCAGTGTTTCTGGTTACACTTTACTGAAGGAGCTCCACAGCACTCAGTGTTTCTCATGACACTTTACTGAAGGAGCTCCACAGCACTCAGTGTTTCTGGTTACATTTTACCTGAAGGAGCTCTTCTTTCACACAGAAATAACCCTTATTGTGGTCCAACTGAAGTACTGTATGTTTAATAACAACACACACACACACCTGCTAAGTAACGGTTAATATACAGGAACGCTAAATGTTGGACAGTTTTGTAGTAATAAACCGTTTTTGTCTAATCTAAATGTATTTATAGTTTGTTAACCCTCTTTACAATAATTCACAGGGCGTGCCATGCAGATCTGTATTTATTATAATTCACACAGGGTGCCATGTAGATCTGTATTTATTATAATTCACACAGGGTGCCATGTAGATCTGTATTTATTATAATTCACACGGGGTGCCATGTAGTACTGTACTTATTCAATCGGTTTTCCTTTGATACAGGGCTATTTTTTTTTGTCCTGTGCTTTACCATACACAAGTGCTATGCCGCAATTTCAAAGATAGTCTGAGCATCATTATGTATGGGAGTTGTAAATGGCAGTGTCCTTCAATAGACTCCTTCCCCTTTCTGTTTGTCAGTGAATGTGGTGGGGATGCTGCATGAGTTCTGGGAGCAGAAGCAAGCGGGAGGATCGCGGTGTGGCACTGAGAGCCTGGTGGTATACGAGTCTGCGCCCTCCCCCAGCCCACCCTTCGTGTGCTACGTCACGCTGCCAGGGGGCAGCTGCTTTGGGAACTTCCAGGTGAACACATCTTTAAAGCCATTCTGGGCTCTAATCAGGGGCAAATAGTACTGCTGCCATTTGAAATCATTCAAGAAGGGGATGAGAGGACAAACCCCATATCTCTAGGGGGCTCCCAAGTGGCACATCCGGTAAAGGCACTCCGCGTGGAGTACAGGATGCATCCTATAGCCTGGAGGTCGCCAGTTCAAGTCCAGTCTATTCCACTGCCGACCGTGGACGGGAGTTCCCAGAGGGCGGCGCACAATTGGCAAAGCACCGCCCGGAGGGGCGGGCATAGGTGGGCCAGGGTGTCCTCGGCTCACCGCACACCAGCAACCCCCAAAGGCTGGCTGGGCGCCTGCGGGCTTGCCTGTAAGCTGCCCAGAGCTGCGTTGTCCTCCGACGCTGTAGCTCTGGGTTGGCTGCATGGTGGGCCTGCAGAGTGAAAAGAAGCGGTCAGCTGATGGCACACATTTCGGAGGACAGCGTGTGTTCATCTTCGCCACTCCCGAGTCAGCGCGGGAATGGTAGAAGTGAGCTCAGCCTAAATACATTTGGCCATCAATTGTAAAATCAATTGGCGACTACTAAGTTTAAAAAAAAAAAAAATACAAGAATAAAACTGGGTGTGTACTGAACATCACAACGTGGCAGAGGCATGAGTGCGCTGGCTGACTGTGTACTGAACATCACAACGTGGCAGAGGCATGAGTGTGCTGACTGTGTACTGAACATCACAACGTGGCAGAGGCATGAGTGCGCTGACTGTGTACTGAACATCACAACGTGGCAGAGGCATGAGTGTGCTGGCTGACTGTGTACTGAACATCACAACGTGGCAGAGGCATGAGTGCGATGACTGTGTACTGAACATCACAACGTGGCAGAGGCATGAGTGCACTGAATGTGTACTGAACATCACAACGTTGCAGAGGCATGAGTGCACTGACTGTGTACTGAACATCACAACGTGGCAGAGGCATGAGTGCACTGACTGTGTACTGAACATCACAACGTGGCAGAGGCATGAGTGCGCTGGCTGACTGTGTACTGAACATCACAACGTGGCAGAGGCATGAGTGCGATGACTGTGTACTGAACATCACAACGTGGCAGAGGCATGAGTGCGCTGACTGTGTACTGAACATCACAACGTGGCAGAGGCATGAGTGTGCTGGCTGACTGTGTACTGAACATCACAACGTGGCAGAGGCATGAGTGCACTGACTGTGTACTGAACATCACAACGTGGCAGAGGCATGAGTGCGCTGACTGTGTACTGAACATCACAACGTGGCAGAGGCATGAGTGTGCTGGCTGACTGTGTACTGAACATCACAACGTGGCAGAGGCATGAGTGTGCTGGCTGACTGTGTACTGAACATCACAACGTGGCAGAGGCATGAGTGCGATGACTGTGTACTGAACATCACAACGTGGCAGAGGCATGAGTGCGCTGACTGTGTACTGAACATCACAACGTGGCAGAGGCATGAGTGTGCTGGCTGACTGTGTACTGAACATCACAACGTGGCAGAGGCATGAGTGCGATGACTGTGTACTGAACATCACAACGTGGCAGAGGCATGAGTGCGCTGACTGTGTACTGAACATCACAACGTGGCAGAGGCATGAGTGCGCTGACTGTGTACTGAACATCACAACGTGGCAGAGGCATGAGTGCGATGACTGTGTACTGAACATCACAACGTGGCAGAGGCATGAGTGTGCTGACTGTGTACTGAACATCACAACGTGGCAGAGGCATGAGTGTGCTGGCTGACTGTGTACTGAACATCACAACGTGGCAGAGGCATGAGTGCGATGACTGTGTACTGAACATCACAACGTGGCAGAGGCATGAGTGCACTGTGTACTGAACATCACAACGTGGCAGAGGCATGAGTGTGCTGACTGTGTACTGAACATCACAACGTGGCAGAGGCATGAGTGTGCTGGCTGACTGTGTACTGAACATCACAACGTGGCAGAGGCATGAGTGCGATGACTGTGTACTGAACATCACAACATGGCAGAGGCATGAGTGTGCTGGCTGACTGTGTACTGAACATCACAACGTGGCAGAGGCATGAGTGCGATGACTGTGTACTGAACATCACAACGTGGCAGAGGCATGAGTGTGCTGACTGTGTACTGAACATCACAACGTGGCAGAGGCATGAGTGTGCTGGCTGACTGTGTACTGAACATCACAACGTGGCAGAGGCATGAGTGCGATGACTGTGTACTGAACATCACAACGTGGCAGAGGCATGAGTGCACTGTGTACTGAACATCACAACGTGGCAGAGGCATGAGTGTGCTGACTGTGTACTGAACATCACAACGTGGCAGAGGCATGAGTGTGCTGGCTGACTGTGTACTGAACATCACAACGTGGCAGAGGCATGAGTGCACTGACTGTGTACTGAACATCACAACGTGGCAGAGGCATGAGTGCGCTGACTGTGTACTGAACATCACAACGTGGCAGAGGCATGAGTGCACTGTGTACTGAACATCACAACATGGCAGAGGCATGAGTGCGATGACTGTGTACTGAACATCACAACGTGGCAGAGGCATGAGTGCACTGACTGTGTACTGAACATCACAACATGGCAGAGGCATGAGTGCACTGTGTACTGAACATCACAACATGGCAGAGGCATGAGTGCGATGACTGTGTACTGAACATCACAACGTGGCAGAGGCATGAGTGCACTGACTGTGTACTGAACATCACAACGTGGCAGAGGCATGAGTGCACTGTGTACTGAACATCACAACATGGCAGAGGCATGAGTGCGATGACTGTGTACTGAACATCACAACGTGGCAGAGGCATGAGTGCACTGACTGTGTACTGAACATCACAACGTGGCAGAGGCATGAGTGCACTGTGTACTGAACATCACAACATGGCAGAGGCATGAGTGCGATGACTGTGTACTGAACATCACAACGTGGCAGAGGCATGAGTGCACTGACTGTGTACTGAACATCACAACATGGCAGAGGCATGAGTGCACTGACTGTGTACTGAACATCACAACGTGGCAGAGGCATGAGTGCACTGAATGTGTACTGAACATCACAACATGGCAGAGGCATGAGTGCGATGACTGTGTACTGAACATCACAACGTGGCAGAGGCATGAGTGCGCTGGCTGACTGTGTACTGAACATCACAACGTGGCAGAGGCATGAGTGCGATGACTGTGTACTGAACATCACAACGTGGCAGAGGCATGAGTGCGATGACTGTGTTCTGAACATCACAACGTGGCAGAGGCATGAGTGCACTGTGTACTGAACATCACAACGTGGCAGAGGCATGAGTGCGCTGACTGTGTACTGAACATCACAACGTGGCAGAGGCATGAGTGCACTGTGTACTGAACATCACAACGTGGCAGAGGCATGAGTGCGCTGACTGTGTACTGAACATCACAACGTGGCAGAGGCATGAGTGCGCTGACTGTGTACTGAACATCACAACATGGCAGAGGCATGAGTGCGATGACTGTGTACTGAACATCACAACGTGGCAGAGGCATGAGTGCGATGACTGTGTACTGAACATCACAACGTGGCAGAGGCATGAGTGTGCTGGCTGACTGTGTACTGAACATCACAACGTGGCAGAGGCATGAGTGCACTGACTGTGTACTGAACATCACAACGTGGCAGAGGCATGAGTGCGCTGACTGTGTACTGAACATCACAACGTGGCAGAGGCATGAGTGCGATGACTGTGTACTGAACATCACAACGTGGCAGAGGCATGAGTGCGCTGACTGTGTACTGAACATCACAACGTGGCAGAGGCATGAGTGCGATGACTGTGTACTGAACATCACAACGTGGCAGAGGCATGAGTGTGCTGACTGTGTACTGAACATCACAACGTGGCAGAGGCATGAGTGCGCTGACTGTGTACTGAACATCACAACGTGGCAGAGGCATGAGTGTGCTGGCTGTGTACTGAACATCACAACGTGGCAGAGGCATGAGTGCACTGACTGTGTACTGAACATCACAACGTGGCAGAGGCATGAGTGCACTGTGTACTGAACATCACAACGTGGCAGAGGCATGAGTGCACTGACTGTGTACTGAACATCACAACGTGGCAGAGGCATGAGTGCACTGTGTACTGAACATCACAACATGGCAGAGGCATGAGTGCGATGACTGTGTACTGAACATCACAACGTGGCAGAGGCATGAGTGCACTGACTGTGTACTGAACATCACAACATGGCAGAGGCATGAGTGCGCTGACTGTGTACTGAACATCACAACGTGGCAGAGGCATGAGTGCACTGAATGTGTACTGAACATCACAACGTGGCAGAGGCATGAGTGCGATGACTGTGTACTGAACATCACAACATGGCAGAGGCATGAGTGCGCTGACTGTGTACTGAACATCACAACATGGCAGAGGCATGAGTGCACTGACTGTGTACTGAACATCACAACGTGGCAGAGGCATGAGTGCACTGACTGTGTACTGAACATCACAACGTGGCAGAGGCATGAGTGCACTGAATGTGTACTGAACATCACAACATGGCAGAGGCATGAGTGCGCTGACTGTGTACTGAACATCACAACGTGGCAGAGGCATGAGTGCGATGACTGTGTACTGAACATCACAACGTGGCAGAGGCATGAGTGCACTGACTGTGTACTGAACATCACAACGTGGCAGAGGCATGAGTGTGCTGACTGTGTACTGAACATCACAACGTGGCAGAGGCATGAGTGCGCTGAATGTGTACTGAACATCACAACGTGGCAGAGGCATGAGTGCACTGACTGTACTGAACATCACAACGTGGCAGAGGCATGAGTGCACTGACTGTGTACTGAACATCACAACGTGGCAGAGGCATGAGTGCGCTGACTGTGTACTGAACATCACAACGTGGCAGAGGCATGAGTGCACTGACTGTGTACTGAACATCACAACATGGCAGAGGCATGAGTGTGCTGGCTGACTGTGTACTGAACATCACAACGTGGCAGAGGCATGAGTGCACTGACTGTGTACTGAACATCACAACGTGGCAGAGGCATGAGTGTGCTGGCTGACTGTGTACTGAACATCACAACGTGGCAGAGGCATGAGTGCGATGACTGTGTACTGAACATCACAACGTGGCAGAGGCATGAGTGCGCTGACTGTGTACTGAACATCACAACATGGCAGAGGCATGAGTGCGATGACTGTGTACTGAACATCACAACGTGGCAGAGGCATGAGTGCGATGACTGTGTACTGAACATCACAACGTGGCAGAGGCATGAGTGTGCTGACTGTGTACTGAACATCACAACGTGGCAGAGGCATGAGTGTGCTGACTGTGTACTGAACATCACAACGTGGCAGAGGCATGAGTGTGCTGGCTGACTGTGTACTGAACATCACAACGTGGCAGAGGCATGAGTGCGATGACTGTGTACTGAACATCACAACGTGGCAGAGGCATGAGTGTGCTGGCTGACTGTGTACTGAACATCACAACGTGGCAGAGGCATGAGTGCGATGACTGTGTACTGAACATCACAACGTGGCAGAGGCATGAGTGCGATGACTGTGTACTGAACATCACAACGTGGCAGAGGCATGAGTGCGATGACTGTGTACTGAACATCACAACGTGGCAGAGGCATGAGTGCACTGACTGTGTACTGAACATCACAACGTGGCAGAGGCATGAGTGTGCTGGCTGACTGTGTACTGAACATCACAACATGGCAGAGGCATGAGTGCACTGACTGTGTACTGAACATCACAATGTGGCAGAGGCATG
This sequence comes from Acipenser ruthenus, assembly GCF_902713425.1. Lineage (NCBI taxonomy): Eukaryota > Metazoa > Chordata > Actinopteri > Acipenseriformes > Acipenseridae > Acipenser > Acipenser ruthenus. The sequence continues at coordinate 10,381,496 of NC_081190.1, forward strand.
AGTGTGCTGACTGTGTACTGAACATCACAACGTGGCAGAGGCATGAGTGCACTGACTGTATACTGAACATCACAACGTGGCAGAGGCATGAGTGCACTGTGTACTGAACATCACAACGTGGCAGGTTTTCCATCATTGATTGCTAAATGATGTTGCTGCTGTTAACACAACAGCTTCAATAGTTAACCTGACACACAGCACCTAGAGGATTTTAACCAAAACTACAAAACACTCACTCAGTGGTACATTTAGAAATGCTTAAAGAGGCGTAGTCAATTTAAAGACAAACATTTCTACTAACAGTCTTTCTCTTGGAGACATTTCCCTGAAGACGTGGGGAAAAACTTTAAGTCAAAACATTTGTTGTGGAAATTACTACATTTATTTTAATATTTCCATATATATGCTTTCTCTAAACATGGTACAGATACTCACATTTAACTATTTCAAAAGTTTATGAGAATAAGCACCAAAAAAAGTATTTTCCTGTATCTTTTTACCTGCTTCCCTTTTAATCCCTGGGTTACTGCACATAATAGGAGATAATGGGATCTAATCCTATTGGCTGGCCCCCTTGGGGCTTGTGAATAAATAGGTACAATGATGCCAATTTCCATCCATGGGAATAAAAACCTTGCAGCCTGGCATCAAACTGGTGTGCTGAAACTATGCAGGAGGGTTTGCATTGAAGCTTGAAGCGGAACCTTAAGATCCAAACAATGAGACGTTTTGGGAAAAGATGAACGGGGGGGGGGGAGGTGGGGGGAAGCAATTTGCTGTGCAAACAGTCTGTGGCAACTGCTTCTGAATATCTCTGAATTCTAGTCCTTTCATCATCTGTCTGCATAGCTTCCATCAGCCTCTAAATTACAGCCACCCGGGGACTAAACTCAAAAGCAAAGCTATGGTTCAAACTGACACTGGAGCGTTGAATGCAGTACACAGTAATTAGCACAGGCTCATTTCCTGCTTGTTCCTAACACTGATGTAAGGATCATGGCACAGTAATACAAAGTGCAGGTAGAAACTGGGCACAAACTCCCTATCTTACACATCATGCCTACTTCACTACATGAGCAGCAGAACCTCATTAGAGGGCATTAGTTGACTGTACACACAAGGTCAACTACCAAGGTAATGCTCGATAATCAGGGACAGATTGCAATCAGAAACAGGAAAGCAGTGGCTTCAATGTTATGTTAAACATTTTGAATCTCTAATTTACGCTTGAATTGACCTTTTCGTTGTTTAGCTTGCCTTCCGTTTCGTTTTTTTTAAAGCTAGACTTTCTATTTAAAAGTTCTGCAGTCAGCTACCGCAATGCAGCAATGCAGCTTCCTGATTGATGAGGTTTCTAATGTACAAAGGAGACAGGCTTGTTTGGGTGAGTAGTTACAGACCTGTTGTATTGTCTTCCCCTGCACCACCTCATTTACACCACAGGGGGCAGTCTACTACTGATTCTCTCTGCATCTGTTACCCTGGGCCCATGGTCACAAGGATGTAGTTTACTGTATAAGAATTATTGAATATTAAACATAATCATTTTTAAGACATTGTAGACTTAGGCACCATTTTATACAATCAGCATGAAACTGGATGGATGTGTAAAACAAATGCAGTGACGCTGATTTGAATGAGTTTTCTCCTGTTTTTAACATTATATTACTAACAAGTAAAACTCTTAAGTTTAACAACCTTCCTGCTCCTCCCTGCAGTTAAGTTTAGTTGTATAATATTTATCTTGGTTTTATTTTCCTTTCATAAAAAAAACAAGGGCAAACTTTGCACTCGCTTCAAAAAGTACACATTAGACAGCTTAACCACACGAAAAGGGCAGAAGGCTCACGCTCCCTCAGGCTGAACTCCAGCCTCGCCTGCCTGAATAGAGAGATTTCTTTTAAAGACCAGTGGGGAGCCGGTGGACTCAGGCGGTGCAATAGCCAGGACTGAATGGGATAACGGGTCGGCTCCACTGGAGTCCGGGGTCACAGGGTTCTCTGGATTTCTGTCTCTTTTCATACAAGCCAGGGAAAAAAAATAAACAAAAAGCCCTGTTCCAGCTCTTGGAGCTTCCCCGAGAACAAGGTTTAAAGAAAAAAGACAATCTGCTGGGCTTTGGCAAATAAAGGGAGGCAAACTGTGTGAAAATAAGCGAAGCATCCACAGATGGGGTCAGTGCAGTCCTTATTCCACACAAACTATGCAAAACTGAATTCCCTTTGAGTAATGCTGATGACTTCCCCTATAGCTGTGAACAATTGCAGTGTGTGAATGGTGATGGTGTGCAGGTGGTTCTTATTAGCCTACAGTAATTATATAGACCCACCACATATCTGAACAAAGGGTTTAGTGGAGCCAGGAGGAGTCTATTGAAAACTAAAGAATTCAACATTTTTCTGTGGGGTTTTTTTTTCTGTGCACATTCCTTAAGATGCTTCAATTAATAATCCCACCTTCCTGTGTCTAGTGTAGAGACTTTTATTTATTTTATAAAGGTAAACTGAGACAGTGAAGTGCGAAGCTGCAATAATAATCTCAAGACCACTCTTTCACCTGAGTTCACCTGGACTGGTTATTTTATAAAGGTATATATATATATATATAAATATATATATATATATATATATATATATATATATATATACACACACAGCAAAAAGTTGTCATAAACCGAAAGTTGCCAATAAGCGAAAAGCCCCCGTTTTCAAGTGTATTTATATGGAACAACAATATACTGTAGTTGTACAAATATTGCAGTGAAATACATGTGTTTTAAATGTTATAGTGTTAAAAAAAATGAACATGAGAAACACAAAATACACAAATATAGAACTATTTACTTCACATGTGTGTAAAACAAAAAAAGGGAATGGGCTAGGCTTAAATAGTATTACACAACGATGTACTACAATTGTCCTTACAATGAGTAAAGCAAACATACAAAATATGTTTTGTAGTTGCAATCAATTCTAAAGAACACACTTTTAAAATAAGAAATTGTCCAACGTTGTCTGCTTTTCTACAATGTACCACCTCCCGCTGTAAATCCATCTCAATTTTGCGTGCAGCTTCGTATGCAGTTTCAAAGCCACGATTCGGCAGAAATACGCAGTTGCAAGGTCAGTGTGTTATAAAAGCTGCATGAAGTATGTGCATAAATCATGCAAGTGCGCTCTGTAGCCCTGGCAACTAGTAATAAAGTTGTCAATAAGCGACGTGCAGTTGCTAATACCAGAATTCCATTAACATTAAAGTCTATGGGACGGGATTGGTTCCGGGGAAAATGTTGTTAATAAACTAAAGTTGTTTTTATCAGGGTTGCATCTACTGTGTGTATATTGTAGCGTGCACGGGGAAGAAAGCAGCAGGGCTGGTAGGTGACGTAATCACACACAAAGACATGAGCCCGATATACGCTCCTTGCAAAGGAGCCGGCTGTTTTGTACAGCGGTATTGGCGCTATGCTTCAGTGCGAGATATCGTGCGCGCCCTCCGCCTGTGTGTGGATTGCCTCGCCCTGTGTGATGCGCCTGCCTGCGGGAACTGAGGTTTGCTACTATATATATATATATATATATATATATATATATATATATATATATATATATATATATTGTAAGGAAGCAGGTTGTGAGAGATAGCAGGGAGGGGGTTAAAACCTCCCTGCGAGAAGAATGCACCTTTTTGTTAATTGTTTTGGATTGATTGCTTATTGTTTTGTTTAATTGTTTTATTAATGATCATCCGCACCTGGGCATTATTGGGGAATTAGACCCAGGTGTGGGGTTTAAAAAGAGAGCAGGCAGTCTGCTCGGGGCTGCTGTGTGGAAGGAGGCAGAGAGGTGTGCTGTCTCCGAGTAGCCATTGAATAAACGTAAGTGCTGTGTTAAACAGGGTTTTTTTTTGAAGAGACGGGGAAACAGCTTAGCTGTCCCGTGTTAGTCAGGGAGTTCCTGTGTGTGTTAGTTAGTGCTCGTACAGAGCTAGGTGTTTGTTTTGTATTTTGTTTATTTCTTTGTTTATTAAAATAGCGCAACCGCGCAAGAAAAATCCATTTGTGTCTGTTGGGTCACTGGTTTTAAAGGGGCAACGAACCCGAGAGAGGTGAAATCATTACAATATATATATATATATATATACACACACACACACACTTGAAACATGCTTGATGATCCCTCATATTTGAAAAAAGTCACCAAAATGGGTACTTTTGATGCAGTTGAGTACAGCTCTTGTTTTGCCCACAATGGCACCAGTCACATGTGGTTTATGTATCATCATCATCATCATCAACATCATCATCAACCAGGAATGAAGGAAACACCTGCCCAGAGAATCCGGCCCATCTGAGCTGGAAATACTGTACTAGATTGTGGAAAATGCATTAATCGGACATTACTAGGGTGCCTCATTGAGTTCATGAGGGAGAAAATGCTGATATTCTAAAATGATCTTGCCATGCCTAATTAGTTACCTATAGAAGTCCTTTCTAGATGGTTTGTAAATGATTGTGTAAGCGAGTCGAGTGGGGCTGTCTTGTGTTCCAGGACTGTCTTGTGTCTTGTGTTTCAGGACTGTCTTGTCTTGTTTTCCAGGACTGTCTCTCTAAGGCAGATGGCAGGCGCGCTGCAGCACGGGTAGCGCTCATGAACTCTGTGTTTAACGAGCTGCCTTCTCGCAGGATAACACAGGAATTCATCAGCCACAGTGTCCAGGAAGCAGCCTCCACAGCCAGTGTAAGTGCAGATGAGTTTGAACTGATTAAACATGCATCCTACCTCTCCTGCTCTGCCCGCTATTTGTTTTGTAGCTCTCCAGTGTGCACTTTTAGAACAAGCATCTTGTACTACACTAAGTGAAAGAAAGCTCTTAGTTTACATGCTTACTTTTAGGTAGTCTTTTTCCTACTTGCACTTCCTAGGTAAGATCATTTTTCATGTCACTTTTATGAGTAAATGTCACTTTATGAGTAAACTACAGTAACTGCCCTGCCTCAGTTTGACCCGTTGTTTAGCTACTTGCTTATGTCTTTTTTTAGTATTGTAACACAGTTTTCTTGTAAATTGTTACAAGGGCTGTGTGGTTGATGCCAAGGATCCTTGTACAAGCATTGGGGCCTATTGCTACATGCTGCAGTCAAACCTGGGCAAAACCATGCTGGAATTTCAGGTAAAATAATGCATACTTCATCTCACACTGTATAGTCAGTGTAGTTCACTGTGTGTTTTGCTCAGTGTTACAAGTTGTAATATAATACTCATGACACTAGAGATAAAGAGCCTATTGTTTCTTACTATGACCATTAGGGGTGCACTAGTAATTTTTTCCCTTCTGAAAAATAAATTGTACTTCAATTTATGAAATATGCACATACCTCAACGATAAAAATGTATTTTTTTTTTTTTCTCCTTCCTTAAAGGAACTAATGACAGTCTTTCAGTTATTACACTGGAACGGGAGCCTAAAGATATTCAGGGAGAGAAAATGTTCCCGTCAGGTAAAATTCATTCATGTATTTATTTATTGATACATTCTGTGTGATAGCATTGTGGCAGGGTGGCCTAACATAACAAGCTTGCTGCCTTTGTGTGTAATTGGGTCGTCCTCAAAGTATTGTCCTGAACCATGTGACATCTGTTATTTATTTATTTGTTTAGTTTGCCTCATGTTTTTATTTTTATCAGATTGAAGTTTTTTTGGTTTTTTTTCACCTTTTGTGGCGTTGGTGCAAGACTGGCCCCAGTGGCATAAATTAGATTGTTCATGCAAAGAGGGGCTCTGTATCACAGCTGTTAACATCTGGTGCTGAAGAGCTCATTGGGTTGTCACCTGGCCCTGTTGATCTCTGCCTAGTCTGTGTAGGAACTGCTACACTTATACACCCATGTGAAAAAAGATCTGCTATATAGGTATACCCTGTCGGTATACCCATAGTCATTAGTGGAGTGACTGCAGCACACCATGAACATTCAAGGTGTATCCACAGTTTATCACTACAGGTACAATGGAATCTTCTATAGAACTCCTAGTGCACAGCTGGAGTACAGGCAGGAGTCCCAGGGTTACTGGTGAGGTAGTGTAGTGGTGTGACACATGCAATCCTGTAATTACAGTCCTCTCTCACTGCTGGAGTACAGGCAGTTCCAGGGTTACTGGTGAGGTAGTGTAGTGGTGTGACACATGCAATCCTGTAATTACAGTTCTCTCTCACTGCTGGAGTACAGGCAGTTCCAGAGTTACTGGTGAGGTGGTGTAGTGGTGTTACCAGCAATTGCAACAAGGTGATAAATGCAATGCAGTTGTATTGGTTGAACTTTCCCCGACAGGAATCTTCTATATCACATGCTGTGTTTGCTGTATCCAACAGGAAGTCGTTTCCTATTATTCACAGCACCGCTTGGACGAGTGCTTCCGCAGCCACATGGCACTGGACTGGATCTCGAAGGAGCAGGAGACCCCAGGGATCCTCTCCCAGGAGCTGCAGGTGGCCCTGAGGGAGCTGGAGGAAGCCAGGAGAGCAGGCAGGGAGCTACGCTTCTACAAGGAGAAGAGAGAGATCCTGAGCCTGGCTCTCAGTCAAAGGCACAGCGAAGGAGCGAGTGCACAGTAAGTGTCAGGAGCCAGCCCCAGCACAGCACACTGAAGCTCACAGCAGAGTGCTGCACTTTTGCCAAGTCAATAGTGCAGCACTGTTCTGCCTCTCCACCCCCTTGCAGTGTCTTCCGTAGAGACTAATTTGGTGAGCAAATATTGAGAGATCATTCAAAGCTATAGAGACCAAGCTTTTAATACAGAAGGTTTCTGGAAACATGTTTCTGATTTTGAATCAACACATCCCCGATATGCGACGATGGAGGAAAGCATTAATGTAGGCTTGGAGTGTTGCTTCTGTGATAATATGATGTGCTATACTGTACAGACATAGTCTGTCACACTCACACAATATCCCGATTGGCTAAACACAAAATTGTGTCTGGAAATGTGTTAAATATAAAGAACAGTGGAAACGAGGACACATCCAGCATGCAATACGTTGTTTCCTGAACATGTTTTATTGCAGTCCTCACACACATTGAATGTTGCATTGGCTGGGTCCAGAACAAATGGCCTGGAGTGAGACAATGACATTAAAATCTGTGCATTAGGGCAAGCTTTCCTTTAGCCTTGGTTCTGGGCTTTCGTAGGAGGGTTTTTCTAATGATACAAGACCTCTCTGGCAGAAATGCTGCATCGTCAAGTCATCTCCATGATGCAAGTCCTCCTCAAGATGAATGGTGGCTCTTGTAAGCTGTAATTGCAGTAGCGAGTCTAAGTCTCTGCTAATGCACCCTCCATGTCCTGTGGTGGTTATCTTAAAATCGCGTTGTTCATCCATTTGTTTCCCCGCCTTGCTAAGTTTAATTTCTCTGCAGCAAACGCTTTTCCCACAACAGCAGTGAGAAGTGGCCTGCTGAATTTATAACCCAGCTGTATTCATACTGTGCATATCGAATGCTGTCATAATACCCCGGTTTTATATGGTAGTTATAAACCACAATGAGGCTGTAATACAAATATTTTAATAATACATACTTCTAAAGTTCTAAAATCAATACAGCATGTTTTCTGAAATGTTTAGCACTCCATTGCAGATCAGACAGCCTGTCCTGATATGTCTGACCCAATTGGCAAACCCCTCTCATTAATTAAAAAAAACTACACATCAAAATGAACACATGCTTGGATTCAACAAAACATTAATGAAATCAATAATCAGTCACTTAACTCATTAACAAGTGCTCTTTTTTGCAATGCTTTATTTTGCATGGTATAAATACGTATTTAAGTGACTATTTATTAAAATACAACTGAATTTAACCATAAGACAAAATAAAGCGTTACCAAAAAAAAAAAAAAAAAAAACATACAGCAGCTGCCTTTCCAGCCTGTGATCTGTGGCTTGCTGCAGTCTAATCATGTGGGAGTCTTGTAATCTGGTGACTCACAGGAGACACGGCGATTGGAAGAGAATTCTTGGGTGTTCTAAAAGTGACTCTTTTCTCAGCAGTTTTGTCTGTCTCCTTACAGTTACATGATTGCATAACTTCCTTGTGATGCCATCAAACAGGAAATCAGATGCAATATCTCTTTTGGTTTGCTTTTTCCTTGTGCAAAGAAAAGACAAAATAAAATAAAAATGGAACAATCTGTACAACCGGCATATTAGCAACTTAAGCATGACACACTTGTAAATTCATTTTTTCTAAATAAAAGACTGTCTAACTGGCTGTGTTGTTTTTAGTACTTGTTTCCTAAACAACACATTTGCCCAGTGTTGAAGAAATACAGAATAGCAGTGTTGTCCTGAGGGTCTGTTTCTACCAGGAGTCTGTGAGGAGCCAGGGGCCACTCGCCTGCACACCATTCAGCAGAGGCTTCAGCAGGCTCTGCCGGGCAACCACGGCTACCTCGTCCCAGGCATTGCAGTTCTCACACACGTTGAATGTCGGATTGGCTGGGTCCAGAATAAATGGCCTGGAGTGAGACAAGAACATTGAAATTCAATGCCCTCTGCATATTAGAGTAAGCTTTGTCTTTAGCCATTGTCTTTTACAGAGGGGATTTAAACAGCAATGTGGTACAGGTGTGAAATAGCACAGCTAGCTTAACTAATGTGCTATTCTTGTTTAGAATCGTTTTCATTCTGAGTCCTCACTCTTCTTTCCAAGTTTAGTTGGTACACCGCAATGCAGCCACTAACTGCAACTACAGGTTACAGTTAAATACATTGTTCTACGATAGATTTCTTCTATCCACTAGGGCAGGGGTGCCAAACTCGGCTCCTGGAGGGCCGCAGTGTCTTCAGGTTTCGTTCCACCCAAGCTCTCAATTGCTTAATTGGTCTAATAATTTGATTAAACACTTCTCTCCAAGCCTCATCATGTTTCATAGGTAGTGTACATTTTTAATTCATCAACTGTAACAGACCTTGAAAAATATGAAATATGTCCAATTGAGGACTTAAGTTGGAATGAAAACAAGAAGACCCTGTGGCCCTCAAGGACTGGAGTTTGACCCCTCTGCAGTAGAGGGACAGGTTAAGGGTGACACTCTGGTGTACCAGCTATACTCAGAGAGAAGACATGATGTGATGACTGAAAAAGAAGCGGTATACAAAGTTGTTCTCAACAACGTTTAAGATAACTGTGACACATCAGACCCTTGACCAGAGAAATCACGCAAGCACAATCCCACAATCCCCCCCCCCCCCCCCCCCCCCCTCCAGCACAAGCAGAGAGGGGCCGCCTTCGCACCTGGTTTGTTCCTGCAGTGTCCTCCTGACTCCCTGGCAGTAGGGAGTGTAGAGCTTATCCCAGAGGATGCAGAGCTCCGAGCAGCGCAGCAGGAGTCTGAGGACGGCTCTCAGGCCCTGGAGCAGGATGAAGAAGATGGGCTTCCCAGCCAGCTGCCAGGCATGCAGGGTGAGCAGCTCCACAGTGTAGGAGGAGGGCAGCCGGCGGAACCTGCAGTTACACACGGGGGACAGATCAACCAACCACCGTTACGAATGTGACAAAATTCTCTTGTGCACAGATATAAAAAAAAATGTTATTCACCAAATACAAACCCGATTACATTAAGAGCTTCTTCGTATTATTATTATTATTATTATTATTATTATTATTATTATTATTATTATTACTGGTAGTTCTAGTATTTACTAAGAATAGGAATATTGTACACCAACTGTACATAACAAGTAAAGCATGTTATTATTACACACGGTATCCAGTGTGGCCCAATCTTACCTCCACAACATCAGAGCTGTGAGAACAGCAGCAGCATTCACACTTCACATCCACAACATCAGAGCTGTAAGAACAGCAGCAACATTCACACTTCACCTCCACAACATCAGAGCTGTGAGAACAGCAGCAGCATTCACACTTCACCTCCACAACATCAGAGCTGTGAGAACAGCAGCAGCATTCACACTTCGCCTCCACAACATCAGAGCTGTGATAACAGCAGCAGCATTCACACTTCACCTCCACAACATCAGAGCTGTAAGAACAACAGCAGCATTCACACCACCTCCACAACATCAGAGCTGTGAGAGCAGCAGCATTCACACCTCCTCCACAACATCAGAGCTGTGAGAACAGCAGCAGCATTTACACCACCTCCACAACATCAGAGCTGTGAGAACAGCAGTAGCATTCACAATTCATCTACAGATCCCAGCCACCGCCACCCGTCCACTCCAGCTCATCCAGAACTCTGCTGCCCGCCTGGTGTTCTCTCTGCCTCGCTTCACCCACGCTACTCCACTACTCCGCTCGCTCCACTGGCTCCCGATCACCACTCGCATCCAGTTCAAGACTCTTGTACTAACCTACAGATGCCTTGACCAGACTGCACCCAGCTACCTCCAGACCCTCATCTCTCCCTACACCCCCACTCGACCTCTCCGCTCCGCCTGCACTAGAAGTCTGCTGCACTAGGGCAGCAGTGTGGAGTAGTGGTTAGGGCTCTGGACTCTTGACCGGAGGGTTGTGGGTTCAATCCCCAGTGGGGGACACTGCTGTTGTACCCTTGAGCAAGGTACTTTACCTAGATTGCTCCAGTAAAAACCCAACTGTATAAATGGGTAATTGTATGTAAAATAATGTGATATCTGTATAATGTGAAATAATGTATAATGTGATATCTTGTAACAATTGTAAGTCGCCCTGGATAAGGGCGTCTGCTAAGAAATAAATAATAATAATAATAATAATAGAAGACTAGCTCTACCTCCGCTACGCTCCCCTGCCTCCAGAGCCCGCTCCTTCTCCACCCTTGCTCCGCAGTGGTGGAATGAATTTCCTACAGATGTCAGGACTGCCCAGTCCCTGACCACATTCCGGCGCCTCCTTAAGACTCACCTCTTCAAACAGCACCTGTAGAACTCCTCTGTTTGTATCCTGGGACACTATCACCCTTCATGTAAATGTGCTTTATTTTGCTCTTATCTGCCCCCTATTGTACTGCATTTAATCCTGTACTTCAGAATACTGTAATCTGCCAAGTGTTTAACCTGTAGTACTTTGTATTTAATCATATCCTGATGTAACTATCACTATTTAATCATACCCTGATGTAACTATCACTATTATCTGCTGTATTATTGAATTGTGGTTTGCCACACTTCTACTTTGCTTGAACAAAAGTTATTGTATTTCTTGCTCTTATTGTATGACTTGTATTGTAACACTTGAAATGTATTTGCTTACGATTGTAAGTCGCCCTGGATAAGGGCGTCTGCTAAGAAATAAATAATAATAATAATAATAATAATACAGATCATCTGCACCGTGAGGAAGCATTTCAAGGTAACATGTATTTTTTTCTAACTGTTTTGAAAAGCCTTATATTGAACTTTTCAGCTCTAATGGTATACTGTACATATTTTGAAGTGGGTGCAAAAGCAAAGGCCTGTTTTCAAAGAGAAATAATAAATATATTATTAACTGTACTGTATAAGACTAGCAACAAACTACTGAATAATTGAACTCCTGCTTTCAGCAAGTTGCTTGTTTCCGTGTTGGTTTTGTGCCTCTCAGAAAGCGCTCCTGTGCATTTGCTCTTGCTTCATTCCATTGGAAGTGGCTGGAATGGAGTGTGGCTGGGAGCTCCTTTCAGTACATTTGACTCACCTGTTTTCTTGGCTGGGTTTGGCAAAGGATGTCCTGAACCAGTGTTTAACCAAACGGATTAGATTCTTGACTCCCAGTGTAGCAGCCTTCACAAAATCCACCTGGTATTGCAGCAGGGAAAGGGAGAGCAGCTGAGCCTCGTCACTGTGCCCGCAGTTACACAGCCTCCTGAACAGCATCCCTTTGTCATCTGCAAGATCACACTGAAACATTCAGGAACAGAGTGACGCACCGACACCGCCTCTACCAGAGAGGCAATGTAACAGCCCTGAGTGTGGTAGCTATAAGCAGGATGCACAAAGGGAAAGTCTGATCAAAGTCTATACTGTATTTTTTTTACAGTTGTACTTATTTAACCCCAGGTACCTTTGGATGGCCTGGGGCCCAGGGTATCATAGCACAGCATGACATCGAAATGGTGACTGTGTGTATTGTTGAAACACTTGAACTGAAATCTCAGGGCGAATGCTGTCTTCTTTTCCATCAATATCCTGAAAGTCACAAAGAGCTCTGGTGAGTACAGCAAGAACCTCCTACACTAACCCTGCACCCTGTAAGCAGGGCTGGATTATCTCCTAATTGTGCCTGTGTGTTAATTTAGCTTTGGCTTTAAGTGTTTTTATGGCTGAACATTTCTAAAAAGCAGCCCACCTACTCTGTACAAGATTACATCTAGTCCAGTTCAATGAGAAAAATTATAATACTGCAGCAACTTCAGATGCCCAATCTACACCAACCTCCGAGTATCGGGACAGTATTGGAACATACCTAATTACTTAAACGTTTAAATCTTAAGCACATTAAACGTTTCAACAGTAATAAAACCCATATCATGAAGCAGTCTCCACCTGTTAGTCATCGCAGTATTCTTCAAGTTTTTTTCCAGAGCTGCCAGTGCTGGTGTGAGGCTCCTCCTGCAGTCCTCCAGACTCGTGAAGGAGTCACTGAACAGCACAGCGTCAACGTCAGACCAGTCCTGTGTATCTGTGCCTTTAATAAAGGACCCTCCCTGGGGAAGACAGCATGTTAACGGAGTGCTAACCAGGATCTTACCTCCTGTTATCACTGCAAATGTCCTGCAGATTTCTAATCATCATAGGAATAATGACATCTTTCCAAATCTGCAAAATGCACCAAGAGAAAACCCTTGCATTTGTCATTCAAGGTTGTTTTTTTAAAAAAAATCTATTTTGTCTGCTTGTTATTTGTTTTTGCAGCCAACACAGACCATTTTAAATGACTTGTTTCTAGCAAAAGTTTGTTACATTTTTAAAGACTGTTTCTATAGTGACTCAGTTCCAATGTTACATGTACATTTTAAAGAGATGACTCAGTAGCTAGGCTTAATGTTAAAATGTTTCAGCCTTGGTTTTTGGGTGATGTTCTGATGAACTATTAATGATAACACACTTTAGACAAGTGACATCAGTAGAATATAATGAAAATAGAAAATGTGTTTCCTGGTGAGTTGATTTTTTATAATAAAATGGCAGTTTCATGACACTCCGTGAAATTTGTTGTTTTTTTTGATTGTCATTCGTGAATTTCTTTAAAAAAAAACATGAATTTTCCGGGCCTCTACTTATCTCTGTCTGGAGAACAACACTCACACAAGCATACCTTTTTATAGCCCTGTCACATCTACTTATCTCTGTCTGGAGAACAACACTCACACAAGCACACCTTTTTATATCCCTGTCACATCTACTTATCTCTGTCTGGAGAACAACACTCACACAAGCACACCTTTTTATAGCCCTGTCACACATTTACATCAAGTCCTACGTGGTGCAAAGTTAAGCATTTGCAAGTAATGCAGCAATTAGATGCTCATTTTATTATGATTATGCACATGCGCTTCTTGTCTGCATGTGTAATCAGGAGCATCTCAGAGGTCAATGAGATGCTAATGACCTATCTGCATATTCCCCGGAGCATCTTACTGCGGAGGCGTAAAGTTGCACTTCCGAATTTGCGCATGCGCATTTATCAAGGTGCACTGGGCATTTCCCTTTCGTACATATGTTGCAATCATGTGCATGCACAAATCATATTTGCACAAGCACAACTCTTAGTACATAGGCCCCATAGTTTAATCCGGTCTTGGTGTCTAATCACTGTATGCGTTGTACTTTGAACTCACTCCAGCTGTCTCGCTGCAAGCAGACCCAGTGACCTACAGCAAAGATACCCTGATAAAGAACCAAAAGATGACCTGCCCAGTGAAAGGGGGGGGGGGGGGGGGGGGGGTAATGCTGTAAATAAAGCTAATAAGAGGTAATCTATTTAAAGCGCTGGTTAGCATATTTGTTATTAAGAAGAAAAAACTATATAAAAATTAAAATCCCTGGCCCTATACAAGAAGAAAAAAAAAGAAAAGCAGGAGTGCCTTCATCTGTCTATCAATCTATCTATTTATTGATCTTTTGATATCTATCTATAGTATATTTGTTTCAAAGCAGAATGTAGACAGCTAGTTTTTCTTGTTTTTTGGCTTTCACACAGAAAGCCGTTCCCTGTGTCACACTCACTGTAATCCACCTTGCTCCTCTCTAGTAAGTTGGACTGGGTTGCCTGATATCTCCCTGGCTAAAGCTGTGTTGCTCATGATAAACAAGCCCTTCACTAAGCGCTCTGTCCACCAGCCTCAATGCAGGCAGACGTGTGGCTCCCTCACCTTGACCACGCGGGAGACAGGCACCGGGCAGCACTGTTCAATCAGCTCCACCAGCGCCTCCACTTCTCCAGCACAGGCTGTCTTCATCAGCCCTGACTCTGGTCTGAGCCGTGTTTCTACAAACTGCCTAAGCTGCTGGGAGCTTCTCATATCCACTATGTTGTTTGGTGAAAACCCTGTGGACATTCTAGCTGTAAAGAGAAGACATTTACTGAAGGATCTGTTTTACTAGCAGGAGGTGCAGAGGAGAGTGCCACAATTGAACCGATGATTTTGTTAATAATCATGTAGGATGCATGTTGTCATGTGAGTAAGAAGTACACCCGGTATATGATTGTAAAGGATGGCTGCCTATTAGGTGGCATCTGATGTTTTACACTGTTCTTTATCGGTTCAGGATCAGTTCTGTCTGGCTTTCTGACATGCCCTGAACACACCACTGCATAAACAAATATGCCAAAAAACAGTTGATATTTGATAGGCTTTTATTTTAAAACACACAGATACAGTGCTGCCTATTCCTATACAGCAAACTCATTTACTGCAGTGGTGTAGCAGAGGCTTGTGAAAGGAAGGGGTGCTTTGGGCCGATAAAAAAAAATCCTACTGCATCGTCCAAAAACACTACAGTTTCCTATAGTATGCCTTATCACATAGTTTAGTAAAGATTAGTATTTTTTTTATAATGGGAGTGGAGGTCTAGGCAGAAATAACTGTTTGTAACCAACAGTAACCCTGAGGTCACACTGAATGGAACTCCTCACCTCCTCTACTCCTCTGTGCTCACAGCCAGAACAGCGACCAATCTGATGCATTCTTGTCTGGTAGAGGTGGCTGACAATGGAGTGACAGAGCAGCAGGCTATGGAATACACCCTCACTGTACTGGAGTCTGTGTGGAGCTCCTTTCCCATCCTTACCTCTTTTGCTGGCAGTGAAATGATGATCTTGCCTCTCATGTTGCTCTCTGCCAAAACTGGTCCCAAAAGCTCTCCGGCACATCCTGCAGGTGACTGAGGTCTCGGAAGCCAGGAAGCGGGACTCTCTCCGCAGCGGGGCAGCCCTGACCAAAGGCTTCTGGGCTCCATGTGTCTCTTCATAGTGAGCCACCTGGAGTGACAGAACAATGCTTTGGCTTTCTACAGTTAATTGTAATAGATCTCCTCCCAGGGGGCGGATGAGTTGAAAATATTGATGCCAATATAAGACTACAGAGCCTTTAGTTGAATGGTTAGATGACCCCCTATCAACCATAACCTAACATTGAGTTCAAAGACCACAAAGCAGTATTCAGTAGTATAAAAGGGACATTTCTACCATCTACTACTTTCCTGGTTAAAAGGGTTTTTTGTTGTTGTTTTTTTGTTGCTGTTAAATACTAATTTAAGCAGAAATAAAAATAGATAATGATAAAGAACACACATGATAGGATAAGAGAGGCAGGATATGAAACATTATGAAAATGAAATAAAGTGCCCCTTTAAAGGGCAATGGCACAGTAGTATAAGGAAAGCTACAATGGCATGAAAAAGTGTTGGTCCACCTTCCTGATTTGTGGTGCTGGGGAGCGGGGCATTTGTTACTCATTCTACCCCACTCGGAGCCCTCCCTACGCTCCTTGAATAAATCTATTTGCTACCAATGCAGAATGACTCAGTGAGTGGGTATTTATTCTTCGGTGTGATGGTAACTGCAAGGACTGGAACAACACTCGGTGTCACAATCCCAAAGCAATCACCAATAACGTGCCACTGGTAATGCTACAGAACTCACAAGAAACCACTAATATGCATGGAGGAGCTCCTAAATTAAACAAC
The DNA here is from genome assembly GCF_902713425.1 of Acipenser ruthenus. Classification (NCBI taxonomy): domain Eukaryota; kingdom Metazoa; phylum Chordata; class Actinopteri; order Acipenseriformes; family Acipenseridae; genus Acipenser; species Acipenser ruthenus. The sequence goes on from NC_081190.1 coordinate 10,397,670, forward strand.
ATTATTTATTTGAAGGTTTTTTCTTTATGTTTAATTACATTATTGCAGAAACTTCTTTTTAGGTAAAATGAATAACCCAGTCATTCTACAATATCAGCCTTATACAGTGTGTCCATTTGGTGTGGTGACTGGTTAATCCAGGCTTTAGTTAATTGGTCAGCTTGTCTCACCTGCTTGTGTTCCTGCAGCTTCTCTCTCGCAACTTCACTCCCACACCGGTCACACATCTCCTTGCCGGCGTGCCGAGCTCTGAAGTGCTGCTTTAGAGCCGTGGGGCTGGCGAAGTCACTGCCACACCGCTCACAATTATAACACTTCCAAGAGAGCATCTCCTGAGCTTGATTTAAGAAGTACTCAATTCTTTCCAAAGGGCTTTCAATTGAAAATGTTTTTATCAAAGCAGCAATCTGACAATCAGGTTCATAGTTCGTAGAGTTATTAAAATTAATCCTTAATACTGGGGTCTAGTGTTCCTTATACAACACAAAGTGAAGTATCTACACTGTTTTATTTCTCCAGTAAGTTCTTAGGTACATAGAGGTGTGTCTGTATACTGTATATACCTCTGTCTCCAAGTTACCTGTTGTATAAAAGCTGAGTTGCATTTCAGATTTATAGCAATGGGCAAACATGTCACTGATCAGCTAGTTCTTTTCACTTACAGGACTAGTGGGTGAAAGAAGAAGAAAGCTTGTCTGTAATTTCAATCCTTTTTTGTTGTTGTCGATTTTATTGCACTGTGCAACCAAATTGTTGTTTGAGAGTGTCCTGTAATTGAATATGTCTCACTTTTATTTAAAAGGAGCCACTTTATTCAAACTCTCCCTAGACCAGAAGAAAATAAAACTTGAAGTAAAACCATGGTAAACTGCAGTAAATATAAGATTAATATAAGAATTACACATCCAAGCTGTTAAATTAACCTACACAATTACCAAGGTGTATTGTATACTTTTGTGAGACTGCAAAGTCATTAAACATTAGCTCTCTAAACTACTGTATAGTGCATTTTGTTAAATACTACCACTGTATCACTAGGAACTCCAGTCTTGCATGATTAATGGTACAATTACAGTATAGTGTACTTGGAAATTTTACCACAATAAGACCTTTAGCCAGCCACAGATTTCCATTGGTTTCATTTCCCTTACTAACCTGGTTAGAGGGGTTTGTTTTGATTTTTTCTTTTGATTTTTTTTATAACTACCAAATAAGGATTTTGGCCATGCCTATAAGCATGTAATAATGTTTGTTTAGTCATCTTAGTCAGGACAGGAATTGATGCATAACGTTTAAAAACTCAATATAGTACAGTATGTATTCTATTTTTTTTTTTATATAATAAAGAGTTAAATAAGAATAATTAAACAGTATAGCTCATTTTAATGTGACGTCCTATTTTGTAATGTGACCTTTTGCTATACACTTGAGTAAACTTAAAATCAAATCATACCGTAAAAGACATTCAAAACGGTTTGTGTTGTGATAACAGAAATATATATTAACGGTTATCTACTTAACAATGAACAACAAATGCTATTACATCTTTTTTTCGTCACGAAACCGTTTAAATCTTTATATATATATATATATATATATATATATATATATATATATATATATATATATGTTGCGATTTCTGTGATAAAATCTGTAGAATGCGTTTAGTTTTATTCTCTCTAAACAGGTGCAAGCGGTCATTACACTTCTTTGGTATCAGCGGTCTGGCTCCAGTAGAGCCAAAATGGCGCCTGTTTCATTAGTGATGATAAGAAGTTTAATCCTTTTCGTGCCCCATACTGACAGCGAGCAGCTGGGATGGGAGGAGACTTAGGTCACGTGATCGATGTTCTCTTCCTATGTTTCCTGGAAGAACAAAACAAACAGGGTAGTGAGTCCGTCTGTGTGGGTAAATATTTAGTAATCAAAACACTATAAAACTGTAAGTTGTGGTAGGGTGCGCTTGTAAAAAAAATATATTCTGAAGTATGTGTATGCGAAACCGAGAGTATTTTAGTTGTCATAAATACATTTGCAAAGAATGCGTAATGTTAAAAAAAATATGTATGTTATGAGTGTGTGTTGTATGTATTTATGTTTTGTATACTCTGTTTAAACAAAGTTGTAAATCTGTAAACATTAATGTGAGTAATTAAAACAGTAGAGAAGGGTGTAATGTAGAGCATGTCAACTTGTTTTATTACCTTTATTTCACTTTGGTGGAATATATAATAATCATATAATTAATATAAAAACGTATGTATACATTATTATTTATTTATTTATTTATTTCTTAGCAGACGCCCTTATCCAGGGCGACTTACAATCATAAGCAAATACATTTCAAGTGTTACAGTACAAGTAATACAATAACAGCAAGATAAATACAATGACTTTGGTTCAAGTAAGTACAAGCGTGACAAAATACAATTCAATAGTACAGCAGATAACAGTGACAGTGATAGTTACATCAAGATACGATTAAATACAAAATACTACAGAATGTAGACCGATTGAAATATTATTATTATTATTATTATTATTATTATTATTATTATTATTACAAAGTAGCCAATTTGCAATTGGAACATAATTTTAACGTATGTAGTGTTTATTTTGTGACTTGCTATAGTAATAAATATATAATGAACAGTAAGTGACTGAATGCAAAAACGACGAAGGTACTGTATATTATATTCTGAGATTGCACTGTTGTTGTTCTAGTATGTTTTTGAATATGGTTGTTTTAAACAATAGTTTGTATTTATTATTTTATTTGATATGAATCAGCTTAAGTAAATTATGGACTGTCAGTTTTTCACTGCAATAAATAGAAAGCCCTGTACCTGAAGGAGTTCTGAATGAAGTTTTGTAAATTATAGAAAACAAATGATCAAGCTGCTACAGGCATACATCTCAAGTCACACACTATCAGAGCACAGTCCTTAAATAAAGTGAATACAACTAATACCATTGCAGGTCTTCTTCAGCTAAAGCATCTGATATGGAGCTAAACAAGAGCAGTGCTCCGAAGATATGTCCCTGTGATTGTTGATCGGGGAGAATGGACAGCAGATAACCTGTGTGAGACTGAGCCTGAATCTGTCATGAACAGTGGAAATCACTTTCCGTGCTAGACATGGCTGAAGCTGTGAGACCCAAGAAAACCAAAACCAAGCCGAGTGGAAGATCTCAGGTAAATAAATACTGGAAAGGGAGCACTGAGATTCAAACCCAGGCTGGGCTAGAGTTTCACTACGGATACCCTAAGACTGCTATGATCTCTATAACCTGATTTCTGAACCTTCAGTCAGATTGCATGCTGCACAGTACAGTGATTGCAATATGACCAAACGTTTTAAAAAAAGGGTTACGGTAGCCAGTCTTTGCTGATCATGAACTTTTAAAAGAAAACTTACAGTGGTTTCATATTTTGTTACTTTTTCAAAATCTTAATTCATTAAAGTATAAAAATAAGTACAAATTACAGTGATGAATACAATTAACTGTAATAAAACAACACCACTTTGATCTACATGTCACATTTAATACCATCTTATAATCAGTACATTTACTGTTGCTGTTTGTTTAAAACATTTTTAGGATAAAAAGAAAAAGCTAAATGGTGACTTGAAAAGTGTGGGAAACCTGACAGCGTCTTCTGACATCCAGCAACCCCTTCCTGGCCACCTGAATGAAACTGAGGGGCCTCCTCTGCTTGCTCTTGTGGACAGAGCCCAGCCCCAGCCCGATCACAAGCAGGCTGGAGATGGATTGGAATTTACGGACATCCCCCTGAGTGAGCCGGCCAGCGAGGATGCCTCTGAGCTTCCTGTAGCAGAGTTATCATTAAACACAGGCACATGGCAAGAGGAGCCTGATACTGGAGAAGAAACAGTGACTAAGAGTGGGGAAGCAGGCACTTGCTGTGCTGGGGAACATGATACAGGGCAGCAGGAACACAGAGGCACCCAGATTGGGCAGACATGCTCTGACAGTGGACAAGCAGCACTTCCTGATGTCAAGCAAACCGAACAGCGCACACCTGAAAGTGCACTTGAGACCAGCAGTGCCCCTCTTATGGTTTCCCCTATTCCTCTTCACTTTGTAGCAGCGCAGCTCTTTGCCACCGAGAGCCAGCATTCTGATAGCAATGTCATTGTGGAGTCTGGCTTTGTATCTGGAATGCTGTCAGATGTAACAGCCAGTAAATCAGAGTGCAGAGCCCCGGCTGTCCTTCCGCTGGTGGAACAGGAGTCCCCGCCCAGCCTGGTTCCTGTGGAGCTGGTGAAGCCAGAGAAGACCTATCAGCGGCTCTACCCAGAGCTGTCCTGCATCTCCCCAAGCACCCTGCCCTTCACCAGAGAGCAGCTGCGACTGTGGGAGCCGGGCTCCTGGCTGGGAAACGTGGAGCTCCATGTAAGCGAATTCGAGGGCATGGCTCACCAGGATGGGCACGAGCTGCACGAGCTGCTGATGCAATACTGGCGCTGTCGCAAGCAGCTGTGTCAAGCCCAGGCAGAGCTGCAGGCAGCCGTCTCGGACTGCAAGAGCACCCAGAACCGGCTGTGGAGCTTCAGAGATGAGCAGCTCACCCTGCAGGTCTGAGGATATTTTCTTAAGCATCCGCTCTTTTATAGCCTCCCACAGTAACAGGGAAAATAAATTAATAACACAGGGATGAAAAGAGAAAGAGATGCGTAGCAGGTTTTACACCAGTACTTGTAACCTCTACTGCTTGTCTAAATAAACTAAAACAGTAACACCTGGGGTGTCTCCAGTGGCACTGTTATTTCCATTCCTGTAAATGTGTCATTTATAAGTAGCTTATAATTAGGGCTTCTGTTTTTCGGTGCTTATTTTTAGCTATTTTCGAGTTTTATGTAAATCTCTTTTTTTCGGGGCTTTCGTTTTTGATGTACTGTATGAAATTAGTGTTTTCGGTTACTTTCCAAACTGCTTGAGTGTTTTTTTTTTTCTGTCTAAATATGTATAGTAGTAACTCGACAGTACCTGCACACTTAAGTTGTATCTTCTTAATTTTGCTTTCTTCCAAAACAAAATCCCTATGGTCACGGGCGCATTCTTCTGGGATTTTTGTGTGTAGGCGTTTTTGTATATTTTGCCACAATTCTGTTTTAAATCCTCAGTATCTTAACTGTAATACAGCTTTAGATCCCGCTAACAAGCCTCCATTCCTGATTTTAATCTCCTTTTAAGTCTCGCAAGCTTAGTCTCCAATAGAAATGTAGGAATGTGCTGTCACTCAGTAGTTGGGACGGGTTTAAAATATTCAGACTGAATCAATAGATACAAGTCAGGAAGGCGGGACATTGCCCAGCAGCACTGGGAAATGTTTTTATTATTATTTTTGTAGTAGGTTTTATTTTTTAATGGGTAAAGGGTAAAGTCAACGTGAATTTATTTACCATTTCCACAGTTTTTCCGGTGTTTATTGGCTGTCCACTGATTTCATTTTTTTTGTATCGGGTTTTACTGGTTAAAACCTAAAATCAGAAGCCCTTCTTATAATTTTAAGTCTAGCAGAAAACCACTCAAGGGAGTGGGTTATCATGTTTTTACTTCTGAACTTCGACACACAAGTTTTATGAAATTCCCTTTTTCACAATGATATGTGCTCTTCCAAATTGCCATCTATATAAGATGTTTCCAAGATACACATTTTAAGGATTATTTTATAGTGGATCTGCATTTTGCATGTTGTTTGTTTGTTTGTTTTTTAACAGTTTTTACAAAACATGTTTCATTTGACTCTGGTTACAGATTGCTGCGGTAGAATGTTTCCAGTAAGTATCTTGTGTGGTCCTCTCCCTGCAGGGTGTCTGTGCTGACCAGTCAAAAGTGTGTGGTTACCATCGCTACCAGCAGGTGGTGCTAAACGAGCCGGTGGTGGGGGAACTGCAGCGGCTGTTCGAGTCCAAGGCAGAGCTCCTCCACCAGACCCTGGCACTGCACTCCTACACCGCCCTGCTGTCCCGGCTGCAGGTAGAGTCCTACCTGTACCGACTGCTGTGCAGTATCCCCGCAGCCAGGGCACTGTCAGTGCAGGATCCCCCTAGAGGTGCGTCAGAGTCCGTTTTCATTTTCTCTCATTAGTAGGACTACAAAAATGTAAACGTTTAAACAGTAATAGTCTACTTTTTAATTGAAAATGTGTCTGACAGTTTAAACAGTAAAGAAACGTTTACACCAAGGTTTTAAACGTTTCATCTTCAAAAATGGATTTACAGTTTGTTTTTGTCATTACTGTAAAACCCGAATCAGTCCTGTTCTGTTCAAAACTCTCCTGCCCCATTGTCACAGAGACAATGTGCTAACCATCTTCAGCGTTCCAGCTCTGGTTTTTATGTTACAGTACAGTAATGTGCTACTAACCAGAGGACAGTAAAAATAATTGGTACAGGAATGGTTGCAGCAAACAAACCTTTTTTTTTTAAATAAGGTACATTTGTTAGTCATTGCCAGTGTCTGCCTGCTCCTGAGAGTGTGATTACAGTATGTGTATTGGTTTCATGGAAGAGGTAAACAGCAGTTGTCCTTGTTTCCAGCTGAGTCCCCTGATCTGGACTCCCAGCCCTCCTCTTTGCAGCCCCTGAAGGACAGTATCAGCGTCCTCTTCAGCTTCACACGCAGGCTGCTTGACGATGCACAGTTCCAAGGAGACATCCACCTGTGGCTGCAGCAACTGGTACCGTACCCTGGAATCAATCTCTTACCAGAATACCCGCTGTCCTGGTTAATCTAATATTGCAAACAGACTCATACCAGAGTACCCGCTTTCCTGGTTAATCTAATACTGCAAACAGACTCATACCAGAATACTCGCTGTCCTGGTTAATCTAATACTGCAACTACCTTTTAGCAGAATACCCCCTGTCCTGGTTAATCTAATACTGCAACTACCTCTTACCAGAATACCCTCTGTCCTGGTTAATCTAATACTGCAACTACCTCTTACCAGAATACCCCCTGTCCTGGTTAATCTAATACAGCATACAGACTGTTACCAGACTACTCCCTATTCTGTCTGATTTCTACACAGCCATCCTTTCACTCTTTTACTTGTAGATTTGTCACTGTAGATCATTCAAATAGACCCCAGGGTTTTTTTCTCTGTTAAACAACTATCTGTTATACATACAATTTTTTTTCTTGGCTGTTTCCAAAGCACAGTACACTATACTAAGGTAATTCTATCCATCCGTCTTTCTTTTTCCTTTTTTTGCTTCCATACTTTAATAAGTAAGTCAGCAGGCCATTGTAACATTGGCTGGCAAACTAACTGACACATTAGACCTTTGATATTTATGTCAGCGTCACTCAATACCATGCCATTGCTCTGTTTTAGACATTCTTATGGTGCTATTATGATGTTTTATGTGTAACGTATTGGCTGCAGATAAGCAGAATACCTGATTGTGGTTGCACCGGTGTAAGTGATTGATGAAGGATGCTTCTTGTTTTAGGTGTCAGTACTGCACGGAGTGGGTTCTGTTGGGGACCATCTGTACCTCCTCAATCACATCCTCAGGTGTCCTGCAGGTGTGGGCAAGTGGACAGTGCCTTTCCTACAGGTATAGTAGGAACGCCTACAACTGGGCTGCAGTTCACCTGGCAGATTTATATTATCTGGTTTAATTAAGATGCACATCGCATTGCCATTAGCACACCAACATTGTATTCTTGTAAATCCATGTTTGACACTATTAAATGTAATTGGCATTTGTGGCAATCCGTTCAAGTATTTGATAAGACCTTTTTTTTTTGTTTTAAATCAAGACAACCGTGCTTCTGTCAGGCTATGCTATAAGAGTTACCAGGTCTTCTTCTGACGAGGTACCATAATAGTTCCCAGAAGAGTCTGATACTTCCTTGAAACTTTAGCTCTGGTCCTCTTTTATCATGCAGTAATGAAGGTCTTTACTATCAATGGCAGATAATGATGATGTCTTTCCAGATTAAAGTCCTGGATAATCCCTCCGGAGTTTACCATTTCATGCAGGCGTTGGCCATACTCGTGTCACCAGTCAGGTAAGGGAAGTGCTCACTGCTTGTCTTTCTGTCTTTTTCAAAGAGTCCTTTAACAATAACCTTGCTCTACCAACCCTGAATAGGTTATCCAAAAGGTTGCCTGTTTCAATGTTTAGACTTCTTACATGGGAGCCTCTGAAGAATAAGGTGCTCTCTGAACAAATGTATTATTCTGTATGTTTTATGCACCCATAATATGCACTTGTCTAATTTATTGATTTTCTGTATAAATCACGCTTTATTTAATTAGTTAAACATAATGTAGTTGCCATTTTTAACTGGTGTTTACTAATGGACTATTTAGACAGTGTTATAGTATGTACTTAAAAACAACCTAATGATACATACCAGTTGTTTCCAGGGAATTTACCAGATAAGAATTAAACAGTAGAATATTCAAGGGTCCACTCAAGGATATGACCCCACGTTTTCTGCTTGTCCCCTTTAGAACTCGTGTTAGCTATCTGTGCCACATGAAGCCCAGTGAGAAGAAGAGCAACAGCACTGGAAAAGAATCTGGGAACTGGACTCTGGTGGATGAAGGAGGAGAGGAGGTGATGATGATGATTAGCAGGCTCTCTTGTTAATCTATCAGGCTTTCCTAACAAGCAAAGACATTTAGACCCTGACTTTGAAATCTATCTGTAGCCAAAGCAGCTGTGGTGGTAAAAACCAAAAAAGTACAAAACTCTTGGGATTAAAAGCTTATAATACAATGTTACAGCAGTGTTAGAGCAATAGGAAAATATTCAGCAACGATAGCACACCTACAACTGTAATGCTGCGGTATACTCTTTAGTAATCAGATCAAGCAAAGTCTATGTGACCATAAATATTACTTTTGTATATTGTTAAATATTGCTATATACCAATAGCAAAATAGAGAACCTTTCTAGCCCAGAACCTCCCCATCACAATGAACCGTTCCTTGTTAGGATGAAGACCCTGAGACTAGCTGGCTGCTGCTTTCAGAAGAGGACCTGGTTGCCCTTTTCTCTCAGTTTCCATTTGATGAGCTTTTCAAACATTTATTGGGGATAAACTTGAAAGGTAAGTGGCCTTTGGTTTTCATCAGGCCATCAGTCAGCATTAAAGATCAGAGAATCCTGATGGTGGATATAAGACTGCGGTAGCTGCAAGCCCCACCTTGCCATAGTCAATGACTGCTATTTGATCATCTCGTTTCCAGTGTCCTGCTACTGCGTCAGCACTGAATACTGACTGAAGTTACTAAAGCATATCAGGGTTTCAGTTTCATTATCCAAACAGAAGGCAGCTATTCTGTCCTTCACTGTAATAAAAGCCCCTCATCTCTCAAACTTACCCCTGTAATGTCCATTTCTGTATCACATCTGATGCAATGCTTAGCCACACCTCTAATATTATTTGTGTGTATCACATCTCATACAATGCTTTACCACCCCTCTATATTATTATTTTTTAAATCTAGCCTCACAAGACAGAATTTTTCATATGCAGTACATTGTGTTGCCGGACAAGAAAACAATAATTGTGTTTTGTACAAGAAACGGAATCTAGTTACATAAATAAAAGAGCCTCATTTAAAAAATGATTGGGCATTACAGGGTTAAATGCCTCTTCTTCCTTATACTGTATATTGACCAGGTGCTTGCCAGCCTCAGGCAACAACCAGCCAGAAGATGATGAAAATTTTTGCTTTCGCAACTTCATTGGTTGAACTTTTAGCCATCGGCCTGGAAACCTACAACAGGTCCCGATACAGGCAGTTTGTGAAGCGTATTGGACACATGATCAGGTGGGTAGGTTAGCCCTTATTGGGGTTACCAGCATCAAGGTAGACTTATTGCAAGGATTAATGATTGTGTTGTTTTGCACAAGGTGGTGCATGTCCAGTTTTTCTAGTATTTTCTTCCCAGTGTCTCACAGAATAACCCTTTCATTCAAATGCCACAGATCCAGTATTTTTTGCAGTAACCAGTTTCTGTGGACCCCACTCAAATAGGATGACACTGTGCTATGTGAGTGACCACTGGGCTCAATACATCAGCATCACGGGGGCCCCAATGCAGGAGCAGGAGTCTTTCTCCAGGGAGAAGCTGCAGGTGGAATTCGACGAGCTGTTCCTGAGAGCTGTGCTGCATGTACTGAAGGCAAAAAGGTGGGTGGAGCCCAGTTTCATGTTCATGGCAGCATGGTAAACTAAATACTTACTGTAAGAGAGCTTGTCATATTGAGGAAGATGCTACATGAAGTGTATATACATCTTCAGTTTTTTATACTTGTATGCTGAACCGTTCAACGAATTTGAGAAAATGTGGTATGCAGCGTTATTACCTACAAATCCTTGAGCTTCTCAGAAGCTCGCTCTTGGTGGCCTACTAACATGTATGTATCATGTCTGCTTTGGATTATGGGATGTAAGATCCGTACCCCTGACCTTTTCTGAACTTTTCATGGACATTTGTCATGAAGTTATTGAACATTTAGATAATGCTTATCTCCTGCGACATGTAGTGTCGCTGTTTTTTATAATGTGTTATTTACAGTGAACCCTGAACTAACTGGCATTAACCAAAAGGAGCTGAACGTTTATGGCTGCTTATTCAATTGTATTGGAAGAATAAAAAGTGTGCTGGGGTTTTCTGGCTGGTAAGAGCTGGTGACCTCTCAGATAAGGCTTTATATAAAGCTTGAATGTATGTTATGCGATTTTTAATGTTCTCTATTAACTCGGGAGGAAACACCCCATTGACTGTCTGCTCCACACTTCAAAATTATCTTATTTGCTTCAGGACATTTCACATCTGAAAAAAATTGTGAGACAAACAGTTCTAACTATTATGCCTGTGATGCCTGACTTGCGGGACAGCCTGTGTAGTTACAGTGGCAATGTATGTGACATTTCCATGCATTGTGTTTCTGTGGTTTGCTTTATTTTCTCCTTGTTCCTAGCAGGCTGGGGGTTTGGCTCTTCATGTCAGAGATGCCCTACGGAACCCTTTCCAGTGCCATGCTCTGGAAGATCTTCTACATCATGCAGTGCACCGAGAGCGAAGGCCTGGACAGGCTGAGTGCAAACCTGAGACCTGATGACTGTGTCAGGAGATTGAAAGGTGAGTGCTCACATCCCAGCTTCAATCAAAGAATTCAGATATGCATACCATGTTTGCTGGGAGAGGATGCAAAGAAGATCCTTGACCAATTACAGAACTGTTTGTATCAGTGTAGAGCAGACGTCTGCGGTTTTCCATGCTTATACATTGTATTTCCAGTGCTTTACAGTGGTTAAACATGCTTTGTGCAATCAGTTACCATGCTGTAGCATGTGCTGTACCATGCTTTGGCTCTCAGTGAGGAATGAGGTGTTGCAGAGGTCTCCAGAGGCTTGTTTGTCATTGCAGACCCGGAGCACCAGGGGAAGTTTGAGCGCTGGCTGGTGGAGATTAACAGCTCAGACGGGATCTGCCTGCTCACCACCTTCGCTCACATGGCCCAGCCCAAACGGGCCGACGGAGACCCGGAGTTTGTCAAAACCATAGTGCTGGAGATATATGAGGTACCAGGGACATAAAGAGATCTGTTTACTGTTACCTGTACAAAGACATAGACACATTCACACAGGGATTGCAATCACTTTTCTTACCTTTAATTTGCTGTATTACATAATAATGTAGGTTATTACTGGTCCTGCTTGGATAGTGCTGTAAATCTTCATGTTAATTGAGGCAATCCAAATATTTTAAATACAGCTCTATAAGTGAAATGCTGCATCCTGTTAACTTTACTGTTGGTCATGGTCCCTGCAACTTTCATTTATAGGGTTGTCTTTCAGATATCTATGTATTTCAAACTGAAGTGTGAAAAACAGGCAAAGATAATGTCTGTGCTGATATCTTTTGAAAACAAGCCCTGACAACCCATAAGCATTGTACTTTTTAACTGTAGACAAAATATTTACAGAATACTTAAAAAATGCTGCATGCAATTTTATGCAATTAAAATTACTTGCATGCAAGTAATTCTGTAAAAATACTTAAAAAATGCTGCTGCATTATTAATGAACACATAGGTTGCTGACTTTGAGACTTGCAAGTGAGGGAATCACATAGCAAAATATTAAACATGTTTAAACTTTGCGAGCCGACTGAAATCGACTGTCCGATCCTGTAGAATCTCATCGCAAAGCATAAGACACAGGGCTTTAGTGAGAAAACTAGGTGAGATTCACCTTTGTGTTTATACAATGAAAAATGTGGTGCTGATAAAATGCGAGAGGGTTTATGAACGAGCGGTGCGAGTGTCGTTATATGGAAACGCAACCTCATTCACATTTCACCTTTCAACATCGTATAGCCAGATACGCATTCGTATGTGTATATAGTAACGAGCCCCTGATCTACTCTACATAAACTGCTTTCAATGAAATACCTTCTATGTTTTTTTCTAGTTTTTCTCCATATGAAAACAAATAATGTATTCTTTAAAAATCAGCCCCATTTTCAAAGCTATTTGTCGTCTCTCGTTGCCCAGGTGTCGTACGTGAGTGTCTCCACAAGAGAGACCTTCTCCAAGGTGGGCCGGGAGCTGCTTGCAGCCATAGCGACGGCTCACCCTCGCATTATCTCTGTGCTGCTGTGGCGGCTCCAGGAGACCATTGACAGGGTGGGGATGGTGAGTATTGGGGGGGTTTCAGTAACAGGATGGGGCTCCATTAGGTGTAGTGAAGAATCGGAACAAACCAGAGATTGTCCAAAGTGATGCTATCCTGAACAGCAGCACTTCTCTTCTGTGTCAGAAAAAAAGATTCATATTTCATACCTGTTACACGTTATTAGGGTTATTGGTGAGTGTGGCATATTATTCACGGCACGCACAAATGTTTTCATGAAAAGCAGCGAGATCCATAGCTCAAGGCTGGAACATTTTTTTTGTGGATGTGGAATTGGACTAGGATTCGTTGGTTTGTTAAACAAATACTTAAAAACACACACAGGGTGATTAGAAAGTAAGTTATCACATCAACGCACCACATCATTGATGTGTTAAACTTACTTTCTAATCACCTTCTATATAACCATAATTGTTTTTTGTGTATATGTCCAATCAAATCTAGCTTTTAATTTAAAAACAAATTATTCCACACACATAGTATGGTTATAAATATGTAGAATACTTCATATCCATACACTGTTTATAAATTCTGTACAATTGCAGTAAATGTCGGGAAAGTATTGTAAAATGGCAAATTTACAGAAAGTCGAGCATCACTTTCTGTGTATCTGACTGTATGTGTTTAGCATTTAATTGTAGGTGGAATAGGCTGTATTTAGCCTGCATATTTTTTACAATAGTTGAAAATGTAATGCAAAATTCAATACATTTACCACTTGGCTAACAAATAAAGGAACACACTCTAAACTATTAACACCCATAGTGTGAATACACCTGTAAGAAACAAGCCCAGCAAGACTACCTTCGTAAGGAAGTGCTCCCTGTCGTTGTTTATAAATGGATAGTGCTGCAGCGCCTCTCTCTTCTGCCAGGTGTCCCTGTACCTGTTCAAGGAGCTGCCTGTGCACCTGTGGAGACCTGCGGCTGCTGAGATTGCAGTGATCCGGGACTGGCTGCTGAGCCACAGCCTGCCCGCCGTGGAAAACAAGCTGGCCTGCATCATCTTGGAGGGGCTGAACTGGGGCTCTTGTGGGCAGGTAGGATTTTTAACATGAGCAAACTTGCTGCCCAGTTATTATGTTTACATGCACAGGGAATGCATAGTTTTGTTATTCATTATGATTTTAAAATCAGAAAACAAATGTACAGAGTTCAGAAGAATCAATGCTACTGATTTCAGACTTTTTTGCCGACTGCATTAAGTTTTATTTTTTTATTTTTTTATATTAAATATTTGTTTTCCTTCAAACTGTGTTTCTGCTAAAGGCTCATATTCCCTAAAATACTGCAGCTGAAATATGCACTTAAAGCAGATTGTTTTGCAAATTCATACCCTCATCTATGCCATTGTGCTGGATTGTGCATGACTGTATGTTGTTTTGAATTACACTGATTTCAACCAGGGCCTCTGGAGGTGAAAGGCATACAACAGGCTAGTGAATGTACCTGCTTCTCCACTTTGCCCAGAGCAATACGTGTTCTGCTTGAGGTTTCAGGGCACACTGAGCAGTATTCCAAGTCACCCTTCCTGTTTCAAGTCTGATGGAGATAGAGTGAGCTGTATGATTCAGTGACCTGTTCAGGGAGTGAGTGCTGGATATAATATGTATATTCTTTGAGTGTTGTACTGTGTGTCCTCTAGAGCGGAGCCCTGTTCCTGGACCCCTCACTGCACACTGAAGTGGCCCTGTTGGTGGTGGAAGCCTATCAGAAATACCTCACTGACAAACCCTATGGAGGGATCATCTCGGAGAGCATCAAACAGGTCTCCTTTTAGAGTTAATTATACTGTTGGTTCTTTTTTAATGAAATACAATAAAAACCCTCCGTTACCAGACTCAAATGAAGACCAGCACACCATTAAAGGGATATTGTCTAACATCTGTTTCTGTTAACACCATCTTTTTATTATAAGTGAGAGAATCTATATATTGGATCACTTACCTGTCTATTTATCCAGCTATCTCTATCTGTCACTCTTACATCTAAGCAATATGTGAATTAATAATGATACAGTATATACTACCCAGGTAGAAGTCAGCTAGCATTGGTCATCCAGAAGTATCCAGTTTACAGGATGTGGAAGTGCATATTAGCCACCAGCCACAAGCAGGATTACTTTCCAAACAGACTTACTGTTATCTCTGTCTCCCTGCAGGTCTCCTACCTGGCTAGTGTGGTGCGTCTGGGTCAGACCCCGGAGAGCTCCTTTAACCAGTGGGCCTGGGATCTGGTGCTGCGACTGAAGCTGCACTCGAATGACCGCTGCCCCCAGGACGCCTGGTCACCCGCCCCCTCCACCATCACACCGGTGCCTGAGATCTCAGAGACACCCACACTGCACCCTGTGCTGAAGGCAGTGAAGGCTGGCATACCCATCGGTTGCTACCTTGCCATAGCCATTACGACCACTGGGCACAGGTAAGGGGGCCCAAGCTCGGGTTCTTTGCATTGTCCACCGGTGAGCTGAAAAGTGAAGATATCTCTTAAAGGTGGCTTTTTGAGTGTACAATACCTGCATTGGCATATTTGTTTCTATCAACTGCAAGAGTTTTTGTTTGTTCATTGTGTTTAATAAAGCTGGCTGTACAGTTGGGTGTATTACAATAATATAAACAGAGGTAGATCTTTATTTGTATTTATGTATTGTTTGCTTTGTACCTCCTGTGTGCTAAGTAGTGTGCTGCACTGCAAATGTTTGCTTGTCTGCTCTCTTTCTTGAGCTGTCTCTGTGTTCCTCTACAGTCTGGAGCGGCTCTGCTGTGATGGTGTGGCCCTGTTGAACGTGCTGGTTCAGTCTCGGTACCTGCGGGCTGTGGTACATGTCTTGCAAGTGGTCCTGCCCCTTGTGTACCCCTGCCAGTACTACCTGCTCAAGAACGAACAGTTAAGGGACACCTCTCCTTACCTTTGGTTTACCTTCTGGACAGTGTTGGAGAAGAATGCACAGACACTCATAGGGTTTGAAAGTCACACTATAGTGGGGTGTTTCAGAACAAACCTACATTAAGTATATTATTTAAATGATTCCAGGGGTTTGAACAGTCAAGCCCCCTGTTAAGTAAAATGTTCCTTTCCAATATCAGCCTCTGAGAAACTCTACTAAACCTACATTAAACATTGTTTAAAGCAATGGAGCCTCCCCTACCCGGGAAAAAAACAGTTGGATGAATTTACTGGGAGTAATCTTGGCATTTCATATGAAACTAAACTAGTGTAGTATGTAACAAAAATGTACTAGAATATGTTTCTTTTTTTCTCCAATGTAAATTAATTGATGCATTATTTGGTAAAATGACCTTGACTTGACATTTGAATGGCTTACAGTAATCACACAACTGAAAATCTTAAACACCGATCCTGTGAAAGTTAACATTAGACAAAGAGGTTATCCTCATGTATTAATGAACCATGTGTTGTGTAGGTTCCTGAACTCCATTCAACTGTTCCTGCAGTTGGACAGTGGGACTCCACAAGGAATGGCCCAGCAGGTCACTAACAAGGTCACCCAGCACCTCACCGGAGCCAGCTATGGAGAGAATGTCAGGCTCTTGAACAGTGTCATCCAGGTACTGTACCATGATCCATCATGCACAGGCAAGCATATCGTATCATATATGCAATTGTACATTGATACAGATTTTAAGATTTGAAAAGTGGCAGATAGTAATTTTGAATCCTTTTATACTTCCGCTCTGAACACTGCTTAAACTGCAGTGAATGTATTGGATGCATTCTCTTTCAAGAGTAACAAATGCATTTTGCCACATATCTAATTCAGAGGAAAGTACATTTTGTGGGTTGTATTAAAGGCTCTGTAATCCAGTGTATGATAGAACTGTTGCTTCTGTACTTTGCTGTTTTTAAACTGATTGCTGTTCCCCTTTTAGGCCCACGTGTCGGAGAGCAGCCAGCCTGGCCGGGTGGGTCCGGCCGCAGTCCTGGAGTTCTGGGTCCAGGTTCTGACTGGACAGAACCTCTGGTACAGGGACAGGACTGTCCTCTACCTGCTGGACCACTTGTGCAGGGCTGCCTTTCTACACCAGCAGGAGGAGAGTCTGCAGAAACTGCTCTACCAGCAGCACAAGGTAACTCGGGACCTCTGTCCATGACGGAGCATGTTTACAACTTTAAAGGGGGTGGTATTAAGATCCACTGCTGCTCAGGTCATTAGTGTTGATACTTATGGAAGCTTGGATAGGGGTTAGCCGAGATAAAAAGGATAGTCCCCGATTCTTTTTCTCCACTGGTGCACTCTTCCTGAACCAGCATGCTGACACAATAAAGGACATGGATTATCTCGGAAAAGCCCAACTGGGAGAAAACCATGCAAGCTACCAGGAACCGGACAATCTGGTGGAGAGGATGGGCTGCTGTCGTTTGTACATTTTCTTGTTTTCTTATGTTCTCATCAAACATAGCAGGTAATAATAATAAGCTTGTACAGAACCACAACATTCTGTGTAAGTTTGTCATTCCCATCAAGACTTGCAGGAACCTTTTTTTCCCCAGATGTTCTTAAATGTTCTAAACTATGCTCAT
The DNA here is from genome assembly GCF_902713425.1 of Acipenser ruthenus. Classification (NCBI taxonomy): domain Eukaryota; kingdom Metazoa; phylum Chordata; class Actinopteri; order Acipenseriformes; family Acipenseridae; genus Acipenser; species Acipenser ruthenus. The sequence continues at coordinate 10,414,917 of NC_081190.1, forward strand.
GTTAAGAAAAAAATATATATATAATATATATATATATATATATATATATATATATAATTGATTTCCATTACACGAGAGTAGATGTTAAAACTTCATGCTGATTTGAACTCGGCTCTCGCCAAGATAAGCACCAACTAAGACGTAGCTTTACAGTAAACTAATGTGATCCATATGCGTCTCCATCCATTTACGTTTCCTTCCATATGATGATGTAGATATCCTTCTGTCTGGTGTTAATGGCTGAAGTGTAATGCTGGCTCCAGGGATCAGCTTATTTTGCCTCCCTGGCGCATCAGCACACACAACGGCTGCGATGCTGGCTCCGGGGATCAACCAAAGTGCGGCCTCCCCAGCGCATCAGCATGACAACCGTCTGGATTGAGCTAAGTAGGGTACATCTCTGGGGTTTTCAAGTGGGCACCTTCCATCCTCAGTGTTTCGTCGACTAGCCCACGACACCTCAAGAGGGCTCGACGGTGATTCTGGCGTCCCAGCATCACCCCCCTCCGTCCCCCACTCAACTCAGCCCAGCTTACTTACCTGTCCCCAGCCAGAATCTTTCCGTCTCAACCACAGCCAGTTGCTGCTCCTCTCTGCTGCTTCAGATAAGTTCTTCACTGTGCGACGCAACTCTTGGCCACTGAATCCGACGTCTCTGAGAAACCGGGTTGTAGAGTGTGCCACAAATCCTCGACAACCCACTTCCACTGGGTAAACCCGAACTCTCCATCCTCGCTGTTCCGCTTCAGTGGCTAGTTCAGCATACCGCAGTTTCTTCCTCTCATACGCCTCATCTACAGCATCCTCCCATGGCACTGTTAACTCTACCAGGTGAACAAGGCGTGCTGATCCAGACCACAAGACAATATCTGGTCGAAGGTTAGTGGTGGCAATCTCAGGTGGAAAAATAAGCCGTTGACCAACATCTGCCAGCATATTCCAGTCTCTAGCAGCTTCCAGTTGTCCTGGGCGAGGATTGGTTTTAACACCTTTTCTTGGTGGTTGCTCTCCTGGGCGGAGGAATGTTGTCTTTTGTGTGTAATGTTTTGATGGAACAGGTGGCAACTTATTGGTCATGTTACGCTTGTCTTCCAATGCTAAGGCCAAACATCGCAGCACCTGGTCATGGCGCCAAGTAAACCGTCCTTGGCTAAGAGCCACCTTACATCCTGTCAAAATGTGCCTTAATGTTGCAGGTGATGAACACAAAGGACATGAGGGATCCTCTCCTGCCCAGAGGTATATATATGAAATGCCCTAAACTATGCTCATGTTATTTTTTTTAGAATGCATTGGGTTACCACGGCGACAAAGGCCTGCTGTCTTCCCTTGTAGGCTGGATCGTTGCAGGAAATGTGACGCCTTCCTTCATTGAGGGTAATTCATTACCTGAGGAGGTAAGACACTTCCCCGTGGATTCCAGCCTTCCAGCAATACAGACTGCTCAGATATTTTCACCTGTTCACTTCTGCACAGTGACAGGACTGCCATGTATATGTATCTTTACTCCCTAGTTCAGTAGGAACATTGGCTATCTTCAGTAAGGCTGCAGGTTTCTGACCATGTCACTTATTGAAATTACTCAAATAGTGTGTTGTATTTTAATTTTCTGCTGTTTTGTCTCAAGGTGCTTCCACATGAGTTGAGGAGCTGCTCTACCGTTCTTTTTGCCTGCTGTAGATGTATGAAACACAGGATAGATTATCCAAAGTGTCTGTAGAAGTAGAGCTCTGCGCCTTTATGGATCTGACACTTGGTATTGAGTTTCCTGCTGTTTTGCTGGCAGTGCACTAGGTGGCGCTGGCGCTTACTGATATAGACACAAGAGCTGATCTGGACCACATTACATATGGCAGGCAGCAGGAGAAGCACCTGAACACTTATTTATCAAAATGTACAAAAACACCAACATTTGCTGTAGAAACCATTGTTTGTAAACATAATAAAAGATAAGGGAACAGTAAAATAGAAAAAAAATAAATAGGAAAAATGTAATGGAAGCCACTTACCCTTCATTGTGTTCATACTCTTTCAGTTGCAGTACCACTTGAGACCTCTTGATTAAGCAACATTGCTGCAGTAACACAAAGACTGTATTATGAGCCGTATTGTATTATAAGACCAGTGTGGGAGTGTGCTGTAGTGTCCTGGCTCCAGCCCCCTGCTGACAGCCCTTGTCTTCCTCCCTCCCTGACAGGTCTGGTTCTCCTGGGTGGTGCTGAACATGGAGTCCATCTTCGAGGAGGACTCCCAGCTGCGGCGCTGTGTGGAGCACGAGCTGCTTACCAACCCCTCTCTCCCTCCAGACCAGGCGCTTAAGGTAAGGGGGCACTGTCTACCTACATTCTGTTTCACATCTTTCTTTCCTTCTTCTGTTCTTTCTGTCTTTTTTCTTTCTTTCATTTGTTGTCTCATAGACTTTGTTCTTGGTTTTTTTTCTGCCTTCCTTATGGAAGACATTTTGAGTTTCTCTCAATTTTCTTTCAGTATTCTCTGATATCACCAGTAGCACTTTTATATTTTATATCCGAGATTGAAGCCCTCCAGGCAACAATAAGCAAATCTACATTATACTGTTGGCTCCTTCCTGACTTGTATCTCGCATTGATTCGTTCTGAATACTTTAAACCCACCCCAAATACCGAGAGGCAGAAAATTCCTACATTTTTATTGGAGGATTGTGACACACTTGCAAGATTTAAAACGAGATTACAAGAAACAAGAGATTTAAAGCTATATTACAGTTCGATAGGGTTGATTTACACACTTGTGGAATTTAAAACAGAATTGCAAATTGTGGTGAAATGTAAAGACTAAACACACAAAAAACACAGAAGAATATGCCCGTGACCATAAGGATTTAGTTGTGGAAGACAGCAAAGGAAAGAAGGTTTTACTCTTTTTATTTATATATGTGCTCTTAAACCCAGGGAAGATGTTTTAAACTCCTGTAAGTGGTTTTGTTTGTGTACTGGGCGTGCTATATGTCCAGACAACTTTTTAATAATCTAGAAAATCACACAGACACGTTTAATTTGAAGTTTTAACGAATCAGAGCAGTAGTAGTGCCCTTTCGGTTTATTAAATGCTTTAAAAATTGGATTGGTTGGTTGCGTAGACCACTGTAAATCCTAAGTAATAAGCAATCTGGGCGATCCAGTGCTTTTACAGGTTTAACAGCATTAGTGCCTCAATACAGTAATACAAATATGGTTATCATATGCTTAGCCTTCAGGCCATAAAATGCACAAAGCTAAAGCACCCACAGCTACGTCCTATAACATTCAATATATCACTCTCTTAAAACTAACACATAATTTCTATACCTTTATAACAATGCATCCAATATAAAAGAGATATAAATTCAGATATATGCTTACCTTCCAATATATGGAAGTGTAGTGTAGGATATATGAAAAATAAGAACTGTCTTCAAAAGGCAGAGAAGTCTGACTTCGATCAAGCAGCAATCATTTTTTCAGACACCCTCAGAGCATGGACCACGTCAACTTGCAAAATCAAGATCAGTGGTACAGAATGGGTCTTTCCATATAGGTTTTTCCCTCAATTGAATACATCAGGAGTCTCAATTAAATCTGATCATCAATCTGCCCTGACAGTTCTTATCTTGGAATTAATGATATATTCTAGAAGGATCCGGTCACCTCTTTTTAAAACTAATTGGAGTTATAAAAAACATTCAAAATTAATTGGATATAACTCCTTTCCAAAATATTGGTACATGATCTCATAGTTCTCATTTTCAGCCCCTCCTTTCTCTAAAAAGTCAGGTGAACCAAAGTTCACAGGAGCCTTACTACAATACAATGCAATACGATACACGTTTATATGTGTATTAAAAGAGATGCTGTTTTATATATAACTTCAACTTTTTGTGTAATTATATTAACCTTGGTCTACAATATATTTCCTCTGAGCAGCGTACCACATCACCTTTTCAGATAAGTTTATTTTCATATATAAATGTGTGTTAACAACATATTGGACAAAGACTGTAGGGGTTTATCATAAGCCTTTCAATAAAACCACTAAGTATACAGTGGTTAGTTCGTTTTTTTTCATTTAACCCTTTGTAGTCCATTTATTAAGTGCGTGTCAGGCGCGTCAGGTCCAATTTATTTTCACACGCGCAGATAATTTTAGACGCGCTGTTTAAAAGTATTTTTTTTTCCACAGTCAAACGGGTTTAAAAGGCCCTGCATATCAACAAAGCACTCACTAGGCATCTCCAACCCCGTCCCGCCCTTTCGTTCGCTATCGCTTTCACATGTGCTAAGAAATAAATAATAATAATAATAATAGTCGTACATACCGATCAATCATCTCCTGATCACTCGTTTTATCACCTCCTCAATAATGCAATCCAAGTCATTATTTTATTACTATAACATCTCAAAAAAGCCCTGCAAATGTCCGTGATAATCTCTGTGCGCTGATACACTAACAGCCAGCTTGTTTCCTTATGACCGCCCCTATGTAATGCCAGGGGCATGTATGACTAATCATGAGATACGCCTTTTTTATTTTTTTATCGGCTTGTCTCGGCTCCTGTCGCTCCCACTCGGCCATTGAATGGTTTTCTCGGCCTTTTCCGGAGAAAAAACGACTAGAAACCCGTTTTTTGTGTTTTTTTGATGATGTCAGACAGGGTCCGACAATGGACCGGATAGGAATAATTGCAATGTCGGACCAGGTCTGACAATGGACCGCAAAGGGTTAAATGTAGGCAATAATGAATATGTTAAATATAATAGCCTTATTTAACTCTACAATGCTTGAACTAAGCCTGACCTCTCTGTTTCTAAACATTCGATTGCACAAGCAGGTTTCAGACACCCTGTTTATTTGCCAAGGCTAGTGTTTTAATTAATATGAAACTCCACTGTAAGCGCTTTTCCAAATTCACCGCATGAAGTCATTTTTTGGCTCAGAAACATCATCCCAATTAAAGTCACTATCTTTCTGATAAGAACTGATACTGTAGACTACTTTTCTATTTTAACCCTTTGCGGTCCATTTATTAATCGCGCGTCAGGCACGCCAGGAATAATTAATTTTCACACGCGCAGTTAATTTTATACGCGCTGTTTAAAAGTATTTTTTTTCACAGTCAAACGGGTTTAAATGGCCCTGCATATCAACAAAGCACACACTAGGCATCTCCAGCCCCTCCCCAGCCTTTTGTTTGCTATAGCGTTCAGCTGTGTAAGAAATAAATAATAATAATAATAATAGTCGTACATACCGATCGATCATCTCCAGATCACTCGTTTTATCACCAAACTCCTCAATAATGCGATCAAAGTCATTATTTTATTACTATAACATCTGAAAAAAGCTCTGCAAATATCCATGATAGTCTCAGTGCGCTGACGCACTTAGCCAGCTTGTTTATTATGGACGCCCATTATCTGATACCTGATACCATGTATGACTATTCATGAAATACGCCTTTTTTTTTTTTTTTTTTTTTTTTTCCGACTTGTCTCGGCTCCTGTCGCTACCACTCGGCAATTGAATGGTTTTCTCGGCTTTTTCCGGAGAAAAAACGACTAAACACCCGTTTATTGCGTTGCTATAATGATGTCGGACCCAGTCCGACAAAGGACCTGTGAGGAATAATTGCAATGTCGGACCCAGTCCGACAATGGACCGCAAAGGGTTAAATGAAATGCTCGCTTTCGCTGTCAAGTTTTAAAGGCCTTGAATTCAAAACTGCTGACGACCAGCAAGTCTCGCTTCGTCTGCCAAAACCTATTTTTTCATGCCCAGCACCACTCTTACTTCAAGCAGGTAAAAGGCGAGGTCACCAATCTAATTGTTTTTCTTTAGTAAGTCTACTGTTGTACTAAAGTTATTAAATACAATTTACACTTATATTCAAGCTTAACAGTTCCTCTGTTTTTTAGTGCAGTAAAACCTTTATATAAACCTTATATAAAGTAAACATTTATATAAACTAAACATTTATATGTTTAATTGATATTTGTCTAAAAGACTTTTTATTTAGTTGGAGACAGAAGCTGAACTAATTCTTAAATTGATAAAATTAAATTAACACCATCTTATCACAAGGCAAGGCACCTGCGATGTTGACACACCAACTTTCTTTGCAACATAAGCCATGTCCTGGAGAGCTACTGTGGCTGCTGGTTTTCGTTTCAGTCAATCTCTGTTACTTAATTGAACCAATTATTGGCTTAATTAGTCAAGATTAACAGGTGTTCCAGATCTTTAGCCACTGATGATGTAAAGACACCTATAAAACCTGCTGGATAGGGGTTTTCTGGGACCAGGGTTGGAGACCCCTGCTCCAGCTCCTTCAAGAGTTCAATGTGTTGTACACAATTTACACAAGTCACAGTGTAATCACATACTCACTGCCCTGTGCTACGTGAAAAGCTCTGTCTTGCTCTGAAAAGTGATCTCTGTTCATCATTTGTAAATACTGCATCCCAGTTAAACAAAGTGATGTCCCAATTAAACAACATAAATAGCATTGGGAAGAACCATCTTCCAGAGTTGTATTCCATTTAAGCAGCAATCCCCATTATCAGTATCCCAATTTAGGCATCGCCAACTGTATATAAAAAGCAAAAGCCCCCCAAAAAAATTACATAACTCGAATAGAGCTAAAAATAAGCACAGAAAAATGAAATTAATAAAAACCGAAACAAAAGCCTTCATTATATTTTATTATATTAAAACAAGGGACTCACTGATATTGTTGCTAAGAGTGTCACTGGTCCAGGCATCCCGTTGTTTGTTCTGAGTCAAGTTCAAAGAATAGTATGAATGGCTTTAGTTGATATGTCTGATCATCTTCTAGTGACATAAATCGGTGTACATCGGCTTTATGGCAAGACAGACCCCTGAATCACCTTTCTATCTTTGACTGGAACAAAACTGATTGAGATTAGTAATTGTTTTCTGTAACTCATCCTCTTTTGTCAGAAAGCACAGACCCGGCTGAAGCTCCCCGTGGTCCCATCCCTGCAGAGGCTCATGGTCTATCGCTGGGCACACCAGGCCCTGGTGACCCCTGCAGACCACCCCCTCCTTCCCCTCGTCTGGCAGAAATTCTTCCTGCTTTACCTGCGCCAGCCTGGGCCGGAATTCGGGTAACTCCCTTTGCCTTAAATACACATCAATAGAATATGTCTGAAATAAAAGAAAAAATATTCACAGGACATACTGTAACACAAGGAACTTTTTCTGCGAATTCTATTACACTGATGAGGGCATTTGCTCAGTGCTACTATATATCTTATGATTGAGAGTTACAGATAAATGAAAGTATTTTGCTTCAGGTTTTTACCAGATGTATTATAACTCACTTTTCAATCTACTTCTTAACATCCTTTGCCGCAGTCCTTGAGTATAACTTTTTAAAATAAAGTAAAACTTATAACAGCAAGACTCCCTGATGATGATGACATTTTGAAAAGTTTGATAAACAGGTGTAACATTTAATTTTAATTTAATTTTATTTAATTTAATTTAATTTTATCTTACAAATGTAGGAAGTTTACAAATTCCTTCTGATTTTTTTTTTTTTTTTTTTTTCTGTTGCAGGTTGGAGGCCAGTGGTTGCATTGGGAGGCGCTACTTCCACAGCCCGGCTCATTCTAACCTGCTGAAAGAGATGAGGCAGCGTCTGGTGGAGGTGGCTGATTTCCATCATGCAGCCAGCAAAGCCCTAAAGGTCCCCAGAGACTGTGAGCCCGGCGAGGGGGAGGGGAGCTCCAGGAGCCCCACACCAGAGCACATGACCTCCCCAGAAGTGCACAAGGAGCTGGTCAGGTAACCGCGTGAGATCACTACAGATACTGTGTAGCATACTGCAGCATTCACATGTGCATATTACATCATAAATATGCAATGAAAATACTACACACATCGCATGGACTTTAAATACTGTGGGATGAAAGATAAAATGAAGTAACCTTTTCAATCTTCTGTAGTTTTTTTTATCTGTTTTTAATTACAAAAATAGTTTCAATACAATATTGGCCCCTTCATATTTTTGAAAGGATACAAAAGTGTAAGTAGCCGCTGGAGGTGCAAATAACGTTTTTTAAAAAAATGTAGAAAAATGTGGTGGTTGATTTTATTTTTCATAATAAAACTTCAAATGCTGATATCTTAAAAAAAAAGCATTCTGACTGCTTTTCAAGCAAGGGCATGACATTTTCCAGTAAATTCCATGCTTGAAAATGTCAGAAATATTTGCTTCAGTAGCTGCCAGAAACAATGTTTCCCAAGAGTTGCCTTGTGTATGGGCTTTACTTACAATACCATTGCTCTCAGCTAGCCAATTACATTTGTACAATTACAGTACTACACGTGCAGAATAATGTATATTCTAGCATTACAATAGCAAATAAATTCATTTTGTTTTGTTGTCAATTGAAGAGGATGAGGAGAATGTACTCATGTTTTTCCTCCTTCACTGCCTCACAGGCTGATCAATGTGTTTGCTGTTTGGCTGGGTGATGAAAATCTGCAGATGCAGGAGGTCTATCTGCCATCGTTACCAAAACAATATGACTCGCACCGATTGGCCAAAGTCATGCAGAATCAGCAGGTAGCTTCCTCAACGTTTTCAATGCTGAGTGGTCTCTGGGTTTTGTGAGACCTATGAGTTAGATTTTTGTTTTATTTTCTGATTTCCCAAATTGTTCCAACTGAAAAACGTGTGTGTGTGTGTGTGTGTGTGTGTTTTATTTTATTTATTTTTTTACTTTTTTTAGACATAGTGAAAATACTATTTTAACTAAATATGGTTTTTGGCATTATCATTCAGCAAAGATGTTCCACCTTGTGTGGGGTTCTAAGAACAGTTCTAAGATAAAACTATAAAACAAGTATTAATACACTGAAGAAGGCCCTAGTCATAAAGTTTGTCTACTTGACTTAGATTCTTATAGTTTTACCTTAAAAAACGGATTGAGCATTAATAAAAATCTACCAGTCTGTACAGGAGGTGAGTCTTAATGCAGCTGTATCACCTTGTTTTGCATATTCTGTTACAAAGAATGTGTGATCGTTTTACCTAAATAATGCCACTGCCAAAGTATCTGGAATGTATTTGTCTGGCCTTTTTCTGTTTGTGAAATTTCAGAATTCCATTCAGTAGTTCCGATCTAATGTAAAGTCTAAGTTGGTGTTGTATCTGGGGTACAAGAGAGCTGCATTACAGATATGGAACCAGAATATTTTACTTTACTGTTAGGGAGAGGTTATTGTGCAAGATGTCATTACAACATTACTCTAATTACACACGTTGATACAAGTAAATGCTGGTGGTTTCTGATTTAGGAGCTGTGGATGGAGTATATGGATATTGAACGGGTACAGCATGAGCTGAGGGAGGTTCTGAGTCTTTGGACTAAGATCAGAACTGAGCTGTCCTGCCTACACAACAGCAGTGTGACTATCTTCACTGATTTCACCAACCCTCAGGCAGGTGAGTTGTTTCAATCATGGTCAGTGGGGACATCTTTTCAAGGTTTGCGTTCCTTGAAGTAAATCACTGTAAATGGGGATGAATATTTTTCATACAGTGGTACAGAGTAAAATCCCCGTAATAACAAGCTTGTTCTCATAGAGGAAAATCTCCAGACAAAGATAGTAAGAGTTCTTATGATAGTCAAAAGCAGGGGCTTGCATGCTTACAGTAATCTTGAAAATGTGTATTACAAATAATTACCCAGGCAGGTAGTTTTAATGTAATTTTTTCTTTGCTTTTTTTAATTTTTTTTTTTAAGCACGAGATCGCATCCTGACTAACCTGCAGAAGCATGATGCCCCACAAGCCCCGGTACCCCTGGTGTCTATGAGAGCCCCTGTCCCGAATATATCCTCTTCTGCCTTGTCTGATGAAACATCTGCCACCGATCTCATCCATGATGATCTCAGTGCACTGCAGCACCATGCCAAGTAAGTGAACAAGAGCCCCAACTCTGTCTATTTCACCACTGCCATTTCCAAACAGCTTAACATCAAAGATGGCTTGTATGGCTTTCAGTTTGTCCTTGAGTAATCCAGTCGCAGCCACTAGCCAAGGGCTATTTATTTATTCACCCGTGTCTAACTTGAAACCACTATAAGTATCTTCATACTTCAACGGGTAAATCTGCTTTTTTATAATGGCAATTATCAGTAATACAGAGAAATTTACTAGATAATCTAGAAATGACCTTTATTTTATTGCTGTCCCCAGGCTCGCAGCGCTACGGGAGTCCCAGCAGGTGGCGCTAGACAGCGAGCTGTTGGACACTCTGCCTCAGCTATACAGTAATCGGGAGGAGCAGCTGTCCATGCAGTTGGAGTGCCGGGGAAGTGGGGGTAGACCATGCCAGGGGTCTGCTCTCATCAATGTCAAGGTCAGGGCTGCTTCGGCTCACACACTGGGCTTTATTCACAGAACTTTAAGGAATCTTTTTCAGAACATTTTCTTAAATTGAACAGTGTTTTGAAAGGTGAAGTTAGAATAATAAACCGTCTTTAAAACCGTTGAAAACTAGATTAATTAATGGAAACAGACTTTAAAAAGCCTTAAGCTAAACGATCCTTAAAGTTTTGTGAATTAAGCCCATTATCTTTATACCTTAGTTGATACTTAGGATATATTTGTTTATATGTTTCTAGTTAAGCAGTGGATAAATCCATCTATGCACTCACTGGCCATTTAATATTGTGCTGCCCTGCTATTTTACCTGGAGTTGGTGTGGCAAAGACTCCACAAAATGCCTTCAGGTGTCCTGTGGGGTTGTGCAGTATGCTCTGCAACTGAGTCAGTGGGTTTGAAGTTCAAGTTCTTCCCACAGAACGTCAGTTGGATTGAGATACACTGATTGTGCTGACCAAGCGATATCACCAAGTCTTTCTCATAGCTCAAATATTTGTATTTTTTTTTTTATTATTATTATCAGCCATCGTATTTTACTAACATACTTCTGTAATGAGGTACAATAAAACCACAAGAAACTCAACCTCTTTTTGGATAACACCTTAATCAGTTATGTTCTCTGCTTTAATGATGTGATTCACTCTGTTCTCAGTTTGAAGGGATGCACAAGCATGAGGCTGTACTAAACCAGATTCAGTCCCTGAAACGAGACGTTAAACAGCTGCAGACGGACGCCATGAAACCCCCTCCTCAGAGTGTGGCCGAGGCCGCTGTGCACGTGGAGAACTTCATAACGTGAGTCATTTCAGATCAACCACAGGTACCCAGTGCACATTCCTTCAGTGCTAATGACAGGGGAGCTTAGGTACACATTAAGAGCTTAGAAAAGGATGCAGGCACCAAGCCATTGTTCCGAGGGCTTTCCTTAGCTCTGAGAACCTGGCGGATGATGTGTAAATGACTGTTTGTTGATACAGGGCCCTTGTTAATGCCTACAAGCTCCAGACGACTGCTCTTTCCCAGAAGATCGGGATCGCCGCATTCTACCAGGTGGTTTCCTTCGTGTGCGATGACACTCAGCGCCACCCTCCCACAAGGCAGTTTTTCTCCTCCTGCATTGAGATCCTGGGACAGGTACGGTGCATTTATTAGTATTGCTTTTCAAATAATAGCTGGGTGGGACGAAGGTACAGATAGTGACTTTCCCCAAGGTGCTTAAGAAGCTGTTTGAACTTGGAGCCATGTCTCCCCCACTCATCCATAGAATGGTATGAAAGGCAAATGCCATGTAGAGTAGTGTGCAAATGTTTTATAACACCCCATTGCTTCTGTTGTGTTGATTTGTTGTGCATGTGAAACTGAAAATCTTGGAAAATTGTAAAAATAGCCAAATTAGTGATTGTTTAATTTAACTGATGACTTTAATTGGCCACACATGCAATTAATTAAAAATAGTAAGATAAAGGGAACACATAGCCACAAATGGTAAAATGCATGAGACTTGAAAAGTTGTTTTAAGATGCCTAATTAAAGCACACAGTGGTCTAACATTTTCACAGCACAGGACCAAAAACTAAAATTCTATACCCTGTGTTTTTCATGCATGCAGGTATATAAAGGATATAACAAATCCTTGAGGTGTTCTCAAAAATCTGCACACTACTGTAGCAACATGTATTTTTTGTAAAAGCATTGAAATATAGCAGTGAAATAACAATGTCAGAGAACACCTGCTTTTGTTTTCACGAGTGCACATTAAGACTTCTTTAGTTATTCTCTGGTTGTATTTCCTTTGCAGGTGTTTATCCGAGACACCCAGCGGGAGTGCAAGCAGATGCTGACGACCATCCTGCACAACCGGCGCCTCTGTAACCTTCTGTCCCCCTACTTCACCCCCAACGCTTCACCTCGGGAGCTGGTCCCCCTGTATGAGGAGGTGGTGCTCGCCCTGCACGGGGACAGTGGAGACGTCATCTTCATGCTGCTCACCAAGGTCTTCAGTCTTCTACACGTTGCTAGAGACTTATTCACACTGCCTTTGTATGTGGGGCATGGGTAGCAGTGTGGGTTTGACAAAGAATGGTCAGGGCCGTGAAGCTTGTAATCTTTTCAATGGTGATCACTGTACTTCTGATATACGTGTGTACTCTTCAGATCCATGTGTACTGTGTGAAGGAAAACGTTATGGAAAGTCCTTCCTTTACATTCATTATTGTTTATCTAGGCAGATCGTGCAATTGTTTTTATCCTCCAGCATGGTGTCTCTTTAGATTATGCAGTGTGCTTGAAAATCAGGTTAACTGATCATAGTAATGACATTTAGGAAGTGAGTTTGGGGAACATTGCTCATATACAGTAAACTTCATTGGAAGTTCCCTTTAGAACATATTAGTAGCAACTACGATTATAACTTTGCCAAGAGTGTAGCTCCCACATTGACAAAACATTCAAAACGTGTAACCCACAACACATTATTGTATCTGTTTTTATTTAGATTTAATGGCTTGTATGTTTATAAGTGTTTGGTAATGTATTTCTCTTGCACTCTTTATATGACTGACACGCCTGAGTGAGAAACACACTCAACACTTCTAAACACACATGTTTTTCTATGGGTTTCTTTTCCAGTTTGACTTGGTTTTCTGGCTAAGCTCCAGCCAGCCTCACTTCTCAGAGCGGAGCCGGCTGATGGAGCTGGTGCACCTCGCCCTGACCTCCTGCGGCCTGCAGCCAGACGACGAGATCCTGATGCCCTTTAACCTCTTCTGTAAACACTGGACTCAGCTGCTGTGCTACCAGTTCCCTGATCACTACAGCGACTTCCTCAGGCTTCTCATGCAGAGTAACCAATCATATCAGAATTTATATTTTTCTGAAACTTTTTTTTTTACAAATCCTGTTGTAATGTATAGTGTAGTGTAGACTTTGAAAAACTTTTAGATGTCTCTAAGCTTTTCTGTAAAATGTGCTTTATCTTCAAAATTTTGCAAGCTTACCCAGCAAAAACTAAACTGGGAGATGGAGGTTCAAATTTGAACTAATTAAAAAAAAAAAAAATTAAATATGTGCAGGCAGAGGCATTAATATACTGTAGCATTCATTTTAATGTGTCTCTTGTGTTGCAGGTTCTGCAGAGCAGCTCATCAGTCCTGACTGCTGGAGGGCATCCCTCAGAGCACTTGGGTGCACTTCCCCACCCAAAAAGAAATCCACCAAGATCCCCGGCTCTGCCCGAGAAACTACTGCAGTGTCCCTCTCTTCTCAACAGGTATGGCAGATGCACTGCTTTACAAATACACTCCCATTGCACAGAGAATGATGAGGGTATGGAATGGGTTAGCATTGTAGTTGATGTTAAGTCATTGGGATCCTTTACACCGTTTCATGAATTTAATCCCTGACGTTTATCCCTTGCTTCTGTTTGGCACGGGTTTCCAATGTAAAGAAAGCAAGGACAGTCAGCAAAAGCGACTAAGAGCATCTATGTATAGAAATTTCAGAATGGCACCACTTAGCATATCAAATAAAAGCACACATTTATCTATAATTGTTACTTAGTCAGAAAGTAACAGAATTGATGATTATTCACCCTTTGGCTACATAGCTCTCATTGTTTACAGCTTTGATTGGTAATGGCATCTGTCAATCAAATTAGGCACAGTAGATGGCAGCTAGTTCAACCATTGATAATTGCAAATAATGAGAGAGGTGTAACCAAAGATTGATTAGGAATTCACTTTCTTGCAATATAATTATTGATAAAATGCATAGGATTTTATTGACTATTCTAGGTTTTGGCATTCTGTTATATATGTTATATATCATTCAGAACAATCAAAGAATCGAATTTACATACAAAATTCCCAGAAGCAAGAGTTTACCTGACAGCAGAGAATGAGCATGCAAGTGAAAGCCTTACACAATTACCAGTACAAGTTAATTAAACAATTCAGGTTTGCCTGTTTGCTTGTTAATTTGAACAGAAAAGGCAAGATGCAGCCTATTCATTTGTCTAGTCATTCCAGATGGATTTACAGCTATAGCAGTCATATGATAATGAAATTAGAATAAAACACTGCAAAACACTATCGCTCTGTCTTCCAGATCCAAGAGACAATAGGATGGCTGTCAGATTTCTTCCTTAAACTCCATCTTTCCAAAGCTGATTTCCGAAGTTTTGGTCTTTTTTCCAAATGGGGTCCTTACATGGATGAAGTAAAGATGTTTTGGGGTTATCTATTGAAAAATGTCATCGACTTGGAGTTTGCTGGCTTGGCTAAGGAGCCAGTGGGCAGTGTCCAGATTATAAAAGGTATGGGTTCTGTGGACAGGATCTATGAAAAGATGCTTGTAATTTGTCACCTTTCCCAATTTAAGAATTATTTTAAAGGGTAATAATGGTAAAATAAAATATTTCCATCTTCACACTTTCAACAGTTAAACATCTGTTTTGTGATATGACATTTCCCTTACATTATTCCCCTGGGCAGCAGTGTAATGATTAATTGTGTCTCAATGAATCGTGATTCTTTTCTTAACATGATGCAGTTTATCATAATAGAGGGCTGTATTGTGAGGCACGACCTATAGCACTACAGAGCTACTTGAATCGACCAAGTGCCTCTTGAATGATAAATACATCTGCTTTGTATTTGGTATCTTCATATTAATTGAGTTTGGTCTTTTAACAAAATAGTGCATTGTTAATGATAACTTGATGTTGTTACACATCATTCTAAGCAAGCCCATCAGGATCAGAACATGTATCATGATACATATCGTATCGTGACTTGCATTGTCGCAATCAGTATGGGATTGAGACTTGCATATTGTGATCTGTACAGCATCGTAACTGGCATATCGCAATCCGTATCGCATCGTGACTGACATGTCGCGATCTGTTTTGTATCATGACTTGCATATCGTGATCTGTATTGCATCGTGACTGACATGTCGCGATCCGTATTGTATCATGACTTGCATATCGTGATCTGTATCGCATCGTGACTTGCATATTGAGTTCCATATCGTATTGCTGTAGTTTTATATTTTGCAGCCATGGTGGGGCATGTACAGTATGTCAGTGACATCATTTTTAGGCAACAGCAAGTACTGTATTATAACCCCACTTGAGCCTCACAGTCCCTTTCCATGCTGCACATAGTACTTTTGACTGTGATTAGGTGGACTATCTGATGAAAGTAAAGCCAGCCTGTTTTTGCTGGTATGGATGCTGAAGAAAATGTTTCTCTTTTAGTTCTGCAGGCTCTGCATTCTAAAATCGTGGGCTTTTTTAGACCATGGATACTGGTGCTGGACACAGGGGAGGCAAGGTAACTGTGCTTATGCAGTTAGTTGTTTTCAATTATTACGAGAGGAAATGCAGTCATTTGTTATACAATTGCCTTTGCCATCCCCAGCAGCCCTCGCTGTTACCCGTGGCTGGAGACCGACACATCTGCTGCAGCCAGCATGGTGACTTTGTACTCTGAGTTTATTGACATGCTGCATGAGAAGTTCAAGGGTAAGTTTGTTTTCCTGCTGTTTACACCAGGAGGTTACCCCCACGTTCCTTTCAATTATTAATCAGTGGTAGCCAGTAATAACCATGCCAGGTTAATTTAAACCCACCTTCCCATGTTGTCCGTACTGTGCTTCAAATTTACCTGCTCAAACAAGTTCTGTACATGGCTGTTCGCTCTGTGGTAGGTGGTAGGGGTACCACAGAGGCAATCAAAAATATTATAAAATGTTTTTATTTGTGTTTTTAAATCAGAAAAGTTGTCTTGACTAAAATATAAATATCAATGGGGTTTTCATGTAGCTTAAAAAAAAAAAAAAAAAAACACTTCACATACAGTATGTTTCACCCTCTCTCTGCTGTACAGAGAAGTTGCTGCCCGGGCAGAGGGGGGCACTGTGGCTGCACCTCATGCACTACTGTGAGACCTGCACCGCTCCCAAAATGCCAGAGTACATCCTGTACACCTACCACAGAGCCTACAGCCGACTGCCCTGGAGTGACCTGCACCCAGACCAGGCCCTCATGGATCAGTTTTTCAAGGTACTTTCACCCTTGTGCTCCCTTCCCACTGCTTACTGACATATAGTGTTGTCATATAGTATGCAATATCAGATCAGTTTGTAAATCTGTTTATGAATTGGCAATGGGATATATTTAGTTACTCTAGGTTATTGCAATAGCAGTCCATGTCACCAGCTATCAAAGGTCTGGGTTGCTATTTTGGCCCTCTGTAAGGGGTGGTAAAAGACACCTTGGAAGCAAGGACTGTGTATGCACTCCCAAGGAAAAGAATATGGTGGGAACATAAAAGGATGTATTGGACAGTTGTAGAGAGGGTAGTGTGTATTGAGGCTAAGATAATTACCTAATTCAAGACTAATGGGAATTTTGCCTAGTATTGCAAAGGCGTTAAAATTATATATATTGTAACAGATTACTTGTCTTAATAATAAAAGTAGTCAACGCAAGGAGCAAGCGTGTCTCATTTTTCTAGTAAAAAATGCAATTGTGATCAAACGGAAGATCTCCCTAGCTCTCTCCCCCTCTGGTGGGAGACTACCGAAATGTGGGAGCAGAGTCCTAAATGACGTGTCAATGAACCTAATGAGGTGAGCGCTTGTCTGCAGGTGGAGCGAGGCAGCCCCAAGAGCTGCTTCCTGTTCATGGGCACGCTGCTGTGTCAGGTGAACTGGGTGAGCGTGGTGAGCGACGCGCTGAGCCCACAGCCCCAGCCCCACTCGCAGGCCATGGTGGTCTACCTGCTCTACATGATGGTCTTCCTGGCCAAGGAGGACGAGCTCATCAGCAAGCCTGTGAGTGAGACACCTGCTCTGTCTTTACAGCTGGGGTTCGAAAGCAGGAAGGCGCTTTGACTTCCATGTCAAGTAGGAGTGGACCACAGTGAAAGTTTCAGTTATCGATTATCGCCTAAATCATGGTTTAACCCCCATTAATTGCAGATGTATCCCTAGTTAGTAGTTCTTCCTCTCTCTCTCTCTCACACTCTTTCTTTTTGCTTTTTAAAATAAAGCCAGATCATGCTTTTTCTGTACAATAAGTAATCACGGTACAAAATTATTGTTCCAACTTTTGATAGCAAGACTCTGCTGCGTTGTGTTTTTTTAGGTATTGCACCTTCAGTTATCAGCAGCACATGGTACATAGTGTGTGATAAATACAATATTTAAAAATAAGTTTTTTATTTTTTCCTTGCTTGCTCTTTGCAGGAATCTCCTCTTCTGAACTTGCTGGGTCAGGCCAGCTCCCTGCCATGGCACTTTGTGGACTTCCCGTCCTACCAAAACGTTCTTGGCTACGTTAACAGCCACTACCCTCCGGCCCTCATCCTGAAGAGGGACTCCTCCTCTGAGCTCACTGTCAAGCTGCTGAAGATGGCCGCAGGGATTGGGGCTGACTGTGAGGGGAGGCTGCACCAGGTATGCACAGCACTGCACTTCACCATTCACAACTTCAAAACGCTATATCACAATTCGAAGGTAAAACTAGAAGAAAACCAGAGTCGAGTAGGCAAACGTTTCAGCATGTGCCTTCCTCAGTGTAGTACGTTTGTCTACTTGATGTAGTTTCTTATAATTTTACCTATGCACTGCACCAGCTTTGTGCAGTGTTCCGCCTTTATAACGCTGTCGCTGAGAGACATAGTTACAAGACCATGCTAATTGTGTTCCGCACTGTACTGTAATCTTATTGATAACCTTTGGTATTGAAAATGAAGAGTGAAGTCATAGTTTTAGAATAATAATGCATACGGTAAATTGATTGTGCATGTTGCACGGTGCACTCTGCAGAATGCAGTATGTTTTCATGTTTCAACATGAGATCCTAACCGTTTAGCTGGCACCTCCAAGACACACAAGGCTTTGAGGGGTCTTGGAGCAAGAGCCATGCTGTGTAGGGCTGTTAAATTTAATTTAATTTCCAAAATGTTTAAACATTAGGATTAAACACATTTAAACTTTAACATAATGGGAATCCTGCTCTATAAAAACTGCAACTGACATGCATATCTTTGACAGTGACTATAAGTTTAGGAACAATTTTAAAGATTTAACACATGGAAAATGTTTAAACTATTAACATCCCTAGTTTGTTGTTTGCGTCAGCAGGACATGACTCCTAAGTGCCGGGCGTTCATCCACCTGGTGGTTCAGTTCCTAGTGTCCTTGGATCAGAGCGGGAGTATCGCCCTGGCAGAGCTGCAGAGGAAGATGGAGAGACTGCTGGAGGACATTGTGATCTTCAATCCACCAGGTTAGGAGTCTTACTAGGTCTGGCTGTCAGTATGCGGCAGTAATCTCACCTGCACTGCTGCGACTTGAATCCTTGAGAAAGCATCTCTAACCCCTAACCACTGCAAATCATCTAATACACATTTCACTGCAAACATCGGATGGTCATGCCATGTGTTGGAAGGACATTTAAAAAACAATCCTTACCCATAACTTCAAAACGCTCAATCTGAATTGTCAGTTAAAACTATAACTTTTAACATAACGGTGGTTGATGCTGTTTACACATAGCTGTCACACGGTGGGACTATCCTACCCTAACTGATTCATTTTAATTTTTTTTTAAACGACATACAGTTCTTAATCAGTACACTGATGAAAGCACTAGCTGAAAAGTTTGTCTACTGGACATAGTTTTTTTTTTTTATAGTTTTACCTTATTTATAAAACAAGTAGACCAAAATACTGCCTAATTTCCTCCCTTTGTTGCCTTGCAGAGACTGATCTGCAGCAGAGGCACATGGCGACATGCAGCCTGTTTGCAGAGGTGCTGACAGTGCTGAACAGCGCAGGTGTGTCCACGGCACTGTCCCTGCAAGAGAGCCTGCGGAGCTGGGTGGAGAGGAGAGCCCGCGCCCCCCTGGTCCTGCCCCTCCTCACCGCAGCCTGCCACAGCCTGGCCTCCGTCCGACACATGGCACATACGACGGAGGCATGCATCCTTGCCTACTTCACCGACGGTAAGAACTTGAGAGAAACTGGGAATCTGAAGGGACTTTCTGGCCCGTCGTGGCTCGCCTGTGTTAGACGCAAAGAGTGTATTGTTATCTTTAATGCTATGCCTTCATCATTATTTTGTTTTAGAAAGTGCTTATGAAGTTTCTTTTTACCCATCACCTTTTTTTCTGCATAAACACTTAAGTTCTATTTTCATTGCCTGTTTCTGTCCCCCTTCCCATTCCCAGGCGTTTCCCTTGACCAGTCCTCCGGCTGGGGCCCTATCCTGGTGTCACTGCAGGTGCCGGAGCTGACTGCGGAGGAGTTCCTGCAGGAGAGCCTGTCCCTGGGCAGCTTCCTGACGCTCTACGTGTACATCCTGCAGCGCCTTAACTTGGAGCAGACGCTGGCCTGTGAGAGGAGGAGTCTGGTGCTGCTCAGTGCCTGGACAGAGCAGGTCTTCCCCAGGTCAGAGGCACAAACACAGCCACGCTCACCAGGGTTAGGCCCAACATGCACAAAGAAACTTGATTCCAGACACACATTTCTGAAAAAAATTCAAGAAACATTTTCAGGTAACGTCCTCAGGCAACACATGATCATTCCCACAGGAGTACACAGAGGAAGGCACTAACCAAAATGTTTATTTGCTAGTCTTACAATTTTACCTTAGAATTCTGATTGAACATTTTGAAGCTGTGAATGTGTTTTGTTCTGATTTACAAATGTTTTTAAGGTAGGTTAAACTATTTGTACTACTTATTAAACTGACGTTTTCCCCTCCTCGTTTCTGCAGCAGTGCGTCTGATGAAAGCAAGCTGTTCCTGTGGTGGCACAAGTCCCTAGAGCTGGTGATGGTGCAGGTGGAGCAGGAGCACCTGGAGCCCCTTGTACAGACCCTGCTGGCCATGCAGACTCGGCTGGGACAGCTGGGGGAGGAGAGGCTGGCCTCCGGGATCCTGGGGGCTATAGGCCTGGGCAAGAAGTCTCCCCTTTCCAGCAGGTAGGCAGTGGGCACTGTACCTATGTTTACTACTCCTTATTTGCACACAGGTGGACTCCATTCAACTAATTATGTGACTTCTAAAGACAATTGGTTGCACCAGAGCTTATTTAGGTGTGTCATAGCAAAGGGGGTGAATACTTATGCAATCAACTATTTTCTGTTTTATATTTGTAATTAATTTAGAACAATTTGTAGATTTTATTTTTCACTTTGACATTATGGACTTTTTTGTGTTGATCAGTGGCAAAAACTCCTAATTAAATCCATTTTGATTCCATGTTGTAACACAATAAAATGTGGAAAAGTCCAAGGGGGGTGAATACTTTTGAGAGCCACTGTATATAGAGGCACAAAGCACTCACTCTGGGTTGGGTGTTCGGTGAGTAGAGAACGGGAGAGAGGAGGAGAGTAAATTAAATTAAATAATAACAATTGCTATTTCATGCTGGAAGCACCAGCATGGTACTTGTTTGTCTGTCTCACCGTGTTTGTTTGTTTGTTTGTCTGTCTGTTCGTTTGGCCATTGTGCCCCTTTATTTTCGGTGTTTTGTTTTATGTTTAAACCTTTTATTTGCAGTAAACCGGCTCAAGCAAGCGCATTCACCATTTCACCTCGCAGTACTGTGTGTTTCTTCTGGGTCTGATGTCACCACTCAAGCCATCCTGTCACAAATAGTCACTAGGTTTAAACAATAGTTAGGCAGTCAGCCATGTTGCCTTCCCACTGGGAGTCACATAGGGCAGACCTCAGCACGATGTTCGGGGAGGAGAATGGAAGCTGTCTCTGAATGCTTGTGTGTGTCCCAGTTTATACAGGCAGATATACAAGCTTGTGTCCTGTGCTAAAATTACCTATTATGTCTCCATTCTACTTACCATTTTTTAACAGTTATTTCCACAGAACATTAATTCCACAACACTCTTACCCCCTGTTATTCCATGTTCTGCTATGTCCCAGCATTGACCTTAAAACCGTTATGAGTTGAGCTTGTGCACCAGCATTGACCTTATTTAGCACAGTTATTTTCCAGCCACAGGTTACTGAGCATAAGTTATAGTTTGCAGTACAAAGACACTCTTAACCAGTCCAGTTGGTGTACATGGTCCCATTCATATTTTCCTTCAGGGGGACAGGTTAATGGTTACACTGGTGCACCAGATGTAATTGTAGGTTAGACATGATACTGAAAGCTGTTTTGAGGCCATGGTGCTGCAGTGGTTGTGATGATTGAAACAGACTTTAAACAAGAAGATAAGTGCATTAGTTAGAGGCTCTTTTACCTATTTATCAATAGGAATGTTTTTGTATTTGAAGTGTATAAATATGAATGTTTTTTTTGTTTTTTTTTACATAGCAGAGTGATCTGTAGCTCTGTGTAGCTGTGTATTGCTTGCACAGCAGCTGGTTTTTGTTCTGTTATACAGTCGCCCTGTGTTTGTGCTCTGCAGGTTCCGGGTGGTGGCCCGCAGCATGTCTGCCTTCCTGTTAGTCCAGGTCCCTGCAGAGAATCGGCTTCGACTCCATCCAGGCACAGACCTGCAGCTCTCACCCAAAGCACAGCAAGTACGTACTGTGTGCCCCATGACCATTGACAATATTGTGTGTCTTGGATTTAGATATTGCTGTATGGACAGCATCATACATATGAAATATGAAAACATATCAATTATTATTATTATTATGTATTTCTTAGCCGACGCCCTTATCCAGGGCGACTTACAATTGTTACAAGATATCACATTATTTTTTACATACAATTACCCATACATACAGTTGGGTTTTTACTGGAGCAATCTAGGTAAAGTACCTTGCTCAAGGGTACAGCAGCAGTGTCACCCACCGGGGATTGAACCCACAACCCTCCGGTCAAGAGTCCAGAGCCCTAACCACTACTCCACACTGCTGCCCAATTAAAAACTCTGCGACAGTAATGCAATGTGCAAGTAAGATGAAGAAGGAGATTTCCCCATATTAAAGTAGTGTGTTGGTAGGTGTGCAATATGAACCACCTGTTTCATCTCATTTTGATTAATGGTAAACCATATATGTTTGGCAAATACTGTATGTGAAACTCATCTTTTAAATGCGTTTCCCAAACAATACCCTTTCTGCATTATCTTCCTGAGTTTAAAGACCATACAAATAATGAATTTACTAAATACATCTTACTTTGATTGTGGTACTATTTGCCACAATGTAGACATTACAAGAGAAAGGCGCATTTCAATTTTGAGTTCCACCTTGTTATATGGGTGTGGGGAAAAAATACTAGCTACTCCTTGTTCTTTTCATACAAACAGTTTACATTGTACTTTGTATAATCAGTAAATGGGAAACGTTTGGGTTGGAAAGCTTATTGGGGCATGTGAAAACGAGGTGCCCTCTTCCAGTGTAATAACAGGCTTGATTTCCTTTCCTCAGGCACTAAGTGTCCTAGACTCGATGCCTTCCAGTAAGCAGTACTCCGAGTTCCAAGAGCCACTCACCCAAGCCAGACAGTTCATCAGCTACCCTGGTCACTGCCTGCAGGATGGGAACTGCCTGCTCGCACTCCTTATAAACTCCCTTTACCCAGAGGTGCACTATCTGGACATCATACGATAGGGTCTACTGCTACATTGTATAGGTGCAGCTATCACTGGGAGTCTGAAAACCTAAACGATTCCCTGAAGGTCTCGAACAGGGTGCTTTTAGCTCCTAACAACTTGGGAGGCAACAGCAAGACTTCTAGTATTGTGGCATGTTGTTGAACTATGCATAGGCACATCAAATGCCACTGGCCTTTCAACTTTGATTTACAGTAGATACAGTGTGTCTCTCAAATCTTTAAACCATCATAGGTTTGACCTGAGGGTAACAGAGAAGTCGTTTTCTGAGGATTGAATGCCAAAAAAAGAGTTTTCCTTTTGATGCAAATAGATGCTGGCGTTTTGGTACAAAAAAATAAACACATTTTTACAAAAATAATCTGCATTATAGGCTTCTCTTAGTTTTCCTGTGAGTTTACAGCATTAGGAAACAGCTGCGCTTAACAGTTTAGTCCCATGCTATGTACATTATTTTTAAACAGTACTGTGTTTATAATGATCTTTATGTCCTGAATTAACTGCTTGTGGTGCAGGGCAAGGCAGTATAGCCTTTTGAATGTTCTTTTTTGGCTCAATCCTGACCCTGGTTAACGATGATGACCACATGTCTTTCTCCCCCGAGGGTTGTGTTTGCTCGATGATGGGTTTTTGTGAAGTTGTTTTGCAGACATGCATCACGAAAACCATCATAACAATTTGCACTTTTGTAAATCACAATACAGTATTTACTGGAGTTGTATACAATAGCACCTTTCGTGGACAAGCATTGCCGGCAGTCCGTTGCTTAGATACGCAGTGGATCAAAGGGGGCACAGAGGGTAAAAGTGTAAAAAACAAAGTCAAGTAGGGCTTCTACTCTACCTACATCTTGAGTCGTTTATTTATTTTACCTTATGTATGTGTGACTGAGTGTTTGAAGATGAGGATGATATAAATACCAAATGATATAAGAGTTATGTGACACTGAAGGGATCTTCCCCAGCTTTGCTTTAGGGTTCATGTTTGTATCATGCACAGCATGCTTGTGTGTCTGTGTGTGTGTGTGCTGGTCAGCAGAACAAGTGAAAGTGTAGACTGGCTGCTATCTCTTATAAAAGTGTACCATTTTAAAAGCATAGAAAAGTGTATCAAAGTATAGTGAAAGTATGGTAAAAGTAAGCAAGTGTGACGATTGTAAAGCTCAGAGAGGTATGGTAAAGCATATTAAAAAACCGTTGATGAACTATGGTAAATGTAAAGGATAACCTTGGGGGAACCTGCTCATTTATTGTGTTAAACTATTGTGAGACACTGTCTGTGCTTAAAGAAGGGTGGGCAAGGCAATGCACAACAAATGAATACATATTTGTAATGTTTAGACTATTTAGCAGAAGTTGTCTGCACAAATCCAACAAAGTTCTAGGGGTGTGGTTCACAAGCCACTTCTACAGTAGCAGTCTACTAAACCACTTTAGTTTTTAGCAATAATCCAAAGAAAACCTGTCACTTTTACTCATGTAGACTAGCTGAGCTGGATTCTGTAAAGCTATACAGTTCCGTCTTGAAGGTACAGTTGCTCAGTGGTGTAAGTGCTTTGTGAAACGACCCAGATGCAGTATTTTCCACACCCCTGCTCTTCTAAAAGCTACACAAGAGCTTCCACATCCACAGATTTCTGTTTGTGTGCAGTATCAGAAAACCAGCTCACTATATGCAATGGGGATCTCCATTCAGGATTCTTAAACATATCCAACTGGACAGGAAGCAAAATGTGTTTAGTTTATAAACAACACACTTGTGCTTTCTTTTGAAACTGCTGCACGTCTGCGTGCATTTTGAATTGCAGACTATTCTGAGTCATTCCAACTGTGGTTCAAAATAATACAAATATTCTACAGAAAAGATATTCCTACTGCCGGTATACAGCCTGCAGGCAAAAAGGGGTATGTTGCTTTCCATGCCAGGACTCCCAGGCTAAACCGTTGCTGTTGTTACTTTTAACTGTGCGTCACCCCTCTGCTGCAGTTTCACATGTCTATGCCATAAATAGATTTAAGTGTGTGGTGCCAACAGTTTGCAATTGTAATTTACATACAGCCCGGGGGGGGGAGTTATTGCTGTCGTTTATTAAGTGGATTCCATGACACTTTTGACGCTGTAAAAGCTGTACATGTGAGCAAATAAAAAAAAAAAGACTAAAGTGTGCTGTGACTGATTTGCTTTGACTTTTATTGGGGTTTATACATTGCATTTACACTTGTCCTTTTTTTTTTACTTTGTATTTAGTTTTATAAAACATCAGGGATCTGAGAAAGACATTGAATAGGGCAAAACCATAGGAATTAATTGTATTTCAAACCACAAAAAAACCTAAACAAATCAATAAGAGAAGCATTTCGTTTGCATGGACAGCGGAGCGCAAGAATGCCTTCTCCCAGCTGTGCGAGGCCCTGACACAAGCCCCAGTGCTCGCTGCCCCATCCATGGCTGCACCCTTCATCCTAGACACGGATGCCAGCAACGTAGGGATCAGCGCGGTGCTGTCCCAAGAATGCCTGGGGGGAAGAGAGCTGTAGCATATTTCAGTCAGATCCTCAGCCATTCGGAGCGTAACTACAGAGTGACCCGCTACAGCTACTGGCGGTAATCAATTTTGGCTTAATCTAAAAGACAGCAGCCCTGCAATGCCAAGAGCTGAGCCCAGAGAAGAGTACCCTCAGCAGGCTGGTCCTGAAGCTCACCACACCCAGCCACACTAATACCAACCAGATTCAGGACAGCACTACTCCAACACACACAATCAAACTCAACCAAATTATAGCAAAAGATAAACAAAAACATAAAGCAAAAGTTAAACAAAAACACAAAGCAAATTGGAATGCTATCGGGCCCTAAAAGGACACTACATCCTGGCTGAATACCTGACCAAGGTGAAAGACAGTAAACAGAGACAGACACTAACAAAGTACAGGCTCAGTGAGCACAGCCTGGCCATCGAGACTGGCAGACATGGATGCACAAAGAGGACAGGCTGTGTGACCACTGCCAGCTCGATCAAGTCAAGACAGAGATGTACTTTTTACTGCAGTGCACAAATTATAACAAGATAAGGGAAGCTTTCTTCCCAAAAATACAACATCTCTGCACAGAATTCCCAGACCTGCCAGAAAAACTCCCCATCCTCCTCAGAGAGCAGACAAGCTGATTAGAAGAGGCAGCCCAGCCACAAGCGCCTGTCACAACCTGAGGGACAGAGCGTGAACACTGAGGCTTCAAATATTTTGTTGTATTTGAGGTTGAATATTCACTTGTAAATATGTTGTAAACTGTTGACTGATTGAGGAGGCTGTGTGGTCCAGTGGTTAAAGAAAAGGGCTTGTAACCAGGAGGTTCCCTGTTCAAATCCCACCTCAGCCACTGACTCATTGTGTGACCCTGAGCAAGTCACTTAACCTCCTTGTGCACCGTCTTTCGGGTGAGACGTAGTTGTAAGTGACTCTGCAGCTGATGCATAGTTCACACACCCTAGTCTCTGTAAGTCGCCTTGGATAAAGGCGTCTGCTAAATAAACAAATAAATAAATAAATGATTGATTGTATGTGAATTGATGTATGTAAAATGACAACTGTCATCAATGCTTTGCAATGCCCAATACTGGTCTTGCTAATAAAGCACTTTGAATTTGATTGCATTTATTGTTGTGCTGTATACGGGAAATGACTGCTACAGATATATGCCCAGGTGTGTCGTCTACAGGGTTGGCTTCCCTGTAGTGACCCCCTCTGCTTTTACTGCGTTCAAGCATACACTCTTCGGGCTGCGCTATAATAAACTGCCTGAGCATTCATTGAGCGTGTCAGCTGTCCTTCCTTTATCTGTTTGTTTCCAGGGAGTCCTTGTAAGAGCTGTGCATTACCCCTGTCTCGTTACAATATATACAAAAAATTCAAATACAAAATCGAAAAAACCGGGACGATTTAACTGTTTCTGACCGGGACAATAATTGAATGCAGAAAACGGATACAATCCCAGTTTTGCCGGGATGTCTGTCTGATAGTTACTTTGCGTCTCCTGGCGCTCTAGCATCAATGGTAGTAGCGTCACGTCGTGCTGGTTTTGTTTGTAAATAAAATGCGCGTCCGAGAGGCGTGTCAACGTAAACTTTTCTCGGTCTCTCGCAGCTGATTCCCACACGCCCCTTTCACAGTCCTTCACCGATTTGAGTCAGCTGATTTCCTGTAAAGTGAAACTAGAGGTGGGACTGTTCAGCTCTAAGCTCAGGAAAACAAAACTACACTGTTTACATCCAGATGCGAATTGCAGCAAGAGCAAAGTGTTTCAGGCTTGCTAGAAAATGAGTGAAAAGGAATTACTCCAGCGCTGTTGTAAATACATCACTGGAATTATTCAACCATCTCTTGTTTTACATTACCTGGATTTTTTTGAACCCAGTAAGTAAATGCAATCGTACTTTTTTAAAATTTAAACTCAGTTTCCTGGTGCATCGTATTCCCAACAATGGAAAAAAAACTTGTCTTGCTAGTTTAGACATTGATCATGCTTATACTAGTATATGTGTTTCTGTCATGGTATTATTAAAATAATGTGGATTATGTTTGCAGTAATACCCTACTTTGGAGTGACATATTCCTGCCCCAAACTGAAATGTTATATATATATATTTTTATTATTATTTACAACATAATGGTTGTACAGTTTCAATTATTTTTAAAATTCAATTCCCGATTCCAATTATTTTAAAATAATTAATTTGAAGCACTTGGAATGGGATTTGATTAAAATGGAATTTGAATTGGGGATTGATTTGAAAAAGGAATGGGCATTGATTAAAAGGAATGTGTATTGATTAAAAGGGAGTGTGAATTGAGAATTGATTTGAAAAAGGAATGGGCATTGATTAAAAGGAATGTGAATTGACCCCAGCCCTGGTGTGCCAATAACATGTCTAATAATAGCCAGGCCATTGCCCCTGCCTTTATCAAGAGCACACATTCACAGGTGTGTTAAAACAGAGCAGTAAGGGTATGGCAGGGCTGGGGCCCTGCACTTGTAAATGCGCTAGGAAAGCATATAGCTTGCTCCCCCTTCCCTGTGAGTTAGGCGCCTATGCCTATCACAGAGGGCAAATGAAAACCCAGCAATCCTTGTACTGTACATCATCTAGTGCCAGAGGCACACTGCTTGCAGTTTTAGCTAAAAGCTATGTTTTTAAATGAAATGAAAGAGTAATCATTTGAAGTCCTGAAAAAAAACTCCAGACACGAATCTCAGCAATCTGCCCTGAGCACATGGTACTTCAGGGACTTGTATAATTTAGCATTGTACTTAACCCACTGTTACTCTGAAGTACCCAAGACTATACACAGCTCTCTGACCCCCTCTCAACTGAGAGGCATTCAGCTATACACAACCCAGTCAGGGATGTTGCAATAACAAATCAGCATGGATCATTCGACTGTAGGGTTGTGTGTGAGTAATCCTCTGTGTTACCCCAGAGGAGGTGGAGCTGATCAAAGCGAAGGAGGAGAAGGAGGGCCCAACACATGCGTCTGCTCTCCTCTTGGATATGATCCAGAATGTGGACTCCCCTGGCTGGTTTCAGATGTTCTTGGATGGGCTGAGTATAGCAGGTATGCGCTTTTTCTCTCATCTCTTGTGAATTTTTCACAAATCGTTCCTAAATCTACCAGGTGTACAGTAGTGATTAAACCGTAGCGATGTGTCTGGTGCATCCTGTTCTGCTGTTGATCTTTTCATTTTCATGAAGGTGCTGCCCGTTGCTCATGGTGCTACCAGTCTGATACAAATATCCCTCACACCCTCAACACTTGACATGCATATCCTGTGTTACAGGTAATAGGGCCTCACCTCTCCTGATAGAGCTTCTCACCATTGCTAAGGCTAAGGTGAGGTAGTGTTACCACAGGACCATGATGAACTTACTCTAGCGATGCAGCAAGACAAATGGACTGCATCTGAGTTTAAGCCATTTCAGCTTTTACTGTGAAGTCAACTGGAGAAACCTGAGCTTAATTATAAACACTGTTTAAAAGCTGCTATATTCGGGGACTTGCTTTAAATTATGCTGCTGGGTTTTAAATTAAGTAGGATTTGTTTTTTTCCCCCTGTCCAGTATTTAGATTAACTTTATGTATTACTGATTGGTATCAAACTCTTGACCTCCCAATCAAACCCCGTTTTTAAAAACTCCCGTGTCCAGCAGCAGCTGGCACTGGTTAGATTTTGTAATCTACTGGTTTTCAACTGGTCATGCTGGTTTATAAGACTGGTTGACAAGCTTGTTATGTTAATCCCCTTCACGGCTGCTGTAAACCTGTACTGGTTTTCCATACCTGCTGGGTATCTAGTAAGACACCTGAAGCTGCTGAAGTTTTCTAGAGAGTTGTATCCATGTGTCCCATTGGAATGGACGATTTCACATTGACAGGTGGGCTCCTGTGCCTCCCTCTCATGCAGGGTACCCTACCCTCTCTAAATCGATCGATATGGAGGATTTCACAGAGCTTGACAAATCCAGGCTTTACAAACAGATGGTGAGAAAACTGAGGCCAACGCTGGAACCAGGAGCTCGTCCTATGGACATCCTCCCTCACCTCTCTGAGTGTCTCCTGCAGCCCCAGGGAGAGGAGGTGCGGCAGGTATGTGAGAATGAGCCTGCACTGCCTTCAATACCTGCTGGCTTCACTATACAGTGTCACATCTAGAGGCATGTGAGAATGAGCCTGCACTGCCTTCAATACCTGCTCACTTCACTATACAGTGTCACATCTAGAGGTATGTGAGGATGAGCCTGCACTGCCTTCAATACCTGCTCACTTCACTATACAGTGTCACATCTAGAGGTGTGTGAGAATGAGCCTGCACTGCCTTCAATACCTGCTCGCTTCACTATACAGTGTCACATCTAGAGGTATGTGAGAATGAGCCTGCACTGCCTTCAATACCTGCTCACTTCACTATACAGTGTCACATCTAGAGGTATGTGAGGATGAGCCTGCACTGCCTTCAATACCTGCTCGCTTCACTATACAGTGTCACATCTAGAGGTATGTGAGAATGAGCCTGCACTGCCTTCAATACCTGCTCACTTCACTATACAGTGTCACATCTAGAGGTATGTGAGGATGAGCCTGCACTGCCTTCAATACCTGCTCGCTTCACTATACAGTGTCACATCTAGAGGTATGTGAGAATGAGCCTGCACTGCCTTCAATACCTGCTCGCTTCACTATACAGTGTCAAATCTAGTGTCACATTTCATGAAAGTTAGTTTCATACTCTTCCAATTTACAGCACCTACATGAATCTGTATGCGGCTGATATAATGTATTTGCTATGTATTTCACTCAACAGGTAACTGAAAGCAAAGGGGATCATGCTGGAATGGGTAGACTGTTGGACTTTATCCTCAGGTCTGACAATCCCAGGTGGTATAAAACACTGCAGGATGCACTGTCTGCTGCTGGCTATAATAATCTTGCCCTGGGAGATCAGGAAGGTAACGTAAGAACAAGACTGGCAGGGTGTGAACCAAATTTTCATTTTTTTCTGCATAAGCATTTAAAAATATTTCTGCAATCTTCAAAAAACAAAAAAAACAATTGCTATTTGTTTTTGTTCAGTGAATGGTAACATGTAAGTGATGACAGGAACTTTGTGATATAGATACATAGTTTGTTTTTGTTTTTTTAATAATTTACAGCTATATATTTTTTTACAGGAAGACTAGTAGTCTAGCTTCCCTTCATGTAAATGAGTTTGAGTGGACTGACACAAGGTTTTTAAAAGCTATAGTGCAACTCCCTCACTTATAAATTCCTATTACCTTTTTATTTGTGCTGAAATTGTTCTGATAATAGGTGGAAAGTGGCCTATTAAACTGATTACACTGTAATAGCTTCACTTGTGAGCTGTAGAGATCATTATTTGTCCGTATTTGACCTAGACGCTGATATGAGTGGCACTGAAGAGATAGAGATGACCTATAGCCAGGAGGCAGAAATGGAGGACCTGCACGCCAACCTTGACACAGGTTTGTTTTTATTTTTATTTTGGGGGGTTGTACCTGTTTTTTGCAGAGCACTATTGCAGCCTTTTTGCCAGCCAGTGATTGTCCCCTTTACCCCCTCTGTTAATTGATAATGGAAAGAGATCTACAGAATAAGAGATTACAGTAACATTGAGACTTGCTGAACTTTCCTGCATTATTTAATGTTGATGCTATTATGGAACTGTGGAATGTTGATACATCTCGGCCTTCTATGGATTTGAATGAGCACACGCTGTACAATATATGGGTTGGTACAAGTTGATCCTGTTGGCTGTTAGTGTGTAGCTACTTACTCTAATTAAGCTTGTTTCAAAGTGAGACAAATACAGCTCAAGAAATAAGTAAGGAACACACAAGAGGTTTGGAACAGCAGCATTCATCTGGGCTCTCAGCATATACCCAACCAACGAATGTGCAAATAACATTGGAACCGGTTGCAGGTTACTGTGTGAAAACTCTGTCACTCCTGTCCAAACCCGTGTGATATAAACTGTGGACCAGCTGGTGAGCCACTGCCAGCACCTCTAAACCTCTTTCTATTTTCACAGATGCAGAACCAAGACAAAAAGTAATGAGATATGACAGCCAGATATCCTCCCCATTAACTGAACTGCGGGCCTATCAGGAGGAATTAGCTTTGCCAGCTCTGGAGAGTAGAAACACCATCATATGTGCCCCTACGGGTGAGGATGTGGTTGTGTGGAGGGGCGGGGGGTTGGCCCACTTAAACATCTTGTGACCTCACAAACAAAGCCCTGTACAAGTATATGATGCATGAAGATACATAAACACAGCCACTACAGGTGAGTAATTACACTTTTCTTGGCCTAGGCTCTGGGAAGACCATCATCGCCGTGGAGATCTGCTGGCAACACCTGAGCCAGGGTACTGAAGAGTCCAAGAGGAAGGTAGCTTTCCTGGCCAACACCATCCCCCTCTGTCAGCAGCAGATGGAGCTGTTCATGAAGTACTTCCAAAACAAAGAGTATGACTTTTAACACCCTTCTAATGCACGTGATATTGGCTCTGTAGACTTGTACACAGGGAGAGCAAGAAGCAGGAACACTAATGAGATGAGGCTGGAAAGGGGATTTAGCCCATTAAGCATTTTGTTCCCACATCCCTCGTTTCCAATGGAGAAAGCGGAGCAATAGAGAGACCTGTCACAGTTTTTCAATGCTTAAATCTTTAAAAAATAAATATATACAGCCTGTTGATGTTTCAAAATGATAGGTTTGAAAACAGTACATTTCAGCAGATAACCGTGTGTTAATCTCATGAGGAAAAATAAATGAAAATATTCCCTACATCAATAAGTGCTCCAGCACTGATATTGCACAAATACCTTTCGCTGTTAGCAATCAGGAATTCAGTCCTGCTTATAAATAGCTACTGTACACAATGCAGACTCATGCCTCTCGAGGGCTATTTTATTCTTATGTAACAATACAATTAACCTGAGTGACTACACAAGCTTCCCATGCTGGGAAGGATTGGTGTCTCTACAAGAGACTTAAAACACGTCCAGCTGGCTAAAGAGGGCCAATGAAAATTGAGAACAAATTGGAGACCCTCCCTGCACTGTTGTCTAAAAACTTTGATGTTCAATCACGAAAAATGCATTGTAATTCATTGATCTAGTGATCATTCTTTTTAAAACAACCAATTGCAATCCTTTTATACAAGAAAAAATAAAAAAAACATTTTGCATGAGACGCAGTGTTTGAGAGAAGTTACCTGCAAATAAACCACTGAAGTAAAAACTAAGGCAAAGTTTTGAGGAGAGGGAACGTTCCACCACAATAACTACAAGAGTTGCCTGTGTGTTTGCTTTCACAGCTTTGAAGTGATTGGCTGTTTTGGGGAGTCTGCCTCTAATCTGGTAGTGAAAGTTGCCGTGGAAGAGTATGACATCATTGTGATGACACCCATGATCCTGCAGTTGAAACTGGAGAACGGCACCATCCCCTCGCTGTCAACATTCACTTTGATCTTCTTCGACGAGTGCCACAACACGAGCAAGAAGCACTCGTACAACAGCATCATGGGCATGTACATGGACATCAGACTGGAGGGGCCCCCGAGCACTGCCCTCCCGCAGGTACTGTGATGGGGCACAGGAAACGCAAGGGGGGCATAGGGCTTACCGTAATTCATCAAGCCAGCCAGGGTATTTCATATGCATTGTTTGGAAAGTTGTTTGGTTTGTGTGATCAGCTACAGGTGGATGAACTCCTATTCAGTCCACAGCCAAGTGATGTACTGTATACAGAGAGTGTGAGCGGAGCAGAGCGGAGCGGGGAAAGCATATTTTATGCAGAGCTGAGTGGTTGCTGGAGCAGAGCACAGAGCAGACATTTCCAGCCTGCTCCTTTACAGCACTGAGAAGAACTGGACACTTTGATTTTTCTGAAATACATGTTCGGCCTTGGAGTTTGGACAAAAGAAGGTGACAAATACAGATGCAGTCACTTTACAGTATTTTCCATCATGCCTGTGAATGGTAACCATTCATTTTCCAGTTTCAAACTAGATAGGCACTTTTATGTTTGCAGACTTGAGAATTGCATTTTTTAAAAAAGCTTTTTTTTTCCTTTTATATTCAATGTGATTGGCGTTGCACTTTATAATTCATTATAGAGGGAAAAATATATATTCTCCCGATTGTGGAGCTGCATTTGTGCCATAAAAAAATGTGAGAACCGTCATGTGTGTCCATCTGTCTGCGGTTATTACCTAGCCTATATTCTTATACAGTTCTACGCTTATGCCCCAATACAGCGCTGTGAACACGGTTTAGATTTTCTGCACTCTTAAGATAGTTAATACACTGCAGGGTGGTCCGTCAGCCCCATTGAGACTCGCTCATGTGTTTGTGGGTTGCTTTGAGCTCCCTGTGAGATATTTGGATATAAACAAGCCCAGTATAAAGCTAATTTGATATGAATCAAATGCAGAGTTTGAAATAGGTGAGTACACTGTACACGACATTGTAGGAACCTATTAAAAACCTGTTCATTGCAAGGTGATATTTCCTTATTTTACTTTATTTTCAATGTATCAATCAATAATAATGAGAAAGCGTCTTTGAATTGAATTAGATAACTTCTCTGAGCACTTTATACAGGTTTTTTTCTTTGCTGATCATAGCTGGGGATTTTTAATTTTTTTTTTTACTTGGGTCAAGCTATGCGATTATAATAAGGACGATTAAATAGTATTCCTTTCTTTTCACCTGCAATTGGCAACACAGTGGGGAAAAATGGAAGAAAGAGTGGAGCGGAGGATATTATGAGCTGCGAATTTTGTCACCAGTCCGCTCATATTCTCTGACTGTATATAACCAATGTAAAATCATGTACCAGATCGTTTTCCATTTGTAATGACACTGTCGTTTCTTCAGGAATCCAACAACTGCAGTTGAAACTCGTGTAACTCAGCAGTCTGAAAAGCTGATGGAGTCAGTTGAGATCCAGCACAGAGTTCAGGAACACATCAGTGCAGGCCCCTAGTGTATCCCATCAGGCTTCAGAAATCAAAATCAGCCTTTCTGAAGTCTATGGTATAGTGTCATCACAACAGGACATTACCTGTGCATTTTATAAATATCCAATACTATTTACACAGATCAATGCCATATGCATACAATAAAAATAAATATTGTATCTTGGTGATTCACTGAATAGTACACACAGACTGTTGCTCAATGAGTATAACTTGGTTCCCTGTCTCTATGCCTTTCCCTAGATTGTGGGTCTGACAGCGTCTGTTGGGGTTGGCAAGTCGAAGAATGTTGATGGTGCCCTGGAACACATTTACCAGCTGTGTGCCAACCTTGACACCCACACCCTCTCCACTGTGACAAAACACTTGAATGAGCTCAGGAAGTTCGTCTTCGTACCCAGCAAAGGTAGAGCATGTTCTCCTGCTCGTATCCGTGGTGGTCTACTCCGGTGCAGTGGGTTCAAGTGCATTAATCCCTGCTGTGTTCTTGTGGCTCAAATACAGATGTTCTGTGACATGATTACCTGAAACACTTGCTGCATGATATAATCGCACATACCGTAAATGTTTAAACCAAAGGGCAATATTTCCATCCTGTTCACCAAGAGCTGAATGCCACACTTGTTTCATTATACAACCTGACAAAGACTCCTCGTTGAAAGCCTTGTTTAATTTTAGCACTATGTTTCTTTTATTAGTATTACTTGTCTCTCCACCCCCCCCCCCCCCCCCCAGATATAAGGTTAGTGAAGCGGCGCTCTGTGGACCCTTTCATGGATGTTGTGTTGGGACTGATGGCACATGTTGAGTCCATTGCAAAAAAAACCTACAATATCGGTAAGCGTTTTACTAAATCTAATGAAAAGTTTCTTTTTAGTTGTGGTGGCTGGTTGACAGCACTGGAGACATTGTAGTACATTTATGTATTTGCCTGCACTGCTGTCGTTCATTGAAGCCCCCTGTGCTGCCCTGTCTTGCAGAGTCCTTGTCCAAGGTGCCCATGAGCACGCGGGGCTCCCAGGCCTATGAGCAGTGGGTGGTGACGGTGCAGCGTCAGTGCAAGGTGCTGAAGCTGGTGGATCAGGATGAGGAAGAGGAGATGAAGATCTGCAGGAAGCTGGTCACCTGCTCCGAGCACCTCCGGGTATGTCTGGGGTGAGGGGAACCAGCAAAGCACATGGGAAGTCATTCCCACAAGCTGCTGCAAGCTAGACCTTTTCCCAACTGAATTCCTCAACATGGGCGCTGTCACTTTTGGAACAGTAAAATGTTTCCATGTGTATTCCTTGTATAAGGTGTAACTCTTATATAATGTGCACCCAAGAGGAAATATGATAACTTATATTAACTATTCCCCTCAATGGAAGACTAAAACATTTAATAAGCATCCAAAAATAAAACTGAAAGCATTCCTCATTTACTGTAAATGTGCAATAATTATTGTGATTTCATTAAACACACTTGCAATACTGCAGTGTGTTTTTTCAAGGGATAAAGAAATGAAGTTTGTCTCTTTTCTGTACAGAAATACAATGATTCCCTGATTATATCAGAAGATGCTCGTGCTATTGATGCCATTAATTACCTGCAGAAGTATTTTGATAACCTGGACCCAACCAGATTTGACGAGACAGATCAGAAACTTTTCAGTGTTTTTGAAGGTACTTAACCGTGTATATTAACTCTGTTTTAAACACAGCATGTTAAAAAAAAAACACAAAACGAAGATGCAATAATCAAGGTTTTAAAAACATTACAAGTCTGGGCTCCCGAGTGGCTCCTCCAGTTAAAGCACTGCTGCAGGGAGCGCAGGAGGAGTCACATAGCTTGGACGGCGAGGCAGGGCGATGGACAGTCGCTGCATCCTGATCACCAGCAGCCGAGAAAACGCAGAGAAGGAGCAGATTAATATGCTGCAGGAGAAGGTCATGTATGATGCCATCCAGACAGCACAGAACATCGAGACAGACGTGTTCCTGGCCAAGGTGCCCTGCTAATTGTGTTTCCTATGTGTTGTTCTATGTAGACTGTTATGAAAATGTTCACCCACTATGGTGTGGCCCCAGTATAATTTCTTGTACCTCACTAGCATGTATACCAATCCACACCTTCTGTCCCACCAGTATAAACTAGATTGACAACCTCACCCTGTGCCATCCCCCCAATGGGAAGGCACAGACCAGCAGAGGTGATGGATGGCTGTAGTGCCAGGTCTCTTCTGTACAGGGTTGGGGTCAATCCCTTTTGTTCTATTCCAATTCCACGTCCTTTGAAGGAATTGGACTTGGAATTGGATTTGATTCAAAGGGAATGGGAATGGATTAACGGGAATGGGTTTTAAGAAGTAATTGGATTTGATTCAAAGGGAATGGGAATGGATTTTAAAAAGGAATTGGAATTGGATTTGATTCATAGGGAATGGGAATGGATTAACAGGAATGGGTTTTAAGAAGTAATTGGAATTGATTCAAAGGGAATTGGAATTGCCCCCAGCCCTGCTTCTTTATTGACCTCTAACTGGAGAATCATTGATCGGATTCAGGTGAGGAACGTTCAGAAGCGGCAGAAGAAACAACGAGACCTGGAGAGGAGAATGGCTCCTGAGAAGAAGAAGGAAGATATCACCTTCCTCTTGCAGTGTGGAAAATGCCGTCAAAATGCCTGCAAGTCTGACGAGATCCGCGTCATACAGGTGCAGTACACACTGCTTGATGCTCCATGCACAAACACCTGAGTTTGCACATATAGCATGGTGTGTTGAGGGGGTATTCCTGCAACACTTGACGTTGCCTAACAGTAATTGAACTTTAACCCTTAGCGGTCCATTTATTCAGCACGTGCCAGGCGCGTCAGGTCCAATTTATTTTCACATGTGCAGTTTATTTTAGATGCGCTGTTTAAAAGTGTTTTTTTCACAGTAAAACAGGTTTAAAAGGCACTGCATATCAACAGGACATTCAGTACTGTCCCCGTCCCACCCCTTGTTCATTATATTTTTTACATACCTCGTAATAATAATACATACCGATAAATCATCTCTTGATCACTCATTTTATCACCAAACTCCTCAATAATGCGATCCAAGTCGTTATTTTATTACTATAACATCTAAAAAAAGCTCTGCAAATGTCTGTGATGTTCTTAGAGCGCTGGATGCGGAAGCAGCTATCTTGTTTGTTTATGTCCGTGTTATCTATGTGATGTCGGGTCAAACAGTATTCATGAGATATAGCCCTTTTTTTTTTTTTTTTGGCTTCTCTCGGCTCCTATCGGTCTCACTCGGCCATTGAATGGTTTTCTCTGCTTTTTTGGACCGGAAAGGGAAAATTGCGATGTCGGACCAGGTCCGACATAGGACCGCAAAGGGTTAATGCTTGTGTTTTAGGTGCTCATTCTGACCTTTACGCATTGATTGTGTCTGTCCTGCCATATTCTCCAGACTTGCATCCCTCACTCTTAGCCTGCATCGACTTTTCGAATTGCATTTGGTTTTAATCCAATAAACTGCGAATAAAGACCCTATTTTGTACAAAAGAGTTCATAACATCAACTACATCTTCGGGTGTACTGGGGGTTGTAATGGTTACTTCTTTATTTCCATTTTGCAGAATAATCACAGGGTTGTTATCAGCAAAGCCTTCCTGCCGCTGTGCAACATCCAGCCTCATCCCAAGCCTCAGGTCTGTGACGTCCTTGAGAAGAAATCCAAGATATTCTGTCGCACTTGTAACCGGGACTGGGGCATCCTGGCCTCGTGCATGGGCCTGGATAACCTCCCGGTGCTGAAGATATCTGGGTTTACCTTCGTAAACTTGCGCACTGGACAGAGGAAGTCAGTGGTGAAATGGCAGGATTTCCCCGGCTTGCTCAAAGATTTTGATTTTGAGTTGGATGTCCTAGATCAGGACAGTAGTGAGGGTGCCGGGCCCAGCAGGCTGTCCTGAGGGTTAATGGAAGGGTGTCTTCCTGTTTTTAAAATAAACTCTAAGCCCTGCATTTGATCTAGTTTTAATAATAGTTTTTTTCACAAATTCTTTAAACTACAGTACTAGCCTCCCACAGACATTTCCGGTTCATTTTGGGTATAGCCTAATAACTGCTGATGTTATAAAAAAAAAGTTTTAAATAAATATATAAAAATTGATGACACTCTTTAAAAGTGAATCTTATTTGAAAATGTAAGAAAGACAGAATAGAAGCAAGCAAATAACTCTCCTAGTTTGTACACTAGGAGGCAGGATTTAACAATCTATGTCATCTCAGCAGCATATGGGGTGTGCTTTCACAGCAGTCTCTTATTTCTATTTAATGAATTAGGGTCGTTGTGCACCTCTTGCCATTACTAAATTGAGAGTGTCTAAATGTGGGGATATATGGAAGCGTGCAGTATGTCTGCCCGTCTGTGAAGGTAGGGAATCTCACCCAGCTGCTAATTGACTGCTCGGAGTGGCACTCCTCGTCGATGTCTGGCATTTAACATATTGATTTTAAAACGTTTCACTTCACCGACAAGATTTATTAAATGATATGAGCAAACTACTGTACTAAACCCCCTGCTTCTGAGCCATCGCCAATGTAATTCCAAGAACTCAAACTCATGCCAGAACATCCCTCACTGTACAGTTATTAAACATTAGCCTTCAACTGCACGCTGTCTGTAATATAGATCATCATCATCATCATCATCATTGTCATCAAGTTGCAAACCAGGCACCATGATTTTAACCATGGTTTTAACTGCCTGTAACCTAAGGAAAACATTTAGAAAGCGACAAACCATTCCAATATCTTACAAGATTGTAAGTCCCTGGAAGCAGGCATGGCTGCTGCTTTGCCTGCAGTAAGTTTGACAAATGCCTTGCTGTCTTTTGCACAGGGAACTGTTAGAATGCTGATGCTGTATAAGCCAGTTAAACTGCAATATATATACTATATATAAAGTTTTAATAAACTGTTGATTAATTGTTCCTTTAATCATTATCTCATTATATCACACAAAGACTTGACATATTAACAGTTTACTTTAAGTAGGAATGAAATATACACTTGGTGTAACTTTTATAGGTTTTGTGGTCTGTTTTTAATTTTTTTTTTAATGTTTGGTACAAAAAAACAAATTTTAAAGATTTTTTATTAGTTTCTGACTTCAGTGACATTGTACTATTGGTGCTCATTGTAAATGTGTTGTATCTTTCATGAATTCATGCTAAATAGTTTTTTGAATTCTAGTTGCAATAAATAATGGATTGATTAATGACTGAGAATGGGTCATCATTGTGCACTTATGTGGCAGTTTGTCTTTGCACAACATCACTAATGAAATGAAACGAGTGGGCTATAGACATGTGCTCTTCTGCTGACTCTGCCATGATATAAAGTAGCACCTAGGGGCAGACAGGTTCAATACATGGGTATTATCTTTCAATTACTGGGACCAACTTATCTTTTTTATATATATATATATAATTTAGATTGCCAATCTGCCCCGGTTTTCATCCCCAATTTAGAAACCCCAATTATGTTCCCTCTGCAAGTCAGCAAGCTACCGGCCCATGGGGACAAAGGCAGCCTTTGAGATGTGTACTTGCGTTCACCTGGCACGTGGCCAGAAGGGGCCACTGTAGCTGGTGAGGTGGTACAATCCCTAACGACAACATGATGGCACAGCCAGGATGCAGACCTGCTCTCCTGTCCTTGTGCTGCACCTGAAATAGTGACTAGCATTCGCTTTGTCAACTCCTTTTCAGATTTATTTTCCCCGCACTAACCTGACTCCGACAATACTGGAGGAAAGTGTAGGAATTATAATCTGCAAAACCTTAATTGCTTGCTAATATTGCTATACAGATATGAGCAATTCAAGTTTTAATGGTGTCCTAATCTGCCCCAGTTTGATATTGGAAAGAGAAGAGATTTTGAGTTTTTCATGGTGCAGATGGATCCGTGGCATACAGGGCAGAGCCTGTGTAAATGTCGTGATATCCCCACCTCAACATGGGAAGGATAACTGTGGAGACACACATTCATGTTTCAAAGGTTACCCAGTATAAATATCTGCCGAAAATTGTGTCAAGAGAACTTGGATGGCTTCCCTTATCCTTGTGCATGAATGCAATGGAGCCATGTGATGGCCATGGTGTTGGCAAGGGTCCTGTGTAATAGAGGAGGACACGACTCAACATTGCAAGAGATGAGCTATGAGGTCACGTAGAGTTCCTAGAACAAGCTCTGATAATTCGTCAGGAGTAGGTGTTGTGTAGTCAGAGTACTCTCCTTTCACCTCTAGGACCTGTGTCACAGAGCATCCTGGAGATACCCAGTGCAAAACACATTCTAATAGTCTCTGTCAAAGATCATGACCCTGTATGTATAAAACCTGTCCTGTCCTTCCGATGAGACGTTAAACCGAGGTCTATTCTAAA
Organism: Acipenser ruthenus; assembly: GCF_902713425.1. Taxonomy (NCBI): domain Eukaryota; kingdom Metazoa; phylum Chordata; class Actinopteri; order Acipenseriformes; family Acipenseridae; genus Acipenser; species Acipenser ruthenus. The sequence continues at coordinate 10,455,935 of NC_081190.1, forward strand.
TGACACTGCAGCAGCAGTTGTGATGCGTAGTTCACCCCAAGTCTCTGTATGACTAAGTAATAATAATAATATAAAATATAGAGCACCACAGTGTGATTTATAATCAGTTATTACGTCATGTGTAGGGACCTCTCTTGCATGGAGACAGCTATTATTTATGTAACTAACTAGACCAATTCTAGTCAGTACTTATAATAAGGACAGGCCACACAATCGTCTTGCTGAACCCAAAACAAAGCTTTATTAGCAGGCAGGCAGAATAGACAGTGGAACTGACATTAACTAAGAGAGCATGTAGAGCACAGTCTACAATGCACATGGAACTGACATTAACTAAGAGAGCATGTAGAGCACAGTCTACAATGCACATGGAACTGACATTAACTAAGAGAGCATGTAGAGCACAGTCTACAATGCACATGGAACTGACAGTAACTAAGAGAGCATGTAGAGCACAGTCTACAATGCACATGGAACTGACAGTAACTAAGAGAGCATGTAGAGCACAGTCTACAATGCACATGGAACTGACAGTAACTAAGAGAGCATGTACAGGATTATTTCCCAGGAACCATAGAGAGGGATCCCCCATAGCTGGGAGTTACTTACTGTATAAGGGCAGCAGTGTGGAGTAGTGGTTATGGCTCTGGACTCTTGACCGGAGGGTCGTGGGTTCAATCCCAGGTGGGGGGACACTGCTGCTGTACCCTTGAGCAAGGTACTTTACCTAGATTGCTCCAGTAAAAACCCAACTGTATAAATGGGGAATTGTATGTAAAAATAATGTGATATCTTGTAACAATTGTAAGTTGCCCTGGATAAGGGCGTCTGCTAAGAAATAAATAATAATAATAATAATAATAATAATAATAATAATAATAATAATAATAATATAAAATCAAGGGAGGACAAATCAACACAAATTACAGGCAGTGTTCGTTTTCACTGTTCTGTTTGTCCAGATGCTGTCTTTATTGATGTGACATCCAGCAGCACAACCCGAACTAAACTCTTACATACAGGGGAAACAAACCCCGAGCTTCGTCTCGTTTAGAACATACAGAGAGAACATAAGAAAATGTACCAGCGAGAGGAGGCCGTTCGGCCCATCCAAGCTCGGCCAGTTCCTAGTGGCTGATTGAGCTCAAAATTTATCTCAAGCTTGATTTTAGTCATTCTGCCTCAATAATATGACTCAGTAATCCATTTCATCTCCTCACCACTCTGTGTGAAGAAGTGTCTCCTTCCATCTGTCCTACGTCTATCTCCACTTAATTTCCAGCTGTGTCCTCTGGCCCTGGATTCTGTAGTTTAGTAAGACATATCCTGACCTCACAAAACTCCCACTCCCCACCTAGAATGGGATCCTTCAAAAGCATGTTAATCATGTTAGTCGCCCACACACTGCATCCTCATTTGCATAATGCCTCTTGAGAAAACAAAGAATCCACTCCAAAGCCAGCATTGTGATGAATTCCATCGCCCCCCGCTGGCCTGTTCCAATATTACAATACAATACAAATACAACATCATTTTAGCAATGAAGGATACTATATGTATTTTATATAACAGAAGTTAACACAAAGATCATTGCGGTGGGTCAGTACAGTGATCTATGTATATATATATGTATATATATATATATATATATATATATATATATATATATATATATATATATATATATATATATATATATATATACTCATCAGTGCTGAACAATCAGTTTTGTCCAAGGGACTAAGATTTGTACCAACAAAAAGTATGAATTCACAACCATCAATGATATGCAACATTTTTTCTGACATCTGCGTCTACATGCCCACTTCACAGAAACTGATCCTTATACCTCATCTACTCCCCTTACTAGTTCCATGCATCCTGATATTTTCCATCAAAACAAACAAACAAAATCAACCTGGACACCCCCTTCAGGTGAATTTCAAGCACTAGATTTTTTCATCAACAAATGTGAAAGAGAAATTCAACAAATAGATTTGAACCAACCTCTGAAACAGCATAACTTATCTAAACAGGAACACATTGCACTGCAGAACATACAAAACCGAGATGACATTGTAATAAAACCTGCTGACAAAGGAGGAGCAGTAGTTGTCTGGAGTAAAGACCTCAAAACAAAAGAAGCCCAACAACAACTTTCTGACACTAATTTCTACACTAAGAACTGCAAATATTATTATTATTTTCTTAGCAGACACCCTTATCCAGGGCGACTTACAATTGTTACAAGATATCACATTATTTTTTTTTATTTACATACAATTACCCATACATACAGTTGGGTTTTTACTGGAGCAATCTAGGTAAAGTACCTTGCTCAAGGGTACAACAGCAGTGTGAACTATGCATCAGCTGCAAAGTCACTTACAATTACGTCTCACCCGAAAGACAGAGCACAAGGAGGTTAAGTGACTTATTCAAGGTCACACAATGAGTCAGTGGCTGAGATGGGATTTGAACCGGGGACCTCCTGGTTACAAGCCCTTTTCTTTAACCACTGGACCAAACAGCCTCCTATAAGTTCATGCTCGAAAATCCGCAAATGTCACTGTTTTGAAGCAGTTCTGCATGGAGGAGGGCCAAAATTCCTCCACGGCACTGAGAGACTAATCAATAACTACAGGAAGTAGTTATTTCTGCTAAAGGTGGCGTAACCAGTTATTGAGTCTAAGGGGGCAATTACTTTTTCACACGGGGGCATTGGGTGTTGCATAACTTTCTTTAATAAATAAATGAAATATGTATCACATTTTTGTGTTATTTGTTCACTCAGGGTCCCTTTTATCTAATATTAGGTTTTGGTTGAAGATCTGATAACATTCAATGTCAAAAATATGCAAAAATGCAGAAAATCAGACAGGGGGCAAATACATATATATTATATATATTAACAGGACAGGCTGTAGATTGTGAAGTGGTTAATGAGACAGTGCTTTTTAATTGAGAACTGTGAGTCCATCGGCACTGTTCCTTTGACAGCCCACAGGTTATAATTTTTTCAATCCTTTTTAGTCATACGTAACAGTGGGATGGCTTGAAATGCTTTCTCCTGAAAGGCAAGCTTAGGCTGACAGTGTTCCTTGCTGCACCAACGCACCCACTCACACACCCACACAGACACACATACTCACACACACTCACTGAATCGTTACCGTCACCAATAACAGACATGCGAGTAGGCAGAAGGGTAGTGTGGAATATTACAGGCAGCTTCCGGGCTGCCTCTGTGGTGTCTAGCCAGCTGTTTAAAGCAGTGGGAATCCCACTTGATCGTCTCAAGGATCGTCTCAGGGTCCTGCCTGAGAGAGGAGCTATCATTGTGTGAAGCTTTTCCTCTTTAAAACAAATCTCAGATATCCTCGTCAATGTTATAATAAAACACAAAAGGATTACACAAGGCCAGTGTCTAGATCATGGAAACAATAACTCTTTGGAAAAAAATGTGTGTGCAATGTTATTCCACCCTTTTGTGCAACTGTAAAGAGTTAATGAAAAGCACAAATCTATGATTCTGAGGGCAGCTCTGTAAAGTATGCTGTTATCTGGCTGCTATCAGGGAAAGAATGTTTTATTGCCTGAGAAAGTATCAATAAAACTGACCTCACCTGACTTGGTGCAAGCAGGAGTTGTGGACTTGTGATTGTGTTTGTGTTACGTGTGGGTGTTTAAGATCGGGACTATTATTTCAGGACCAACCCATGGATTACAACAGAGCAATACACAACGCTGTATTGCCTGTTCTCATTATTATTTACTGTGTTTTGTCATCAGACTTTGGAATATAAAATAAAACACCATTGCACCTGGATTATCGTTGTCTGTCTGTTTATTGATCACCGCAGCACTCCTGCACCTGCACACTGTTAACCACTTTGCCACAAGACTGTATAAAACAGCGGACACTTGGAGGTGCATTTGAGAAGGATCAGGATCCTTCATGAACGCACATCACAGCCGTGTCCGAGGCTTCTTCCAGAACCGGTAACTGACATCATTGCTTCCTTCCTGTTAATAGCTAGGGCCTAAAGATAACGATTAAGCTGTAAAAGTGTATTTTGATTATTAGGATCAATAAAGGAAACTTGTTCAATTCTGCTTAAATCCTTGTTGTGTGCACTCCTTCACACAAAGAAACACAGAAATAATGTACTTTCCTTACACAACTGTCATGCAGCTGCCAGCTTGAGGTAGATTAAATAACCACCCTTTGCATCCAGGTGTGCTCATAGGGGTTTAATTATCATGCACTGCCCAAAGCGGCTTTGCTATGACTTGCACATGTGGAAAACTTTGGTGTAAACAGGCTTTGAACTAAAAACACATTGGTGGTGATGATGATGATGCTGCAGAGAATGACCCGAGCAAGCACGAGGAAAATGGGTTTACAGTATAAAGTAAATGACATATTTGAGTGTTTTTTTTTTTTTTTTTTAATTGCCCTTGTGTTCTATCTACATAGCATGTTTTATAAACACAAATTACAAAAGTTTGCTGGAGTGTGAGACATACTGTAGGGGGGATGACAGTAATGAAGTTTGCACAAAGCCACAGGATGAAACAATGCCAGCAATGAAGCTTGCACAAAGCCGCAGGATGACACAATGCCCTCCTCGTCTTTCTGTTAAGAGGAACACTGCTTGTCCTTCAGATCACAGTTCATTCACACACCACCCTGGTGCCGCCTCTTTGAAGGGGGCTGCATGATTCACTCACACACTGCTAATCAATGCAGCACAATACACTGCTGCCTCCTCCACCTCACAGAGCCCATCAGCACATGCTTTTATTATCCACTCATATTGTTTGCTTGTGATGAGGGAATGTGATTCCAGACTATTTTGCATATACAGAAAATACTTGCCACAGGCAGCATTTGTACTGAAAAAGTGAAGCTTTATTTCATATTTTGAGATTATGACTATTGAGATTTTCTGTCTGAATCAAGATTATAAGAAACCCTTGACCTCCGACCTCATATGGCAGTTGGCCAGGTTCTCACATAAAACAAAAAGTTGATCATAGTAAAAGCATAGAAAGTTGAAAAGCATGGTGAAGCATGGGTAAGCACTGCAAAGCCCAGAAAGGTATAGTAAAGCACATACAAAACCATGGCAAACCAGGGTAAACTGAAGAGCGAACTCTATATTGGAGACATAAGAATGTGCCTTATGCTGATGTCTGTATGATTACCTCATCAGCCACTAGGAGGCTAGGAGGAGATCCATAACACTATTCAATTGAACTAAGAAACAGTAGATCTAAATACCACCATTATTTTTGATATTTTAAATATGTTTTCATTTTATAACTGTGGGAAATAACATAAAATGATTACCATGCACTGTGTTGATGTCTGATTTTCATAACCTTGAGCCCTTTTCTAATTATTTAAACAGTGGCAGTATTTAGATATGCCACAGTATTGATCAACTGACTAGACAGGGTCTATACTGGTATACTGTATACATACAGTAATAGTGCCAGGAATATTTCAGCACTGTAATGGCGCAATGCAATATTGCAGTTGCAGGCAGGAGCAGTAGGTTTATTTTCTTGCCAGTTTTATACAATTCAAATGTTTTTATTACTGTTTGAAATATGCCTCTGTCTTTTCACTTACTTCAAAAATAAGACCCACTCTATTCATGCATGCCTTAAAAAAGCCATTCCCATTTAATAATGAATTGCTCTGGTTATTAAGATGCGCCTTCATCGTGAGGTGAGTACTGAACCCACACGGACCTGAGAAGGAAGAGATGAGAGGAGTGCAGGAGAGAGTGTGTGGAAGCAAGGGCTCTTCTACCAGGAGATGAGAGGAAGCTGGGGGAGGAAGGAAGGGGGTGGCTGTATCCATGGGAGCTGTGTGCTGGATTGAAATGCATTAACTTGTAAAAAGCAAACACTGATATGCTGTAGCTGTGCACTACATCATGCAGCAGCAGCAGCGAGGGTTATGTAAGGGTTCTATTCAAATCCAGTTATAGCCACTCAAAGCTATAGTATAAAATCCAGTCCCCGACCCATAGCAACCCTTTTCACCAGCTCTCTGTTTTAAGCTCAGTTTATGTTCTAAGAACAGAATGTACTTTTTTCAAAGGAGGTATTTAACTGTGTCCCCTGTTATCCCACGCTGGAGATGCGTATCCTTGGCAACAGTGGAGATAGTGGAGGCGGCACGCTTGAGAGTTTAACATACAGTAAGTCTAGAGAACAGCTTCTCCAAACTGGGGTGAGGATAGCTAAGGACATGCAGTACATCAGCACAAGTGATTGGTTGATCAGAATGTGTGGGTGCATTGAGGCTGCCAGTCTGAGTAGCTTGTATGTTTCCGTGTGTGTGTAGTGGATGTGTGTCTTATGACTCCAGTTATTATTTAGTGGTGGGGGAGATACTGAATGTCACACTGACAAACTTTCCGACACGTGTCAGAAGGATTCAAATCAAAATGTTAGACCAGAGCAAGCGATATTCAGAACGTGCTGCTGCTGCATGCATGCCCCTCACTCAGGGCTGGATTAACCTATACGTAGGGCTTCTGATTTTCGGTTTTAACTGATAAAAACCGATAAAACACCCCCCATACAAAAAAATTTAATCGGTGGATCGCTAATAAACACCGGAAACCACCGGAAAAACACTGGAAATGGTTAATAAATCCACGTTGACTTCACCCCTTTCCCATTAAAAAATAAAACCCACTACAAATAAAAAATATATATATTTCCCAGCACAGCTGGGCAATGTCCCGCTACACATACAACTGACGCGCTCCGCTCCGCTCACACTCTCTGTCCCCAACGCAGGGCTGGATTAACCAATATGCCAATAACACCATTCGCCATAATATACATAGGGCCCCCAAAATATGGGTTAGCATAGGGCCCCCACGTCCTTTAATCTGGCCCTGCCCTCACTGAAGACCTGTGTGCCTGGAGTGGAAGGGTGCAAAGAGTTGAGTGCACAGAGGGGTCAACTGAGGAAGAATGCAGTGTTCAATATTGTAGTGCACAGAGCTGAGTGCACAGAGGGGTCAACTGAGGAAGAATGCAGCGTTCAATATTGTAGTGCACAGAGCTGAGTGCACAGAGGGGTCAACTGAGGAAGAATGCAGCGTTCAATATTGTAGTGTACAGAGCTGAGTGCACAGAGGGGTAAACTGAGGAAGAATGCAGCGTTCAATATTGTGCACAGAGCTGAGTGCACAGAGGGGTAAACTGAGGAAGAATGCAGCGTTCAATATTGTAGTGCACAGAACTGAGTGCACAGAGGGGTCAACTGAGGAAGAATGCAGCGTTCAATATTGTGCACAGAGCTGAGTGCACAGAGGGGTCAACTGAGGAAGAATGCAGCGTTCAATATTGTAGTGCACAGAGCTGAGTGCACAGAGGGGTCAACTGAGGAAGAATGCAGCGTTCAATATTGTAGTGCACAGAGCTGAGTACACAGAGGGGTCAACTGAGGAAGAATGCAGCGTTCAATATTGTAGTGCACAGAGCTGAGTGCACAGAGGGGTCAACTGAGGAAGAATGCAGCGTTCAATATTGTGCACAGAGCTGAGTGCACAGAGGGGTCAACTGAGGAAGAATGCAGCGTTCAATATTGCAGTGCACAGAGCTGAGTACACAGAGGGGTAAACTGAGGAAGAATGCAGCGTTCAATATTGTAGTGCACAGAGCTGAGTGCACAGAGGGGTCAACTGAGGAAGAATGCAGCGTTCAATATTGTAGTGCACAGAGCTGAGTGCACAGAGGGGTAAACTGAGGAAGAATGCAGCGTTCAATATTGTGCACAGAGCTGAGTGCACAGAGGGGTCAACTGAGGAAGAATGCAGCGTTCAATATTGCAGTGCACAGAGCTGAGTACACAGAGGGGTAAACTGAGGAAGAATGCAGCGTTCAATATTGTAGTGCACAGAGCTGAGTGCACAGAGGGGTCAACTGAGGAAGAATGCAGCGTTCAATATTGTAGTGCACAGAGCTGAGTGCACAGAGGGGTAAACTGAGGAAGAATGCAGCGTTCAATATTGTGCACAGAGCTGAGTGCACAGAGGGGTCAACTGAGGAAGAATGCAGCGTTCAATATTGCAGTGCACAGAGCTGAGTACACAGAGGGGTAAACTGAGGAAGAATGCAGCGTTCAATATTGTAGTGCACAGAGCTGAGTGCACAGAGGGGTAAACTGAGGAAGAATGCAGCGTTCAATATTGTGCACAGAGCTGAGTGCACAGAGGGGTAAACTGAGGAAGAATGCAGCGTTCAATATTGTAGTGCACAGAGCTGAGTGCACAGAGGGGTCAACTGAGGAAGAATGCAGCGTTCAATATTGTAGCACACATTTGAAAAGGATTGTGGGACACTACAGTTATAAGAAAGGATGATTTTAGTACTTTCATCCCAAATGGTGTGCCACATACCATAATCACCAGATTCAGATGTCAGAACCGAGGTTTGGAAGAGCCTGGGAGGAGGTCTAAACACAGCGGTTACTCAAGGAGTAATGACATGCTAAGCTAAGGGAAATGGTGCACTATCTACAAGCCAGCTCTGTTGCTCCCCACATTTCTGACCTTGTCCTTGTTTTCCTGGTGCTGCCATGACGATGCAGGCTACCCACTGCCCCTCTCTGGAGTGACATGGTGTTCAGAGCGCTTCTTCTATATATGTTGTACAGAGCTGGGTGTCAGCTGGTGCTGCGGGCCCTCGGGTAATTGCTCATATAACTTAAGAAACAGTTATGTACTGTACAAAAAACTAGTGACTAAACAGCAGTGCCACAGGGAATACCTTCCAGACAACGACAGCACTACAATCTCAACCAAACTGAAAGTGTAACAGCACCTTCAGGATCCTTTAGAACACCATGCAATTTGCACCTGTTTCTTACCTCTTTAATATACAATTGTTGGTATTTTGTATATTTCTTGTGAAAGGCTAAAACCAATATTTTAAGCATAGCACTGACCCCAAATGAGTTACCTCAACATGTTGTTGATGCTGAGTCATCCGTCCCGAACTACAGTAATTAAACACCTTGCACACGTTCAATCTGTGCTTCCTGGCTGCAAATGGTTACCTTCGGCTCCCTACTGACAATGTTATGGCAGGTGTTTCTATTTATTTTTGCGTCTGAGTCACATGTATGAATGGAGGTAAACAGAATGCTTACACTGCAGAACCCTCATGCAGTACCTCCTGTTTACCAGCAGATGACAGTGCAGCAGGGTTCCACTCCTGGGTCCTCTTGGCGTCACAAACAATCTGAGCTACCCCTGACTGCTGTCTGTGGCCTGGGGGCAGTTAAACCCCTCCTGGGACAGGCATGGCTCCTCGTTCCCTGTCTTGTATGTGACTTATTATCTCTTATAAAAGGAAAGTACAGTAAATGTGGGAACCGTGGTATTCATGGGTTAGAAAGAAAAACTGCATCAACAGTAAGAGCAATGGAAAAGAAGCCAATGTCTGGAGGGCAGCCCTGATCACGCCCCTTGTGACATCACTGAGATCCTTCTGCTTTCAAATCTACTGCTCCTCAATAAAAACCCATACTGGCTGTCTCCACCTTGATGATGATGACTAAAAATCCAATTCGACTATTCACACGGTTGTGATGACATCATCTCCTGTGGTAGCCGCCCCATCACCTGGATGACAATCTGCTCCATGTTTACCCCCTCCCCATATTGAACTATGTCATGAAGTCAATCTTAAGCATTGTGAGTGCGTTGGATGCGTGTTTAAAACATGGTGAAGCATGTGGATTTATCTTTGTAAGAGCTCAATTAGGGTCAGAAGAGGACAGTAGCCCTTGTGCGTTACATTCCCTCACTTGTTATTAAAATGGTCCCTCGTGATAGACAAAAGGTCATTGTCATCAATGTGTCAACCTTTAATTACACCATACTATACAGTCAGATCTTCTGCTTTAATTATGGCACTGGAGTGCGCACGGAGGAGGGACTGACACAGCAGCAGGGAACATTTGTACTTGTTCATTCAGTGTGCAGTGACTCATTTCATCTTTGTTCTTTGGTTTGTACTTCACGCAGTTGTAGCTCTGCATCAGTTTCTATGACGGCCTTGCTTTCCAGCCATGCCAAATTTGTCCATGCTTCCTGTCTGTCAGGAGGATCCTCGATTCCAGCTAGCTTTTCATTGGCCCCGGCTTACAACAGGAAGCCCTGACCGTGTAAGTCCTGAAGTCTGCTGCCTTCTGTAGACATAGTAAGACTAACCTCATTAACAATCATGAGAAGCTGAAATAACCCACAGATAGAAGGTGGGTGGCTTGGTTAGGATTTGGGTAACTAATAATGAATCATGTTAATAGGGTGTAGGTCAACCGAGACGTTGAACATGCTGGCAAACAATTGTACCTTCTTTCTTTTAGTATTGCTCCCCTAGTTAACCAAGCCTGCACTTGCTGACCAGTCTGCAGGCTGTATTCAGTGCTCTGGAGGGACAGGAGAGCATCCCTCGGTGAAGTCTGTGTAACAGAATGGCTCATCACGAGACAGTACAGCTCCTCTCGAAACATCACATCCCTAACATGCACAGCTGTGGACAGCATGGAAGCACCTGCCAAGAGAGTGCCTGATATCAGCCCTCTGCTATCAGCTATCATTGTGATGAACCTGGCCTGCAGCAGGGAGCGAGATGCACGTTTGATATATTTACAATATATGTGTCAGGTGTGGCATTTGTACAACGAATAAATCGGTCCAGTGAGAGACATACACACAGGGGCTAGCAGGTTAGGGCAGTATTTTAATGATCTTAACAGTGGCAGATCTTAATAACGCCACCCTAAACCACGTAAACCTGCCCTACTGCATTATATTCAGTTAAGTTAATAATGGGTTTTAATTCAATGAATGCTCTCCCATCACCCAGACCGACCCGCACTGCAGAGCTCTTGGGTACAGTAGAAGAGTCATGGCCATGACCAGAGAGAAACAGGCAGCTACAAATTAAACAAGTACAGAAGACTGTAACCTAAAAGAAGGCTAGTTCACTAAAACTGAAAAGCTGACCAAATAGTAGAAAGGATAAGGTTTAACCAGGCTACAATAATATTGTAGGAACGTTTTATAACGGGTTAATATGACACAAATACTGGATTTAGGGTAACACTGCAACCCTACAATATATTATAAACCGATGAGATTATGCATTTATGCCTTTGCTACATATTGCACACAAACACTACTACAAAGTTCACTGTTTATTTTAAAACACATAATGTACTGTGTAGCAAAGAATGTTTTTTTTTTTGCCAGCAATAATAATATATTATTAACTGAAATGCACTGCATAGGATTTTTTTTTCTAACAGCTATCGATGGAGATGGATATTGCATGGCTCAGGATGAATTGCTCTTTTGGCCACTGTGAATGAATCTTCAGCGTCCTGGTAGCTCCGTGTTCACGTAACTGCTCGTGACAGCCCTGGTGTAGGCAGCTGTGAATGAGTTGGAGTTGCTGAGATCGTCACTATAGCTTCTGGAAGCTTCCCTGTGACTCCAACCTCTGACTCACCACTAAAGGAATGCCGGCAACTTCAGCCGAACCAAACATGAGAGGGGAGAACGCAAGCCGGCAAAGCGTCAGCCAATCACCAAACAGCGACATTGTAGGGGGCGGGGTGGGCGGAGTCAAAGGTTGTGAATCCCTCCAATTAACTAGCTGCCAGGTCTAGAAAGGGTAAGGCTTATAGAATGAGTGGCAGAGATGTGAACCAATAAAATTTAGGAATAAATTGAATGCGCTTATCTGAACGAGCAATGTGCCATAGAAAACAGCGTGGCACGAAGCAGGAGGAGCTCGTTGATGCGTGAGGAGCTGGAAGACCAATGAGTCTTCTCATAGTATTGATTGACAGGGTATTCCAGCAAGTGGGCGGTGCCGAAGGAGCTGCGTTGCTCCGTGTAGGCGGAGTTTGTGGAATAGGTTGACAAGCGAAGCGGAGTGTCAGACAGCAAAGCCGATACTCGGACACGGTAAGGTACTAGGATTTTTATATAAAATGAGCCTTGCTTTATAAAATACTGTTTCTGTATAAACGGCAGCATGGTTTTACTTGGACTATACATCAACGTGGTTGAAAAAGGAGTAAAGCCTTCCATTACGTGCTTGTTAAACACGCAAAACAAGTGCTGGGTAAAACCGCGGTGAGAAACAAACTTAATATGATATGAATGTGGTGTTAATTCATTGTGGATGTGTATCATCATGGAATCGATTCGCATGTAATGTAGTTTATGGAGTTTGAGAATGTGGAAACTGATCCGTAGATGTCATTGTCGGCTGTGTGTGTAAATCATTCCACCATGTGTTTACAGTCAACACTTACATTGCTTTAGCCTCACAGTGGCGGTGGCATTTTATTTTTAGCTATGGAAAGAATGTTACAGTTTATTTAGTTAGTAATATTTTACACACCGGTATATGCATGATGCAGCTTTTATTTTTCATTAGCGAAATTAACGACAGCAATGAGCTAGGCAAATATGGGGATTCGTTTGTGGAAATAATTGTTTGTTATTTAATGATTTGCTTCAAATGTTAACTTATGTTTTGATTACCTGGAACTGCATTAGAGAGATACCATTGTAATATAATGAGCTAAGTTGGAAGAAAGCTACATTAAAATCTAGCAGCAGTGTACTCCTTTGTGTAAACGCATTACAGCTAAATACAACTTGCTTATTTGTGATTTTAACCAACACCTGGCAGCTGTACGCGGTATAGTACTTATTGTATGTTCATTAGGTAGTGCTACGTGTTCCAGCCATAGGTCGCCTACAATTACACAATTATAACAGACCTGCTGAAAAATAAACGTGTATGTGTACCTCGGCGCGCTTTCTTGCGTTGCTGTGATGATGGCTTGATGTCTTTTTAAAACTCAAAACTAAAAGGAAATATCCAATCAGAAAATACGCGTCATAGAAACTAAAACAATCAATTAAAAAATCAATTAAGTATAAATCTGTACATTTGTATTGCAGTAAATGTAAGACCTTATAAGGTTATGTTGTGTTAATTGGGAATATATCACATTCTCTTGTGTTAGACTGTGCGGATTCGTCTTTCGTTCAGGGATGTGTTCATTTATGTTATTTCATTGTAATCCTGGTTCTTCAAATTTGAAACCCCTCTGGGACACACACTGACGTCAGTCCTCAAGTATTCCCACCATGCATCTTGATTTGTTCTAGTTTGAAGCTGTTGGCTGTTGAGGGAGGCTGTTCTTTTTGCTCTAATGCTGTACATCATGTAAAGCTACCTGATTGGGGATCTCAGCGTGTCCCCGTGTGTGTCACGGGCTATTCCTTTTCCAAAGTACAGCTGTAATTATCCTCCTCCCACGCTTCCATGAGTGGAATTCATAAAACTTCATCCTGTGTATTTTTTCTCCAATGTAACATCCTCAAATCTAGGACTCCTTTCTGGGTAATAAAACCATTCGACCTGATAGTGGATCTGGATCTGGACTGAAACTTCTGTTCGAGTCCATTGCAAGTTGACTTAGTATAACAAAATCCATAGATTTAAACTCCTAGGGGTAAAGGCATATTGTTTTAACTTGCATGGGCAGAAATAAGAGAGTGGCAAAGGATTTCATCAATTAGATATGTCCTCTAATCACAGTGATGGGTGCTGTTCACACACACACACATAGCTCTCATTCAGTCTAGTCACAGTGATGGGTGCTGTTCTCACACACACACACACACACGCGCACACACACACACACAGCTCTCATTCACAGTCTAGTCACAGTGAAGGGTGCTGTTCACACACCGTACAGCACACACTGCCCATGTAGTGCAGAGTGACCCCATCCACACCACCACACACAGTTCTTCACCAGCACACGAAGGTGGCACTGGATGAAACGTTTGTCTGCTTCACTTGTTTTCCATGTCTTTTGTAGTTCTGGATGTGTGTCACACTGTTGTCCACTGGCCGCATCTTGCTAACCCCGTGCTTTTTCTTCCACTGGTTTCGGCAGCAAGCGAGGTTGTTTGTCCCAGAAGAGCACTGACCGTGAGCTCATCGCCATGGGGAAAGATTACTACAGGATGCTGGGGGTCCCATCTGGCTCCAACGAGGACGAGATCAAGAAGGCCTACAGAAAAATGGCCCTGAAATTCCACCCGGACAAAAACAAGGACCCCAACGCAGAGGACAAGTTCAAGGAGATCGCAGAGGCCTACGAGGTGCTGAGCGACCCCAAGAAGAGGAGCATCTACGATCAGTATGGAGAGGAGGGTGAGTGAGAGCCTTATAGAGGAAGGGGGGGTGAGCTAGCCATGGGCAATACAGAAGGGGTGAGCTAGCCCCTGGTAATACATATTAACCCATTAAGTGCCAAATAAAATTACTTCAAAATAAGAACACAAGCTGTATTCATGTAATGTGATACATTACATTTAGAATTAAAGTAACAGGTAGATGCCAGTTAAAAGCTACTGGCTATAGTGGAGGGGTTAACAAGGTACTGACCTTGTAATTGGATTTTAGTGGCACTAATAGTGATACTTTACCAAACCTGAAGAGTGTAAACTTTTAAACTTACTTGACACCCCTACAGTAGTTTCCACCACAATTTAAAATGTCCTTTGTCCCTTCTGAGACCCCAGGCTAATTTAGGCATTTGTCTAGGAATGGGTCCTGGAGAGGTTATGAAGATTGAGAATGCAATGTGATTTGTTAATGTGTGTTATAGGGCTTATAAAAGCTCTATTATGTAATTTATCCTTTGCTGTTTCAGTGCATTTTCTAGCAGTTAAAATGTAAACTGACAACCGTGTTACTGTATAATAATGAGTGGTTGAGCTCCAGCTGCCCGAATGGTTTGTATCATTATTGGTTGATTCTTCAGGGTGTTTTTACAGAGTTCAGATGGGAAATCGTTTCTTTCAAATGAGGTGCTAGACAGTGAGTTATTTCTTGGAGATGTGTCCTTTAATAGTGCTAGACTGGTAACCTCTTTACAGACACAGACACACACACACACACACTAGACCTTTTCATCCCCCTTCTTCAAGCTGGTCTCAAATACCAAGACAGCCTTACTGTAGGTCAGCCTGAAACATCAGATTTTAACTACCTGTGGGATACGCATTGTTCACTACTGTACACACTCTCACAAGCACAGCAGGACCAGATACATGTTTCTTCTGTGTGGTGCTGATGAGGAAGTTTCTTGTCTTGGGTCTGCAATGAGGGGCCTTTCCTCTTGCTGCAGTATAGAAGTACTGTACTCCTTTTCTTAACCAAAGACAGCACTGACACCTCAGAAATAAATACACAGATATTAATCTGACCCTTTTAATATTTGAATATTAGTGCAATGGGAAAACCTAACCCCAGTTTAGGTCCTGTATGGACTTTTTAGACTCGTTTTTAGTTGAGTCTTTTCCGGAAATGGAAATGAAACTATAATATACAAACCAATGGGTATGTTTAATTTTCGTAGCCACTCTTGTTCGATTAACAGCTGTATGGAAACAGACAAATCCAAAGAGTGAATTCCACTGAATATCTGGATGTGAAGGAAACAGGAGACCTAGGATTCCAGAAGTGACCCCTGCATTCTAGGCTCTGTCTGGTATAGAGACACATGCTGCTGTCCTCAACTCCCTGACAACACTGCATTCAGCCCTGCTAGGACACAAATATATACAGGGTGCTATAAAACAAAAGATGATTATTAATGTAGGAATATCAGTACATACAGCAGAAATACAGTAGAGAGTGGTCTCCCATAGAGCAGGGTTTGAGAGCAGCAACAGTTAATGGTGGCTGCTGTTGAGATACATCTCATAGCAACGGCTATGCAGTGTCAGTTTGTTTCATGTTGGTTTGTTATCCTGAGATGTTTGTCTCTAGCTTGAATCCTGACCTCAGCTGCCCTGTACAGCACAGTGTTTTCTTTTTAGTTTTATGGCACTATTCCTCCCTCCTCCCCCTTGAAATGGATTCTTCTCTAAGCAGAGACTGCCTGTTCTTAAGTCGGATGTGCTGTGAAACGCTGTGTGGTGTAGCCTAGCTGCTGTTCTGAACTTATTAAATTACAGGGCCAGTCCGCAGATACCATGTCTAAAATTAGAGCTGGCAGACACTGTGAGCAACTCTGAGATGAGCAGATCAGCTCTCTTGAGTTAACGCTACCGAATTAAAGACATTTCTGTGCTTTTCACTCAGTCCTTGATTCCACAGGCTCTACACTTAGCAAAGAGACTCTACTGTTCAATGCATATCCTGCGCTTGTCAGTGTGGGTAAGCAGATTGATACCCAGGGCTTTAGAAACGTTAGCGCTGATTCATTTGTTTTACTCTTTATGGGGGCAGCAGTGTGGAGTAGTGGTTAGGGCTCTGGACTCTTGACCGGAGGGTTGTGGGTTCAATCCCAGATGGGGGACACTGCTGCTGTACCCTTGAGTAAGGTACTTTACCTGGATTGCTCCAATAAAAAAAAAACCAACCGTATAAATGGGTAATTGTATTTAAAAAATAATGTAATTGTATGTAAAAATAATGTGTAAAAAATAATGTAATTGTATGTAAAAAATAATGTGATATCTTGTAACAATTGTAAGTCGCCCTGAATAATAATAATGATTATGCAGACGTAAAGATTTTACGCAGAGATACGCTAGGGGCATATGCAAGACTGGGAGCAGTAAACTGATCTGTTGAATGGAATTATCTTTCTGAGCGCATACTAGTAGTCAGTCATTGAGTGGAGTTATCATTCCTTGACAAGTATCAAAAAATATATACTCTTATCTTGCTTGTAGATCTCATCCCTCTCACGCTGCTCCTCCTTGTTTCCGCAGGTCTGAAGGCTGGGGGGGTGGGCTCATCAGGGGGTCCTGGGAGCACCTACCACTACACCTTCCACGGGGACCCCCACGCCACCTTCGCCTCCTTCTTCGGGGGCTCCAACCCCTTCGACATGTTCTTCGGGCCTGGCCGCTCGCGGGGCACCACCAACGGCTTCGACCACGTGGGGGGGGAGCAGGACATGGACCTGGACATGGACGGGGATGAGGACCCCTTCAGTGCCTTCGGACGCTTCGGCAACGGTGTGAACGGGTTCCACCATGGCGGCGGTGGGCGCAGGCACGCCGCGGAGCCCCTGCACAGGCGGGGTAAGCTGCAGGACGCCCCTGTGGTGCACGAGCTGCGCGTGTCCCTGGAGGAGATCTTCCACGGCTGCACCAAGCGCATGAAGATCACGCGGCGCAGGCTTAACCCCGACGGCAGGACCGCACGCTCCGAGGACAAGATCCTTCACATTGTCATCAAAAGGGGCTGGAAGGAGGGCACCAAGATCACCTTCCCCAAGGAGGGGGACGAGACCCCCGAGAACATCCCCGCAGACATCGCCTTCGTGCTCAAGGACAAGCCTCACCCGCACTTCAAGAGGGACGGCTCCAACATCATCTACAGCGCCACGATCTGTCTGAAAGAGGTATGCAATGCGAGTGTTCAAAGGGATGCTTTGTGTCAGCAGTATTTCCCTGGCACAGTGATCCCTTGTTGTTTCATGATTGAACAATTCCCTGATTCAGCAAATGCACAGATCATGTTGGCAATAAATTGTACTACACTGTTTAAGGGACCTTCACTAATTCACTGTTTTTAGTCATTCACTATTTGTTCATGTGTATTACGGACAGTAAAATATTTGCAGTAGCTCTGTATTTAATTCCTTACCTGTTTTATAATATCCTGTTGTGTGTGCGTGTGTGTGTGTGTGTGTGTGTGTGTGTGATCTAAATTGAGAATGATAGACAACACACTTAGGAACATGTCGATTATACTATCCCTTGAAACGCAGAATAAGTAACGTTTCTTGCCGCTCTTTAGGATAACTAGAAAATCTTGTATTGTTTTGCTGATCTCTGTTTTTTTCAGGTGAAGCCATTTTTGCCACAACACTACTGTATAAGTTCACTTCTTTCCTGTGTTACAGGAAATAGGACCCTACCTGAGCCTCATGTTCCAAGCAGGCAGGTGGAGGATCCTAGTAACTGTAACACAGGAAGTGAAACTTAGAGTATTGTTGTTGGGGGGAACTGTCTTCACTTGAATACAAGTGCAATGGAAAACAAGAAATTCAAAAAGGCAAGACAGCACAGGACTTGTGACAATGTTATGTTAATGGGAGGAAAGGATGTGTTATTGCCAAATGTTTCAATGAGGTTTCTTAGTTATAAGGACGTCTTATTAAGACATTTATCTTGGAATAGCTTGTTTTCTTTTGCTCTGAAAAGGGACTGTGTCATGTGTAATGTGATGTGTTGTTGTGCATAGTGAGACCAGCATTAGTTGGCAAGGTGTATGGAGAGCAGGACTGTACTTTCCACTAAGTTCAGCATGGCTGCAGCTCCCAATGCAGCACCTGGTACTGTACATGAGTTACATGAACTGTGCCCACTCCCCACCCCCAGCACAGGAATGTATCAGTTGTACAAAGAATTCAGCATCTATGCTGCATGTACTAAGTTGTCTTCCATCCACAGCTGCTTCTGCATGCCAGATTAAGTCTATGAGCCTTTGAACACAACACAAATACAGATGAAATGGGAGATCCCTCAAAATGAGTGTCATCTTCACCCCCCATCAGTAACAATCAGGAGATCTGTGACGAGCTCCACCTCCTCCCTGCTGCTGAGAGATGTGAGGCTGCATGATGCAGTGTTGACTCTGTTAAATGATAAATGACTGATTTAGTGTTGGAACATGCCACCTCCACCACCACCACCTCTCTCTACGCAGAAAGCGTTCTGCTTTAAAAGTACTTGTGGAGCCTACGAGATGCATCACGCCTGCAGCTCCTCATCAGCAGCAGAATCCCAGCAGTCTGTGGGAGGAACCTGTTTGCAGGGGAGTTGTAGAGTCTGTCAGTATGTGACGATTGGATTCACATGGCAGTTGATGCCCAGCTCACATTAAGTGTGGGGCAGCAGGCATAAGGCTGTTACATTACCCCCCTTGGCTCAGGTGAGGCAGAAGGCGGCAGCCCTCTTGAGTATACAGGAGCTGGATAGAATGTTAGAAACACCTGCCATAGCACTGTCACTGGGTGCAGTCAGTGCTACACTGATTTGAGGTGAAGAGTCTGCAAGGGATTTGAATTGTTCTGGAGAGACCACATGACCACTCTTCAATGATAAGTAGCTCCTTCAAGGCGTTTAGGAGTAGAAGTATGCGCAGAATCCGTTTTGAAAGAATGGCTCATAGTCGTACTAGACAGAGATGCAGCTTATAGGCACTCCTGCACAGGCCTCTTTATTAGATTCAGATTTAGGAAGAATAACACGTGTGAATCACTTGTACTGTACTATGAGGTACGACACTGATTGATAGTATTAACAGCTGCAAGCCCTTTGCACTTTAAACCTCAGCCTTCACAAGCACCTGCAGATGGGTAGAGAGATTGCAGATTCCGTCCTTGGCCTCGGCTTGATTCTAAAGCAGTGAGGCAGCTGGCTGAATCCTGGGTTAGCCTCTCGATCCCAGAGCTGTGGCACTGCAGAGCACACTGGTGTTAGCAAGCAATACAGACCCATTGAAACTGCACATGAAGCGCTGTGGAGGAGTACTTGTGCCTCTCACAGTATGGTTGTTCTAGTGAAAACATGCTTAGTGGGTTCTGAGTGCATTAACTAACTTACCACCTGGTGTGGTAGGAAGGGATGGGTGAATGGCTTCTGTGTTCTAATTTACAACTGTTCTTCTAATACATACTTCGTAATAAAATAGCTGTATTTGTGGCATATATACACATACACTAGTTTTATAACAGTTCATTTGCATGATAAATTTGTTATCATGTAGCCTATTTATGGGTAACCGACGTGGGTAATTCACCAACAGCAGAAACTCACAATAGTGTCCTGTAAAAACATAAAGGTGTTGGGCTCTTTTTCTATGCACACATTTTATTTATATATATTTTTCCGAGCTTCTTTGTTACAGTACTGGGCCATCGTTTCTGTAGCTTGGTCCACTTGAGTCCACGCAGTGACGCCGCAGGCAGGTTGATGAGGACTTTGCAGTGCGTTGAGTGATTTTAAACCCACCCTGGGTGTGGAGCTTCCAGGAATGTGGTGCCCCTCTGCTATGTGTTAGTCCCGCAGAGGTCTCTGTGCAAAAGGCTTTGCCAGCACTAGAAGAGAATTATTGTACTGGGGTGAGAACAGCAGAGGAAGTAGAATTTCAAGGTATGGGATTGATTTGATTAGATTAGATTAGATTAGATTAGAAAGCATATCCAGAAATAAAATGCTCCCATAAGCAAATGTCAGGGTTTAGGATTTCCTTCAGTGAAGCTGGGAAAAGTTTCTGGGAACCTCTGGCAGGAATTGCCAAGGCCAGTTCCAGCTTTGCAGATCCAAGTGTACCAACATGCAATCCATCCCTGCAGTGCCAAGCTTGAGTGCAAGGCTGTTTGTTTCCATACGTGTCTCTGCTTGTAACTGTCTTTACCTGGGTGATGTATTTATTGTGGTAGAGACGCATTGCGAGAGATCCAGCACCTCGGTGACGTGCATGTATGTTCAGAGGGGTTTCAGTGGGTAGAGCTTCTTTGATGACCAGGGAGGGACTGTAATCCACAGCTGCAGTACAGTAACATAACTGATGAAAAGGGCGATAATGTTTTTGTGTTTTCAATAGGAGCTGCTCACATTGCATGTATATCGCCTGTGATTCTGGGTGTAATTGGGAAGCACCAGTGAGCAATCTGCCTATTTGCTAAATGAGAGTGTTACATAATCATTTTACTGCATTGTTTTTCCAATTCTGTTTTGCTCTCAAGGGTGAGCGTAGATCTATATCTCTAAAGTTATGACTCTTGAATTCTCTTTACCTGAAGCCAAAACTGCTCATCTCCCTTTTATTAAAATAGGGTACAATGACACAAAGTGCAAATGTTTTTTAGGCAGATGTTAAAAGCTATCTGAAATCTAAAAACAAACACTGATATCATGAAGCATGTGCAGAGTGGTTAATGATGTATTTCAAGTCCAGCTAAGTAGTTTATACAAATAAACATGAATTGCACTCCTTACCGGATGGGCTTTTCATGCTGGCTTTGTTTTCTTTGGTTTGGAAATCAAGTGGAATGAAACATCCCGAGATCACTGAGTTACACTATGCAGTCCTAGACTAAGTATAAGTATCAGAATGCCCGTAAAATTCAGAGCACATGATTTATCATCAAGATTCCGAAATGCTTCCAGAATTTGAGTTAAAATAATATTGTCTTAAATTGTTTATAATAAATTAAGTTTAAAACTTGGGAAGGACTGCCCCCTGCACACATTACATCATCCAACTTTGTCCTATCAGAGAACTAGATTGGTAGCTTACCCTTCTATTGCATTTGAGTCATTCACATCCCTCCACCTCCCCCAGCTCCACTCTTGCAGCCTCCTCATTGGTACTTGTCTGGATGAGGCAGCAGACCCTCCATAACAGACACTAAAACCAAGCGTCGTTCCTGTATGTCGCATAATCCTCATCAATAATAAAATAAAACTAATTATTCAGAGTTTTGTGTTGTAGGGATTTGTCCTGATCTACTAAATCTAAATTGGTTGAGTTGACCTGGAATGAACCTGCAGTGGTTTGTTTTTCTGTGATTAAAATAAGCTCTGCCAAAGGCTCTGACTGCTTTCCGTCTATGCACTGCTTGGCTGTAGGTTATGGAGGTATATATTTAACCCTGCTTGGCTACCAGACTGTGTATTCAGCAATTTCCTATTTGGCCCGCAGTTGACACGCCATGGTTTGAAAGCTTGCCTTCCCAAGCAAGAATACACTACAAAACAGACTTCAGCAGCGAAAGGGCATCTTGATGATTTACAGACAGTATTTCAATGTACAGAGGTGCAAGAACACTGCAGAGGAGTACAGCACACATTTAGTCGCCAGGCACCTTACCTGCAAAAGTTACACATCTCAATAGGGTCACGGGTTAGAGGAAATCAAATCAAACACGTTTAAACCTTACTGGAGAATATGCCGGGGTTGCCATTGACACAACAAATTGCTCTGCCACATGGGTGGAAAACCTACCTAGAAGTGTGTTCAGGTGAAGCAGCCTGGTGGTTAGGTTGTAAATTGCAGTGAACATATTTATTAGAATATTGGCCTATCTGTATCCGAAGGGTATTTCTACTGGCAGGCTTTCAGTATGCTGCTCTTGAGGTCGGCTGGCTTTGAATAGCTACTGTAGCATACACTGCTTGGGGGGGCTGATTACCTTTGACACACTAAACCTCAGTTTAAAGGGCATCTTGGTATGGATATTCAATATCAGCCTCATCTTAACCGATGTACAGTATTCCTCTTAGACTTCAGGGTGTGAGGAATAGAAATCTGAATATTACAAAGCGAATCTGAATCACAAGAATACAGAAAGATGACTGTTTCATACCCTTACCCACACAGCAAGTCCATTGCTTACCAACCTTTAGTAACTTAAGATACCAGTGGATTCATACTCATTGCATTGAATTCATATAAAACAATGGCATATTCCCTCTGTTCTCTCTCCCCTGCTCAGTTTCCAGCCCACGTTTTCTCCTCCCTGCTCCCTGCACATACCAACTCCAGAAACCATTTTATTAGCTCAGCTGATTCCTCAGTTACCTCATCAGCTCTGGAAGATGAGAGCTCTGCTAAATTTAGGGCCCCTGTGCACTCCTGCACTCCCACGCAAGCACAGACACACAGCAAGCTGGCAGAATTGTTACCCTTTGCTAGTAAAATTTATTTTTTATTTTTTATCATTTTTGCTATTTTCACTCATTCCCCTCCCCTCCCCTCCCCCTAAGACAGATCTGTAAAAGCAACTGCTAAAGTCATCCCCTTAAAAAAGCAGGTTTCTAATGCTGCACAACTTCTTTATAGGCTTAGTAAAGGTCACAGTACATTTTGAATTGGTCTTACTTGCAGGTGGAATTCAAACTACACATATAAGGGTGTGTAGGATACAGATCACTCACAGCTCTGTTACTGGTGGGATGAATGTGTCATACACACAGATCCCATAATGAACATGAACAGGTTTTGAGATTAATCTGTGCTAGAATTACTAATGCAGCACTAGCCATAATGTTTCAAATGCTGATTTAGTTGCACAGCACCTATGTGTATAATGCTGTGCCCGGATCTTATTAAGTCGTTCCTTTGCTTTCTTTCCCAGGCTCTGTGTGGTTGCACGGTCAACATTCCCACCATCGACAACCGAGTAATTCCTCTGCCTTGTACTGACATCATCAAACCAGGGACAGTGAAGAGACTGCGAGGGGAGGGGCTGCCCTTCCCAAAGAGCCCCACGCAGCGCGGGGACTTGATAGTGGAGTTCAAAGTGCGCTTCCCTGACAGAATACCTCCGCAAAGCAGAGAAATCCTGAAACAGCACCTCCCCCTGTCCTAGAACAACTGAGGGGGGGATCTGGGTAGGGCAGGGGCTTTATTTGAATTGGATTTCTTTTCCACAGACGCTAATATTCAAAGGAAGAAGGACAACAACTGAAACCAGAGTATTCATCTTATTATTATTATCTTATGTAAATTGCATTCTTTTTGTAAATGTTTTTAGTTTTATTTATTTTTTCTTTTAATTTTGTGGGTTTTTTTGTGTTTGAAAATGATCGCTTCTGGGATTAATCTCCAGTCACAGCGCGGGAGATGTGGATTTTCTAACCCACACATTTGTACTTGTGGAACTTTTTCTAGATGATTTTTTTAAGGGATTTGCAGACGGCTGAGGATGGTGGGATCTTAATTTAGTAACAACTGAACACCTGTTTCCCTGAATGCTCCTGAAGGAATTCTGCACCGGATTGGAAACTGTGGGACTGTTCTTAAGCTTCCTTAGTGGCCTTTTTCTGTTTCGGGGAAGAAAAAAAAAAAAAATTGGGTTGTTTCGCCTGGAGCCGGGCCAGAGATAGAAAGCACAGAATGTGAAGCTGTATGGTTGGTAAAAACTTATGGGAGTTGGGTCACTTTACAGGAAAGGGTTTCTACATAAAGTGGAGTCTTGTGTCCTTTTCCAGTGTGAACATGGTGCTGAGGGAATGACTCGGCCAGGGTCCTTCTCTACTCCATTCACAGAGCAGGGTCCTGCTCTACTCCATTCACAGAGCAGGGTCCTGCTCTCCATTCACAGAGCAGGGTCCTGCTCTACTCCATTCACAGAGCAGGGTCCTGCTCTACTCCATTCACAGAGCAGTTTCGAGGGCCTTTGCTCCTAGAGCTGAGCTGCTCTGCTCAGTCCCCTTTATAATAGAGACGGAGGGCATTTCGACTGGCTTTCCAAATGAATGGATGCTGGGGGAGCATGGGTGTTAGGAAAACCATGTTATTATTTCGTGGCCCTGACGTCTATGAAATGTGGGGTGTTCTGTTTCTTTTTTCTTTTGGGAAGGAGGGTTTAGAGACGTTGTCTAGAAGAAACAGTACCTCGGTGAATATGGAGGAATCTCTGAACTCAAAATATATAATCCAAGGGACTAAAACCAAAACTAACTTATTTATTCTACTGTGTTATAGAAAAAAAAAAAAAAAAACACTTAATTTATAATATAAGCTAACCTGAAATGGAGTGTTTTTACTGACTGTAAAATATGTAAAGAAGCTTTGTTGAAAATGGTATCTAATGACAAAACCAATTTTCATTTTCTATCAAATGGAGTTTGTATAAAAATTGCAACAAAAAATATATCTATATTAAAAGGGTTTCATAAGAAGGGTTATGCAGCGGTACTAAAAGACTCACAGGTGCTTTCACAGATCATGCAATGCCTTGTCTTCTGACTTTGTGTCAGAAAGTGTGTCTTCTGATTGACTTATGTAGAGGAAGGGTTGTCCCCTGCTCTTGATCACACAGAATGTCACATTGTTGGCAGTGTCTGCTCCCATCAGAAGATGTGAGTACACCTAAGCCTGTTGTATCAAATTACATTGACAAGTTCACGAAACACAAGGCAACATTTTCAGTCAACTGCTAAAGCAGCTTATTGATTGTGACATTTTAAAGTATTTTACCAAGTTGCTCAAATTAAGGCTGTTTTGATGCTGCTGCATTTACTTTTGACAGGGGAATTAGTTTGAAAAAGTCATCGCCAGCATCTAGATGGAAACGTTTTCTGGCTAAGTTTACTTGTTTCATAGGCTTTAGGCGAAGGTATGTTTTTATTTTATTTTTTTAATTTACAGTACTCCCTCGATAATTCACATTACACCAAGTTGACAATGCATTGTGAAAGTGTACTAACTTGTACTGCATAAGTGTGGGTGTGTAAGCCTCATGGCTTTAATGCCCTCAATCCTGTTAATGGCAGGGACAGAGATGCCTTGATAAGAGTGTCATTACGATCTGTTTTCTGAAGGATGTTTGATGCCAAACTGTGCAGTAGCTTTTGTCAGAGACACATTTCAACTTTTTTTGTAAACCAATTTAGAACCAAATCATAACTAGCAACATTAAAATGATTGTGACATTTCTGTAGCTTTATTTTGTTGTCGTCGTTGTTCAAGTCTGAATGAATCATTCAAGGTTTTAGCTGTGCTGTTAAAATTTTAATAGGGTTTCTTATCCAGTAATCTGTCAGTACTTAAAACATCCAAAACGATAATCACATTTAAGAAAATGCATTTAAGATATGTATTCTACCTTGATACGTATGGATGTGATGTGCTTGCACACTACAGCACTCTGCTTACTCAGTATAAAAAAGGCTGCATATTAGGTCACCATGCTGCTTCAGACTGGAAGAACATTTGCACAATTTTAATCTGGTTTATTTATAATGTTGCCAGGGGGTAACAATGATTTTCCTACAGCATACATAAATATATAAATCAACAGTTACCAGAAGAAAAAACTTACAATGACAAAAAAGGGTTATTTGTACGGGGGGTGCACATAAATACAAATAAAATAAAATATAGTGAGCATCAAAAGAAACTTATCGCTTATATTTGAGCATCAAAAGAAAGTTATCACTTATATTTGGATAACATTCACTAGATGTGATCGAAAAATGTCTCCCAGTTCGTGGCCTGTCATTGACAGTGTGTGTCTGGTTATACCGTCTCGCCAGGTTTGAAATTGCTGGCGCTGATCACCCAAGACGGCGAGCCACAGTACTCTGCCCTAATCCAGCCTCCAACATGCCGATTGTACGAAGGTGCTGCTCTCTTGACAGACATGACATAATTGTTATTTTTCTGTGATTTTCTTTGCTTTTATTCACACTTACAATTCAAGAGCTGAAATCACTCCATATCCAGTGTCCAAACAACTGTCTCACTAATTAGGTGATTAAGTGCATATACTTCAGTCATAGTCATTCAAGCGTGTCATGGTCAAGGATAAATGATCGAGTGATTAAAAAGAAACCAAAAACATTTTGTTAATTTCCAGCATTTATATACAGTACTGTGCAAAAGTTTTAGGCAGGTGTGAAAAAATGCTGTAAAGTAAGAATGCTTTCAAAAATAGATGTTAATAGTTGTTAATAGTTTATATTTATCAATTAACAAAATGCAAAGTGAGTGAACGGAAGAAAAATCTACATCAAATCAATAGTTGGTGTGACCACCCTTTGCCTTCAAAACAGCATCAATTCTTCTAGGTACACTTGCACACAGTTTTTGAAGGAACTCGGCAGGTAGGTTGGCCCAAACATCTTGGAGAACTAACCACAGTTCTTCTGTGGATTTAGGCAGCCTCAGTTGCTTCTCTCTCTTCATGTAATCCCAGACAGACTCAATGATGTTGAGATCAGGGCTCTGTGGGGGCCATACCATCACTTCCAGGACTCCTTGTTCTTCTTTACGCTGAAGATAGTTCTTAATGACTTTCGCTGTATGTTTGGGGTCGTTGTCATGCTGCAGAATAAATTTGGGGCCAATCAGATGCCTCCCTGATGGTATTGCATGATGGATAAGTATCTGCCTGTACTTCTCAGCATTGAAGAGACCATTAATTCTGACCAAATCCCCAACTCCATTTGCAGAAATGCAGCCCCAAACTTGCAAGGAACCTCCACCTGCAGACACTCATTTGTGTACCGCTCTCCAGCCCTTCTGCTACAGCCAAATATTTCAAATTTTGACTCATCAGTCCAGAGCACCTGCTGCCATTTTTCTACACCCCAGTTCCTGTGTTTTCATGCATAGTTGAGTCGCTTGGCCTTGTTTCCACGTTGGAGGTATGGCTTTTTGGCCGCAAGTCTTCCATGAAGGCCACTTCTGACCAGACTTCTCCGGACAGTAGATGGGTGTACCAGGGTCCCACTGTTTCTGCCAATTCTGAGCTAATGGCACTGCTGGACATCTTCCGATTGCGAAGGGAACTAAGCATGATGTGTCTTTCATCTGCTGCAGTAAGTTT
This sequence comes from Acipenser ruthenus, assembly GCF_902713425.1. Lineage (NCBI taxonomy): Eukaryota > Metazoa > Chordata > Actinopteri > Acipenseriformes > Acipenseridae > Acipenser > Acipenser ruthenus. Next base: position 10,483,389 of record NC_081190.1, read on the forward strand.
CCTTGGCCGACCACTGCATTTACGGTCCTCAACGTTGCCCGTTTCTTTGTGCTTCTTCAAAAGAGCTTGGACAGCACATCTGGAAACCCCTGTCTGCCTTGAAATTTCTGCCTGGGAGAGACCTTGCTGATGCAGTATAACTACCTTGTGTCTTGTTGCTGTGCTCAGTCTTGCCATGGTGTATGACTTTTGACAGTAAACTGTCTTCAGCAGCCTCACCTTGTTAGCTGAGTTTGGCTGTTCCTCACCCAGTTTTATTCCTCCTACACAGCTGTTTCTGTTTTAGTTAATGATTGTGTTTCAACCTACATATTGAATTGATGATCATTAGCACCTGTTTGGTATAATTGTTTAACCATACACCTGACTATATGCCTACAAAATCCCTGACTTTGTGCAAGTGTACCTAGAAGAATTGATGCTGTTTTGAAGGCAAAGGGTGGTCACACCAAATATGGATTGGATTTAGATTTTTCTTCTGTTCACTCACTTCGCATTTAGTTAATTGATAAATATAATCTATTAACATGTCTATTTTTGAAAGCATTCTTTACAGCATTTTTTCACACCTGCCTAAAACTTTTGCACAGTACTGTACCTTATTTTTTTTCCTAAAAAAATGTGTTATAATAGTGATACGTTTCTTTTGATGCTCGGTATACATACAACCCAACCCTACTCCTTTTTACTTTCTTTACAACATCTCTGAAGGTACAGCACCACAGAACTGGTCTACAGTATTACTACAAACATATACTGTGTCACAGTCTGCCCCACAGCACATCATGTTTTAGATAGAGTGAAATGGGAACTGCAGAGAAAGCATATTGCAGTGGGGGAGTAGCTGCTCTAGAGCTTTTAAAATAGGTGGAACATGAACAACGAGCACAGTAAGTAGAGCAGTGGAAATGGCAGTGAAGATAATTAAGGGTAGGAGAAAACACCTTCACACCCCCACACCTCAATCCTCTCATCGCTCCTTTCTGAAATGCCAGCCAGACTGCAGCCCGCCACCCCCACGTGGGAAATCGTGAGCTTTGATCCACTAAAACTACTTTTTTTTTTTTTTTTTGTACGGACTTTTAGTCTGTGAGGTATGAGAAGTTGTCTTGACAAGATTTTGAAAAAAACATGTACGCATTATAAAGTAAAGCACGCAGAAGAAAAATCACCATGACCTACAGTTGGGGTGGCCAACCCTGGTCCTGGAGAGCCACAATCCTGCAGGTTTTCTGTGTATATTTAAATCATCAATGGCTAAAGAGCAGTTAAGAAAATAATTGGTTTAATGAAGTAATTGAGAACTCAGGTGGAACGGAAACTAGAAGACCCTGCGGCTCTCCAGGACCAGGGTTGACCACCCCTGAACTACAGTGTATCCACTGTATGTACGAAAAATAATAATCATTCTTAACTTCACAGTCTGGTGCACAAAACTATTTTTTTTCGCACATAAACTGTTGAAATAAAAAAAGGTTTGTCATTCTAGAGAATATGCAGTACCTGCTTGGGAACAGTCTCACCACAGTACATATACTCTTCACATAGTGTAACTTGCAGTTCCATTTGTACCTAAACTTGGACAACAAGTCTGTCTGCCGGGAAGTTAGAAAGAGGGACCAACACGAAAAGCTTTTGTAGCAAATTATAAGCAAGGAAGAGTTAGTGTAGAAATGTAAAAGCGATAGGGAAGCAGGACTTGCGCAACATTTTAAAATGATCGTAACAATACTCACTGTGGGCAGTGAAGCAACACACAAATAATATTCTCCTCAATTACCTTTTTAAAATTTTAACCCAGTAGTTTCAATACTCTGAAAACATGTGAAAATGCTAAATATTGCACAAGTGACAAAGCTCTCTATACATAACCCCCCAGTTTCTTGCCACACGATCACATGAACAATATCTCTTATTTTTCTACCTCATCCACCATCTCTGCTGACTGCCTCCCCAAAGTGCTGCATGGTGCTGGGTGCACAGCCCTGCCATGGGCCTTCCTCTTGACTTGTGGATAGATTTACTCAACTCATCCCACACTGGGGTCAGTCACAGCTGGATTTCATTAGAGCGTTTTTCAGCTCTGAGGAATCATCCTCAATTGCATCATCCACCTAAATAAAAGTGGTTTAATCAACCCAGGCCCCCGGTGTTGTAATCTCTCGATTCAGCTGTGACTCAACCTAACTGGGTATAGGTGGGTCACATTGTCCCCGAGCCCCACCATTTCAGCTCCTCTTCTCAGAAGGTGACGACGAACTTCTCTCTTGAGATGCAAGATCAGCAGGCACGAAAATATCGACTGATATAAAAGTCTGATTGTTCAGCTGACAGGACAGGTCAGTCTGCTTGTTTGTCTGGTGGGGGGGATGGGTAGAACATGCTTGTATTGCAGGGGGTCTGCGCAGCTTCGTGAAGTGAGTTTCAGACCAGAAACCAAAGAGATGCATTCCATACAACAATGTGGCTTGGTAACCTGTTCAATATCCTCACCACTCTCTGAAAAGAAGCGTAGCCTACACTTTGTCCTAAGTCGTCCTCTACTTCCAGCTGTGTCCTCTGGTTCTACTATCTGCTGAGCTTAAAATATTGGTTAGGATTAAGATTTTAAATTAATAAATAAATCATGTCTACCCTAATTCTTCTGTGTTCTAGGCTAAATAAACAGAGTTCCTTCAATAGCTCCTTCCTTTTAGTTCTCCTGGGATCAGGCTGGTTGCTCTTTGTTGGACTCTCCAAGGCCACACTGTTTTTAGTAACATGGAGATCAGAATTAAACACTATTCCTGTCCTGGACAATAGGTAACCAGCCCCAATTCCCAAATACAGTCTTCCTCATTCAGCACATCCTCCAGAGCCAGACACGCACGCACGCACGCGCGCACGCACGCACACACACACACACGCAGACAGTAAATGAATGCAATCTGACAATACAAATCTAGTTTTTACAGACACAAAGCCTAGTACTTATTCAAACACTTTTGCACTTTTTTATATTAGAGCTGTGATATATTGGAATGCATCTGAAGGCAACACACATTAAATTATATACTGCACAATAACATGCAAATGAATCTTGTGTTAAACAGTTAAGCAGGAGAAGTGCTAAAGGGAAACAGTACATACCGTACAGTACTGCAAACTAGTTCAATTATCTCTATAAATAAATACATATGAACTGTAAAGCACCCAGTTGCCTCTACCTCATATACACTCTTACAAGGAATGCAAGCTATTTTGCTATAACCTAAATTTAGAAAAACAGTGGAGTGCATGTTAATTACCTTTGAGAGTCCTAAACCGCTGGAGTGCATTCCTGGTTCGTGTTCACCAATCACTGTCATTCAGCTGATACAAGTATCCAAAATATCAGAAATGTGGCTATTTATGGGCCTGGAGCTGCAGCCACATGCAATCTCAACAACCGAAAAAATACAGAAGGAAGTACATATAAATAAATCAACAAGCGTGTCAGTGTGACATTCATCCCCCACCATAGGTGTAAATTAAATACAGCTATTAATCTGAGGGAACACAAAGGAACAGCGGCTTGAAACCACTAGACCTAGTGAGGCAATTTTGCTGTATCAAACCCCAAGTCTCCCCTGGTGTGCCATGCAGTGGCCTGAAACCTAGTCTCCTGAAACCAAGTTCCAAGCCACAAAGTGGCTTTGTGTTCCCTCTGCTTTAGTAACATGAAGAACTTGATCACCCTGACTGCATGCACTGCATGAACATCCTCCCACACTATCCTGCAGTCCCGATCTCGGGAGCTAAACAAGATCGGGACTGCTCAATCTTTCGATGGACGTCCGCTGGGGAATACCAGGTGCTATAGGCTTTTCTTGTTACTGGTCAACAGGGGGCACTAGTGGGTGTTAATGCTTTTTCTTTCGCTTCTCCCTCATTGTTTCATTTTGCTACTACTTCAACACTCCCCCGTTGTAACTTCTTTCATCGTTTCTCAAGCTACTTAAACAATATTTGTATCTGCACAGTACTTGTTGAAGTTTAATGTTGCTGTTGTTTTATAAACGTGCATATATAATGGTTATGAAGTCACTTGGTATCTTTGCTCTGCTGCTGAGGAAACACTAATTGTAATGTAAATAAAAACATGCACACAACTAATGGTAATAAATACAAACCCAAGTCACACCTGGCGGCATTGATCACAAACTGAAAACACTTCCACCACATGTGTATATCTGAACAGGAATTATTGGACTATGATGAAGATGAGCTCCAAATGCGTGACATTCTGCCACACATTCTACCTGTATATTATATAGATAACTATAAAGCACCCAACAGCAGAACCTGTAATAAAACTAAAAGAAACTTAATGCTGACAAACATTCAGGTCTTCCTGTCCTAAATGAGACACACTCCACCCATTCCTCCCGTTACTGGCCCATCCCCGGAGTTACTGTAGCAGCAGGGACCGATATGGACAGGTGGAGGCTGGACACGAAACTGGTACCTTGCACTCTTCACCACCTGATCTTAAACACTGCGCACTGGACCAGGCTCCATTCTATACATCACCTTTACAATACTTACACTGCAGGGGGTGGGGCTGATAGACCAGGCTCCATTCTATACATCTCCTTTACAATACTTACACTGCAGGGGGTGGGGCTGATAGACCAGGCTACATTCTATACATCTCCTTTACAATACTTACACTACAGGGGGTGGGGCTGGTACCCTGTCCTGTGGCATACATTCATGCAAGCAGTATACACACTCGGAATATATTGTAGTCAGTCCTGAAAAGTCTGATCAAGTGTCCCTGCTCCGGACTACACCGCTGATCTGGCCAGGCTTCAGGGTGTGTCTCTGTCGCTGATGTCAGGTGCTGTGCTGGAGGATTGAAGACCATGTTTCTGACACCACGTTTCAAAATCAGCACACAGTCATGACACAGCCTTACAGGAAGCTGCGCACATTTCTTGCCATCAATTCATTTCCTTCGGGTTGTGCACACAGTATACGTGGGGATTTCTTTTAGGTGTCGTTAGGTTGCAGGTAAAAAATACCAGTAATTGCCCAAGTATCTTTCTTAAACACATACGTTTGTTATGACAAAAGTGGATGTATTGTAATTGCACTCCATGGTGAAGTCTACTGATCTGAAGTTAAAGCAGGTCTATCATACAAGCTGTATTTTACCAAAGTCAAGAATAAAAAAAAATCAGGCGTGCTTGGCTGCAAACAGTTAAAATATTACAATATCAATCATACAGTGGAAAAACAAAATGTCCCTGTATAATCCTGAAGTATTTGTACAAGATGATGAGGCAAATGGAAACTTTGTGTGTGTGTGCCAGTACAGTACAAACTGCTGTAAAGTAAACTCATGCCAATGCTTCAGTAGTTAAGTGTCGACTCCTGTCACCCTTAAAAAAGTGATTTATAATAACTGTGGAGGAAATCTACATGTATATTAGCATATTATCAGACTTAAAGAAAATATAAAGTATTAAGTTTAAAATCAATTCAGTTAGTAATTATAAATCACTTTAATATGCTTACCTTAAACTTTTTTTTTTTTTTTTTACTGAAAAGAATCCTGATCATTGTAAGGAACAGAACTCTTGCTAAAAGGCTTGGTGGTCCAGTGGTTAAAGAAAGGGGTTTGTTACTAAAAGGTTCCAGGTTCCAGGACCCTGAGCAAGTCACTTAACCTCCTTGTGCTCCGTCCTTCGGATGAGACGTAAAACAAATGAGGTCCTATTATAAGTGACTCTGCAGCATTTGTTGTTAATGCATAGTTCACCCCCTAGTCTCTGTAAGTCTGCTAAATGACCAATTAATAATAATAATAATAATAATAATAATAATAATAATAATAATAATAAACAAGTGCTGCCGCTGGAAGCGTAGGATGAGTCACACAGCTTGGACGGCGCCGGTTCGCGTCCGGCCTGTGCAAGAGGCCGAACTTTGCAGGGGACTCCGAAGGGGGTATCACATTGGCTCCAGGGGTGGGGGACAGGAAACCAGACACCTATAAAAAACTGAGCTGATCTCTGTTTTCCGGGATCGGTAGCTATGGATTGCTCAGCGTAAAAGCGATTCTGGCTTTAGGCTTGTGATATCGGTGGACGCGCACACACCCTCAGAACGTCTGTGCTGTGTGGTGACTCGCTGCGGTGAGGAGAAAAAAAACATAATTGGGGGAAAAATAAATAAAAATAATATTTGGTCACTCTAAATTAAAAAAAAAAAAAAAAAAAAAAACTACCGAAATACTACTGAAGGTCTATTCCAAAAGAGTAGAGAGCCCTCTGCTGGAGAGGACTGGAACAGCCTTACAGAGCCCACAACAGATACAACTCCACTGTTCTGTTTTAAATACTGTGTTTTGTACTGTTTAAATATTATTATTATTATTATTATTATTATTATTATTATTATTATTATTATTATTATTTATTTCTTAGCAGGCTAGAATAAAAAGGGGGTCCCCATGGTTCATCCAGCATTCGCACGCTGGCGATGGTGTGCAGAGCGAGACACGTGGTCAGGGGTGATGAGGTGGGGATTGCTGGTTCAAACCCTGGTGGTGATGAGCGGGGATTGCCGGTTCAAACCCTGATGACAGGGGATTGCTGGTTCAAACCCTGATGAGAGGGGATTGTTGGTTCAAATCTGGCCATGGCGAGTTGCCAAACTTGGCTGGGGGTCCCAAATTGACCTTTGCGCTCGTGTGGGTTGGGGAGGAAAGCCAGCTAGTCACTGTACACCTCTTCATGCTTCAGTGACCCCTGCTGGCAAGGTGCCCAACACAAGTAGGTGGAGACGACACTTGCTTGCCCTGAGCTACTGGTTAACCAGTCTGTAGTTGTTAAATTTTGACTTTTTCTCTTTTTTTTTACTGACAGTAGATAACCTGAGACTTTGACCTGCAGTCAGGAGTTAGCTGAGCTCTGACAGAGAAAGTATTCCAGCAGAAGGAAGGAAAGAAATGGAGAAAGAAGACCAGCACTGGCTGCAGAATCACACAGAGGTAAGAACAGCAAGATTTACCGTGTGCCATTGCTCCATCAAGCTCTACTTTACCGAGCCAGGATTTAAAGAGAAGTAGGCACTACTGGAATTAAAGACTTAAAAGGTACATAAGGACCTTTTTATTTTATTGTGTTACATGTTCCCATGTGTTGCTACAACTGTTTACGTAAGGAGTGTGTATTGTTTTAATCTTTTTTTTTTTTTTTTTTTAATTTTGACTTTTTTAAACTTTTAAATTGCATTCCCTACTTCAAGATGGCTTCACATGGACCTTTCAGAACTACATTTCCCCTCATTCTCCTCCTCATATATGTAACTGAGATGGACTTACCCGTGAGTAGGAGGATGATGGGAAATGTAGTTCTGAGCGGTCCACACAGGTCCCTGTTAAGCCATCTTGAGGCAGGGAATGCAATTTAAGTTTTAAAAAGTAGTCAAAATGTAAAAAAAAATAAAATTAAAAAAATTAAAACAACACACACCTTACGTAAACAGTTGTAGCAACACATGGGAACATGTAACATAATAAAATAAAAAATGTCCTTATGTACCCTTTAAGACATGGACCTTTAAAATTGCTATTTATTTATTTATTTATTTATTTATTTATTTATTTATTTTAAGAAAGCAACATTGCATTGGAAAATCAGAAATAAACAATGCACGTTTTGAGAATCTGGCCCATGATTTAGCAATTCATGACTGAGTGCTACTCTGCAAATGTGTGTATGTTAGTGCAGGTATATTTTTCTATCATTAAGATGAAAGCATATGGGAGATGCCTAGCTGGGATCTGCAAATGTTTTTATGCCTGTGCTTTGGTCATCAGCATGGGGTCAATAGCATATCACTTCCCAGTGAACGTACTGTTCTTCAGTTAGCAACATACAGAGGATTAAAAACACCTTTGTCCAAACTAACCTAGAATAAGAACTACATGATTCAAATGGTTAATACTGATTTTTTGTTGAAATGGAATGTTTCCAAAACATAAAAGACTAATTTGATGGCAGGTAAGTCATGCTGTTGTTCATGTATCAGGATGCATACCAACACGTAGCTTGTACCTGTAGCTTACATTTAGGGAATGCTTGCAAAGCTTTTATTCAATGTCCTTGCGTTCGTTCTGCAGGTACCCAGCTCCAAAACCCAATCCCAGGACACACCATGAGCTGTACCTACGGGACTCTCTCCACAGGGCAGAAGATGCCACTGGTGGGCCTGGGCACCTGGAAAAGTACACCTGGGGAGGTGAGAGAATCAAGAATCAGTGCTAGATCACAAGATGGTCTTATTATTACCATTATAAAGCAACAATTATTTTCTTTAATGAATCCGGTTCCATCACTAATTATTTATTTTACAGAAGGCTCGTTGAAAGTTAGGCTGCTGTACCCTTGTCATTCCTTCTCGTAAATCAGTGAAAGAGCACATACTGTATTAAAGGTGAAATGACTCAACGGCTCAGACTCTGGTAACTGATCAACCCAATAAGAATGCAACAAGCCCTCAAAGTTCAGCAGCACATTCAGCCAGCACAGGGAACTTTGTAAACATGTTTGGTGGTGCAGTACTTAAATTGTCAGCTTTTTTTCTTCTCAGGGCATTCCTGACCACCACTTGACTTGTATAATATTCTCGCTCCTTACCCAGGTCAAACAGGCTGTGCTGAGCGCCCTGGACTCTGGATACAGACACATTGACTGTGCTGCTGCCTATGGCAACGAACAGGAAGTAGGGGAAGCCTTGAGGGAGAGAGTGGGGCCTGGCAAGGTAGGTCACTGTGTCCTTCAAACTAACTGGCATGGTGGGGGCCTAGAGAAAGATAGACGGGTAATCACCTTGTGGACTGGACAGACGAGCTCAACACATGAAAAACTGTTTGGCTTTGTGTACGGAGCACAGAACTGCAAAGACACAGATGTCTAGTGGTTAGAGCTCAGGAACAGAATGCAGTCTTGACCAAGGTAATAAATAGGAGAGGCTTGGAAATGTAACCCTGGGTGTTTTAAATGTTTTCAATGAGCAGCATTTTGGACGAAACTGTACAGTGGTGTGCAGTGAAATATGAAATGTGTGAGGGAGTTTGTTTTGCAGGCTGGCATTTGATATAACACTGACTTGTCCTTGCACAGTATAAGCTCCTCCGTTCTATAAAACAAGGTGCCCTTTGACTGCTTTTTTTCTCGATGTGGGGAGGTGGCCCAGACAAACTTCAGACTGAAGATTTAATAAAGTATAAAGCAAAACATTAGAAAGGGAAATAAACCTTTAAATAATAACAGGACGATAAAGGCTCTTTTTCCCCTTTTCTAAATGCAAAAAGTCCTGATTAATCTGGGAATAGCTTCTGCATGATTACCTTCCTGACGCGGTCAACTACCAGACAGTAATGCTTCTAAACAGGGTTCTACTGCTTAATTGGTTACCTCTCTGGACTGTGATCTCTCTCCAGCCTATCAAACGTGAGCATGTGTTTGTTACATCGAAGCTGTGGAACACCAAGCACCACCCGGACGATGTGGAGCCAGCCTGCAGGAAGTCCCTGGCTGACCTCGGCCTCCCATTCCTGGACCTGTACCTCATGCACTGGCCCATGGCCTTCGAGTAAGGGTTCAACAGAGAAAGCATTGTTCTTCAGCCAATCCAAACACTGCTCAACCAAACCAACCTATAATCCGAGCCAGCGGCACAAACCATACTTCAGTGTTCAGCGACCCCTGCAGCTAGTGGGGTAACAGCTCTTGCTAGGCTTCGGTGAAAAGAGGCAATTGGCTTGATCTAGAAGGGGGCTGCATATATGAAGTGGCTTTTTGCAATGTAGCTGATTTATGTATTTTTTCCTGCTTGCATCCATTTTTCCAATATGAAATATGCAAATTGCAATATTTGAATATTTGAAAAATAATAATGTGGCAATAGACAAGTTTATTTCTCCACATAGATGAATTGGTGTATCAGCACTTACAGCACACCTATCACAGTGCTGGAGTCACTGTATATACATCGCTCACCAGGATGTGTAAGCTCCATACTCCATGCTCTGTACTGCTTGTTGCAGCATAGCTGCTGAAGTGTTTGTATCATTTTTGTCCTCCTAGACAGGGAGAGGTGACAATGCCCAGGAATGCAGACGGAACGCTCCGCTATGCTGACACCGACTACAGGGACACTTGGAGGGCCATGGAGAAGCTGATGGACCAGGGTCTAGTCAGGGCCATTGGCCTGTCCAACTTCAATGCCAGGCAAACCAACGATATCCTGGGCATCTCCAAACACAAGCCTGTAGTGAACCAGGTACCATGTTTGTATACATAGATCTCCATACGCTTACTCACACAAAGGCAATTAAAACTAACTGGATAATTTCCTTGGCTGTCCACCTTACTCTTCCTTCCAAAGATCTGCTCCCAAGTAAATCCTCAATTTTTCCTTCCAGTGTCATAATGCCAGCTGCCCCTTTCATTTCCCTGCAGGTTGAGTGCCACCCCCACCTGACCCAGAAGGTGCTCCTCACTCACTGCAGAGCTCGGGGCATCATGCTGACAGCCTATAGCCCCCTGGGGTCTCCCGACCGGCCGTGGGCATCCCCTGAAGAGCCCCGTCTCCTGGATGACCCCCAGATAGTGGCTCTTGCTCGCCGATACGGGAAGACCCCTGCACAGGTCATCATAAGGTAAAGTGACAAAATCTCATGTTTAACAAAACATGCATGTCAGTATCATGCATCACCCACCACGGCTGTAAATTCAAGATCGAGCTGTCAGCATGATGAAACACTTGATGACTGTGACATTTATGAACAGTAGGTGCAGTACTGTAAAGAATAAGACTGAGTAATGAAATATTTCATCACACTTTTATATGCAATTCTCCAGATAAAAGCAAAAATGTAAATGTGGCGTACAAACAGATATATCCCCAGAATCTGATACTTTCAATAAGTTATGTTGAATAATGTTGATACCACGCTTCCTGACAGCTGGATAAGCGCCTCTCCAGATATATGGAGAAGTGTGTGAAATGTGACATGCATGCTTAAAGAGTAAGTAAAAAAAAAACCCATAACAAGTGCTCTGGCTTTTCTGTTGTGGATCGTTATTGCTGTGTTACCTGTTTGACAATGTGGGCAATAATCCTTTTCAGTACACTAGACAGTCATTTTGAAAAGAGCTTTGAAACAGACTTTAAGGTTATAAGTGTAAAAAGATGTTAACAATGAAAAGGTAACTTACAGGTACATTGTTTAAACAGTTACAGCAACACGTTGGGGACGTATAACGCTATACTTTTCTGAACCCTGCTACTTACTCTTTAAGTACGTACCACTGCCTGCACTAAATCCCTCTGCATGGCTTGGGATTTCATCAGTTAAAGTCATTGGTATCAAATGTGCAGTTTTAAAAGAAACACATGTCATAGAAAACAATGTAAAAATACTATCTGCTACTACATTAGGTTAAAGACAATGATATTAAAATACTATCTGCAACTACATTCGGTTAAAGACAATTCTCAGTTTCCATGCCTTACACTTGCACTTCCAAGACAATTTCACCGCAGTATCTTCTGGCTCAAAGCCTGTAACTGGTTGAAAGCATGTTAGTCAATAGGGGAAGCAACAGCTGGTTGGTAATGCCAGTGGAAATGACCAAGAAAGTGCAACATTATCTGAAAGCATGGCTTGCAAACAGAGGTTTTCAAGCCAATGTAGTACCAGTATCATGTTTTAAAATAACAATACATGTTTACTATAATATGTGTTTGTTAGCAGCATATACAAGGCCTTTGTAACAAACAGAAGCACACAACACGTGAAATGCATGGGATTATCTTGTTAGCTACAACCACTTTAAGGCTTTTCATGTCCAGTCCCAATCATACAAATCAAAATTCTATGGTCCTCAGCACAGTACAATCTCAAAAGCAGGGTTGATATCCTCATGCAACCCTTTCAGTGTCCTGGACACAACACACAAAAAATAAAAAAAATTAAAAACGCCTTCTAAAATACAGCATGCTAGTCATTAGTCAAAAGTAATTTCCATGCTGCCTGCTCGGTTGTCATATACCGCATGCTACTGAGTCTGTGACAGCGGACCAATGAAAGCAGTAAAATCCAGCTTGTGGCTTGTGGCTAGTCAAACCCTAAGTCAAGAAGGCGGCGGCAAACATCTTTGGTTAATCAATGCCTTCCCAAGTACTACCTAAACAGTTTCTCATACTGCAGTTTTACCTGTGAATCAACAGCAGGTGGCAGTCATGATGTCTTAGTGATTGTGCTGCTGGGTGTGTCTCAGTGAATCAGGCATGTATGTCTGTCTGTTTGCAGGTGGCAGGTGCAGAGAGGGGTGGTGTGTATCCCCAAGAGTACGACCCCCTCCAGAATCAAGGAAAACATCCAGGTGAGCTTTACAGTTCTGGAACTCTTGGGGCTCACAGGCTGCCGCCTTCAATTTAGCAAGTCATTCCGAGGGCAATCCTGCTGAACAACAAGTCATGTACTGTACCTAGTCTAATGAAGGTTATGATTTACCTAGAGTAGGGTTAGGACTCACTGTGCATGGCACGACGGCAAAACCAAAACAAGAGTACAGCACTTTCACTTTTCAAATTGTTTTAATATTATTGTCTCGAGTGTTCTCATGTGTTTTTTATATTAAATTATTATATTTTTTTCATATTCGATAGCATGGTTTGAGTCGTTATTTGTATTAATGCAGTTAGAATATGTGGTTATTTAAGTACAGTAGTTATTTGCAGGTATTTTGGATAAAATGTCAATTCTATAACAAATGTCTGAATGCTAAGGAAGGGGGCACATTTTTTCTCTCCCAAGAAATTTTAAAACTTTTTCTCTCATTCTGTCTGCACACAGGTATTTGATTTTACTTTGTCTGAAGAGGACGTGAAGCTGATAGAATCCTTTAACCGCAACGAGAGGCTTATTGTCCCAACTATAGAAGTAAGACTAAATTATAAGTAGACAGAGTGAAACTGCAGCATTAAAATAACTGGGAGGAGTGAGTTGTAAATGTAGTTCATAAACAGGAGCTTTAAAAAATCAATACCATTACAACAATCAAATACACCTTATCATGATGTGTGCATCTGCAGGGAAATGTGCAACATACAGGTAGTGGACAAAAAAAATGGAAACACCTGGGTAAATGAGGGACACCAAGTATATTGAAAGCAAGGGCTTCCACACAGGTGTGGCTCATGCGTTAATTAAGCAAATAACATCCCAGCATGCTTAGGGTCATGTATAAAAATGCTGGACAGGCCTGGTTGTCTATAATTATGGCTAGCATGGCTGCAAGAGGAGACCTCAGTGACCTTGAAAGAGGTGTGATTGTTGGGGCGCGTTTGGCAGGAGCTTCAGTGATCAAGACAGCTCAACTTGCTAATGTTTCACGAGCAACGCTGTCTAATGTGATGTTGGCACGGAACTCCGAGGGAAAGACATCATCAGCAAAGTGCAACAGTGGGCGGAAGCACATACTCCAGGATCGTGATATCCGTGCATTAATTTGAAGTACAAGGCAAAACAGGCAAGCAACTGCATATCAATTGACTGCAAATTTCAACCTGGGGTGCGAGCAGCCAGTTTCATCAAAAACGGTCCGCTGAGAACTCCACAGAGCGGGATACCATAGTGGCCCAACGCCCTATTAAGTGACTTTACATTGGTGTTTCTATTTTTTTGTCCACTACCTGTACATGATCATAGTAATCCATACTAGGTACGATTTAGTGGAATTATTTTGAACTTGATGCAAATATTTACAAAAATGCAGGAAAACCTGTAACCCCACCTGAAAGGTGTACCCCAGAACTGTGCAGCATGGGCCTTGACCCAGCAGCAATGTGAAGTTCACAAGGTTACTCTGCTGCTCAATCAATCTGACTAGGCTACAGTGCTTATCAGTTATCACCCCTGGGCTCTCTCCAAACACCACAACATGAGATTAAATTCCCTTAACACAAGATACTTCAGAAACAAGGAATTCATATAGAAACAGCTGTATGGCGCTGACCTTGTGAAGCAGTGAGTAGAGCATAATATTATGAACTACCAATGCAAAACAACTGTTTTCCATTTTACTCACATCTCTGATTGATCACAGCACAGACCAGCATCTGTCCTTTCTAAAACCACACAGATAGAAGGAATCATAACCTTTAATGTCCACAGAGTTGCATTAAATGGAATTATGAAGTAACAGCGTCTTGTTACCTTTGGTATGTTCCTACTTGATTATTCAATATATAAACATCTCACCCCCACTTCTGGAAAACGGATTTTGGGGTACTGTACCACTGCTCTTGAGGGGACGGTTTTCTATTCAGAGGTTGTGAGTCGGGTAAAACATGGGCATCAAGTGTCCCACACACAAAGCACCACGGGCTGTTGAATACAGCAGATTAAGGAACTTTTTTTTACCCCACTCACCAAAGACTGACCTTTGCTTTCATGTTCCTTGCAGAAAGATGGCCAGACAATCTGGAGAGATGGAGGGCACCCACACTTCCCTTTCCATGACCTCTACTAACCGAGGCTGTAATGCCAGCCCAGCCTCCAATAGCTCAAGAGCGTGTGGTCCCTTCCTACAACAGGATGTCTTGCCAAGCATTTTTGTTAATGTACTAATTAATATAGAATATGAGCATGCCATTTTAATTGTTAACTACCTTACTTATATATGGCCTTGCACAGCAGGTAGTAGTATTATTGTATTGTATAGAGCAATCCCTTACTTCAAATTCTGGAATTGCCCTGCCAGGTTGCATTATTCAAATAAAATGACAGGTCAGTGCCGCTATGTTGTTTATTTATTCCAGAGGTTTTGACTCGGTGTATATATATATATATATATATATATATATATATATATATATATATATATATATGTGTGTATCACTAGAAGCATTAACATAAATGCATAGGTAAGAATGGGCTAGGGATCATTAGATGAGCTGCCTACAAGGCACAGTCAAAATTCAAATACTTCCAATTTAAAAATATGGTATTTAACATATTGTTGTACCGTACAGTGAAGTTTCATAATGTCATACATTGTAATGTATAGCTATTAAAACGTATAGGCCTGGTTGTCATTTGTTTCATAGTGTTAGTCCAGTTCCAAGGTACAAGGGACATGTGTGTCCCACAAATAAAATGATGCCAACATTATTATTTTGCAATGAGGTGCACGAAACTGGTTTCACACAAAGTCCAAGCAAAACCAAACAATCACTTTACTTTCATCCTCTCCGCATTGACCTTACTTTTAAGTGTTCTCGGGTAGTTTAATATTAGACACATGAAATAAAACGAAATAAATACCTGCCCTGACACAAACACAATTACAAATGTGTATATCACTCCGAAGACTATATCTCTTTGAAAGATTATCCGAATGAATTACCGGTACATATCTTACCTTAATAAACACCCAAAGACACAAAAATGACAATTTAAACAGAAAAAAAGTGCCTTCTTTTTGGACACAACACCAAAGCAGAAAGACAACACAGGCCGCATTTGACCGAACATTCTTTCTGAAGAAATCAGCTGAAAAAAAAGAGTACTCGAGAGCAGAGAGAGCCGGTTAGGAAAAACACAGTTCACCTGTGACAACCGTATTCTGTTTTTTATTTTAAATTGTTTTGATTAAACCTGGTTACTGAATCCTTAACGTTGTAAAATAAAAATAAAAAAATAAATAAAAAATTCATAACAAAAAATTGTTTGTAATGCCATGTCGCAGTTGGATCCCGTCTTACTATCTGGAGGGTTAGGACCGTCTAATCCCCCAATTTTGGACGAGAGACTGCCCGTCTCTAGCTTATCTCTGCTTATACTTTTACTGATACCTTGTGTTGTTCTGCTGCTACTTTTCAACTGCGTGATACTGGGATACAAACTTATCTCTTGGAAGAAGAAACGGAGGAGAAGGCGGCGGCTGAGGGAACAACCGAGTTTTTTCTCGCCTTCAACCGAATTCAGTACACTGAGCAGAACCCCCAAACTTTCGGAGGAACCATCGTTTGCTAACAATGCGAGCCCGGGTCCGAGGCCGGGTCGCATACGCCCGGCTTCTTCCGCTCACAGCTCGGGAGAGAATCGGGGCGAACCTGGACCGAGGGGTAGAGCTTACAAACCAGACGGGACCGCAGGAGAAGGGTCTGGCTCATTGAGGCCACCCAGCACCATACTAGCCGTCCTGTCAACTACAGCGTCTACAACAAGAGCCGAGTTGCCTCGCAGGACTCAGGTTCATACCAACAGCTCATCGGACTGGCGAGCGGGTGTTCATCAGATAGTACCTTTCTCGAGCGATTCAGAAACAGAACGACCTCACCCCGTCCCTCCAAACTCGCCGGAGATCACTGTGCAACGGGTAAGTGTGGTTACGTTAGTCCTACCGTTGCCTCCAGTTCATATTTCCACACAGAAAACCAGCAAACTAAAGTACCACAGTAGGAGCTACCTGTCAGTGGTAGTTATGTTTTGATTAGTTGTTTTCTTATGGTGGGAGTGTAACCTTTCAAGGGACGCTTGTATTTATAAACACAGCAGCATCTACATGACAGGACAGAACACACAACAGATTTAATAGTGGGTAGGCAATCAATAGGTCAAACTAATGTTGATAGGGATAGCTCCTCTCCAGGTTTAAACTTCCACCAAGGGAACCTCCAAAGAAAGTCAGACATAAAAAAGACCAGTTTTACTGCAATGGGGAAGGGAGGATATTTCAGTCTCAGGCTCAAACTTCATGGGAAATAAAGGCCATTAAGGTTATGGCATGATGTCTAATACTGGCTGTCATCCCTCACATGTACTGGCTGTTTAAATAAATATACAGGTGTTCAGTTTCAGGTGCAGCTCTGACATTCATTACAGATAGACAATGTAAGTTCAGTTACCTTGCAGTTTCCGATTGTATGTACGCAGGGTTTGCCAGGTACCAGGCAGATGCACCGCAGCAGCACCATGCGGCTGCACAATGAACGGCACATCCGCATCATGAGCCCCCCGGTGGACTCGGTCCGGTTCGAGTGTGCCAGCAGCATCCCTCGCGAGGAGAATGGCTTCGTCCACTCGGGCAACTCCTCCACCCTGGGGCCAGGGCTGGACAGTGACTTCGGGGCCAGTGCAGGTCAGACTCGCGCTTGCCAAGACTGGCTTTGTGTTTTTATCCACCATCCACACGGGGAATGACTAGCCCTTGAGGACAGCATGATTTTAATGATCTAAAGTGACCAATCTTAATAACTGCAAAATACATTTTCATAAAGGCACTGAGGAGCCAGGGGAACGCAGGTCCTGGCTGTGCAAGGCTGACAATCTTTGCTGGGCAAAATCAGCAGAGACTGTCACCTCATCACGCTAAAGCAGACCATACTGGCCAGGTGGCTGGTGAGCTCAAGCAGACCTGCAGGGCTGGCCTCTCTCCTCCAGGGGCCAATAGCTCATCGGCATCCTCTGTAGCACACCTGCACGTGGCATCGGAGGATGTCCACTGATCTTCAGTGCTCTTGAGCTGTGGTGAAGGGTAAAGTAACTGACTGGGCACTGATCATATCTCCTGTCTCTCTGTCCTCCAGGCATCTCCCTGCGCATCCTGTCCTCAGACAGTGAGAGCTGCTCCAGTGTTCTCTGGGCCTCCGGGCTGGAATGGGATTACTATGACCCCGGATACAATAGACGGAAGCAGATGCGCAAACACATGGAACAACTGCCGGTGCTCTGCTCCAGACAGTACTGGGTTTAACCGCTGTGTTAATAGAACACTCTCATCCTGCACTGCACTGAACACTGGGTGAATGCACAGTGGAGAGCAGCGATCCTGCATCTCGCACACACGCGCACCCACACACACACACACACGCTGGACCTCTAGGGTTCCCTACAGCTGGGATGGAGACTCGACACACAGTCGGATTGTCCTATTGATCAAAGTGTCACCTGCATCATCTTTCTGTCGAGATCTTAATCACTTATTCAGAAGCTAAATACAAAAAAAAAAAATCACAGTTACTTTTTTTGGTTTGTTTTTTGAATTTTAGATTTTTTTTTTTTTTTTTTTACAGGAGTACACCCCAGAAAAAAAAGATAAAATATCACGAAAATTAATGGCAAAAAAATTGTAATGTACACTAATTGGCCACACACAATCTATTTGTGGTTCATTCACTTTTTTTCATTGTTCAGTTCTCAAATTATGTTTTTTTTTGTTTTTTGTTTTTTTAAGATATACACACACACAGAAAATACATAAAAAAAAATAATAGTTCACTTAAAATGTCTAAAGAAAATATATTTGTAATGCACACGAATGATCCATACAAAATGTGTTTGTAGTTTATAATTTTAAATTATTTCACCTCTGGAAAAGGACAGATATTAAATTCACTGTTTTTTTTTTAATGGATGTATTTTGTAGTGAACGCTTCGCTTCAGAGGGGTTTAATTTGGTGCTCCCTCACTCAGGTAATTTTTTTGTTTGTCTTCCCACCCCCTCCCCCCCATTCTGATTAAGAAAATTCTTTGGTCTGAGGTGTTTTCTTATTAATAAATGCACTTTTTGCACTACTGGTGTTGTTTTGGCACTCATAATACGAAAAAAAAAAAAGTACAAAAAAAACCAGCGCAGCATGTAATCCAGTTATTTGTAAATATGTATTTTAAAGAGTATATTTTAATTACCGGTATATGTAATAATGTATAATCAGAATAAAAAAGATTTGTTTTATCATATAAATAAATGCTGCAATGTGTCTTGTTTTGTATGGATCTGCCCACACTTTTTCAGCATGTAGTGGTTGATCTGATCAGCCTGTACCCTACTGGTATTGGCCAGAGCTTGATATTTTTTTAAAGAGCATTTTACATCCCTCTAGTTTCCAACAACCACCAATCCCATGGTTATCCTGGAAAAAAGGTTTTCTGGTACTGTATTGTAAAATACTCAAAAAAACATCTTTGGCTTATTTACAGAAAGTGTGTGCCCATGACTAGGGGCTGACTTGCTGGTCTGCTGTTTTGAGTGGAGCTCGTTTTTTGTTAGACCTGTTTTATAGGTCTACAGTTTGGAAAGGATTATTGATTTTAATAGCAGCTCATTTTAATACAGCCACCTTAAAATGCATCAACCTGCTGTTTTGCGTCCCTTGTTCCACTGTGTTGTAATTGTTTTTTTGTGATGTTAAACAGTGAGAGTATTTATATCCTATTGAGGCCATTGAAATAGACCCCAGTGTCTCACAGAACCGCAGACTCTTCCATTGCCTGTTCTCACAATTTACTCAGAACATTTCATCATTGAAGGGTCTCTATTAACATACTGAATGTCTTCCAGTTTCCATGTGTTGCCCACAAAGGGTTAAACGTGATCTCTCCATAAATTCCCAAAGGCTTGTGTGCATGTTGATGGATTTTAGGTCCTGGAAGATTTTTTTTTTTTTTTTTTTTTTTTCAAAAACGCAACCTTGAACATTCTTTTGTTATAACTCTTAAACTACATCCAATCAAAATCCCAACACCTCCAAGTCTAGATTGACCTTCATTGCCCCAAACATTCTGTAGATTTCTAAATGTAATTTCTAACTATTCTACTGATCAAGGAGGCTGCTCATCATTTTGTGTCTGACCCCAATTAATATCCCCACATTGTTATATAAGTCCATAAGTTTAACTATCTATTGATTTTTAGAAAGCAGAGGTCTGAGTGGGATTAAACAGACTGCACATAATCATTGTTCTGCATTTATGTTCAGCAGTGTGGAGTAGTGGTTAGGGCTCTGGACTTTTGACCGGAGAGTCGTGGGTTCAGTCCCAGGTGAGGAACACTGCTGCTGTATCCTTGTGCAAGGTACTTTACCTAGATTGCTCCAGTAAAAACCCAACTGTACAAATGGGTAAATGTATGTAAAAAAGTAATGCCTAAAAATAATGTAATTGTATGTAAAAATAATGTGATATCTTGTAACAATTGTAAGTCACCCTGGATAAGGGTGTCGGCTAAGAAATTAATAATAATTTATGACCCAATTCTAGTTCAAATGCAGTCCAGACTGATTAATAGATGGACTGGTGGTTAATATACTGTATATATATATATGTATATTTTTTTTTTTACTGGGGGATAAGTAGGTATAGTTGAACCCCAAATAACAAAAACACATAGAGCAGGATTATCCAAAGAGTGAAATATCTTTGATTCTGACTCATATTACAGTACATAGGGCCCTGCTCCTGGCGTCAGGTGGTGTGATTGGTCAATTCCTAACTTATGAGGGAGTTATAACTTTGAGGTTCTTCTGTAGTGTATAAAGTCCCCTTCCCCTCCTTTTGTTCTCCTTGGGAGTTTACTTCTGTCTTGTCCTTTGTTAAATGCACTTTTTAACTTAATGCCTTGTTTCCACTGCCTGTCCCAGGTATAGCTGAACTGGATGGCCTGGGTGAGGTGTAGCTGGAGGGTGTTTCCACTGCCTGTCCCCAGGTATAGCTGAGCTGGAGGGTGTTTCCACTACCTATCCCCCAGGTATAGCTGAACTGGATGGCCTGGGTGAGGTGTAGCTGGAGGGTGTTTCCACTTCACTGCGATTTACTTTTCAATGTACCCAATAGCTCTAGTTTTAAATATACGGGGTATGTAACTGGCACACTTAAGATGTATTTTGAAGGCTGCATTTTGTAATAGCAATGGTAAGAAATAAGGCTGCATTTTTTCCCCCATGGTTAACACGGACTTCACAATTTCCGTATAAACTTCCCCCTTGCCATGTAATACGTAGTTCCCCATGCAGATTCCCACTTTTGAAAGAGTAATGTAAATATACATATTTAGCACTTAAAAATAAATACAACAAATGTTTGCCTTCTTGAAACCTTACCCGTCACACTGCACTGAGGAACCTAGCAGCCAGTTCAGTTTGCTTGCGGTAAATCAGCGGCATCAAAGATCAGAAATATTTCTGCTAAAGAGCACCCTGTCCAGTACAAGGGCAAACTGCACATGTCTGTTCTTACATTTATGTTTTTATTTTGTGTATGAATTCACTGATGGTGAAAACAGAATGTTTAGAAAAGGTGAGCATAAATAAATAAATAAAATACAATTTAACATTTACTGTTTTTAAGGAAAGCGTTTAAATATTTAAAGAACATTTGTTGTACAACTTGAGAAACTTATAAATTTTGAATGCGATAACGATTTTCTTCTGCTTTATTAAATACTTATTAAAATCGTGAAATCTTGAGATACTAGGTTTTAGACCATGAAATAGGCAATTTTACCGTGAAAAAGCACTAGTAATA
Source organism: Acipenser ruthenus (assembly GCF_902713425.1). Taxonomy (NCBI): domain Eukaryota; kingdom Metazoa; phylum Chordata; class Actinopteri; order Acipenseriformes; family Acipenseridae; genus Acipenser; species Acipenser ruthenus. Next base: position 10,504,741 of record NC_081190.1, read on the forward strand.
TGGATAAATGGCAAGAAGGTCTGGATTGTGCCCGAGGTATTGCGATGCACACTGCACATTCCCACAACATGAACTTGATTGGATTTTAAAATGTCTTTAATTGTATATCTTTTTTCACAACTGCTGGGGGGGGGGGGGGGGTGGGAGAAGGAATAAAAAAAAACGTGAAAATGTTTGTTAAATCTCTACCTAGGTCGTGGAAATCTCAGAAAAGCAGAAAATAAAAAACATACCACAAAAAACTCCATCTAAAAAAGGAGCACAGAAATCTGCTACTTAAATCCCACAGAAACACACATTCTTCTTAGACACTGTAGTTAATTTATTTTCAGTTCTTAAGATTCTTATTTTTTATTTTTAAACCATTTTAATTTTTTTATTTTTTTTTTTCAAACTTGGAATACATTATATGCTACCGCCATAAAAAATGAAAGTCATATTAGCAATTTTATTTTTCCCTCCTTACAGGCTAGCGTTGTACCCCACTAAAGCGGCTCACAATGTAACGTTGTGAATTTAAAAGACAGTTCTGAGAATGAAGCCTCTACTGTGTATTTATCTACTTAAATACTCCCCCATACTTAAAGATCCTTTGGCTCTGGAATTATTACCCTTTTGAAAAAACCAGAGTGTAGATACAAGCAGCAACATGCTTCCTCTGACAGGGGCGGGGAGATAGAGAAGGAGGAGAGAAAAACTAGGGGGTATTTAAGAAAAAAAAAATATATAAACACAGTAAGCACAAGGTCATAGAAATGTGGATTTGTTTTCTGCTTGTAGTTTTGTACAGCGTGGCCTGGTTTGTATGGATTGTTCTGGTCCACCGCGGGGTCGAGGTTAACCGTACAGGTCATCGTCGTTGTCCTCGTTGAAGACGGTGCCGCCGGTGCCGCCAGCAGAGCCCTGGCTTGGTCCAGCACCTCCCTGGTTACTGGTGGGGAATCTGGGGAGGAGAAACACAGCTAACTGTAGAATCTGTGATCACTGGCCTATGACCAAACATTTAATATCTGCATTTGATCACACCCAACTAGTAGGAAATTATTGGACTGGAAAGTTTATTGAAAAACATGGCTATATTAAAAAAAAAGTCCATAGTTGTGTACAGTGGCTCTCAAAATTATTCACCCCCCCTTGGACTTTTCCACATTTTATTGTGTTACAACATGGAATCAAAATGGATTTAATTAGGAGTTTTTGCCACTGATCAACACAAAAAAGTCCATAATGTCAAAGTGAAAAATAAAATCTACAAATTGTTCTAAATTAATTACAAATACAAAACAGAAAATAATTGATTGCATAATTATTCACCCCCTTGAGTCGATATTTGGTAGAGGCACCTTTGGCAGCAATTACAGCCATGAGTCTATTTGGATAAGTCTCTACCAGCTTTGCACATCTGGACACAATTTTTGCCCATTCTTCTTTGCAAAATTGCTCAAGCTCCGTCAAGTTGGATGGGGACCTTTGGTGAACAGCAATTTTCAACTCTTTCCACATATTCTCAATTGGATTGAGGTCCAGGCTTTGACTGGGCCACTCCAGGACATTGACCTTTATGTTTTTAAGCCACTCCAGTGTGGCTTTGGCTGTATGTTTGGGGTCATTGTCCTGCTGGAAGATAAATCTTCTCCCAAGTCCCAGGTCTCTTGCAGACTTCAGCAGGTTTTCCTCCAGGATTTCACTGTACTTTGCTGCATCCATTTTGCCCTCTATCTTCATGAGCTTTCCAGGCCCTGATGCAGAGAAGCATCCCCACAGCATGATGCTGCCACCACCGTGCTTCACGGTAGGGATGGTGTTCTCAGGATGATGTGCGGTGTTAGGCTTGCGCCAAACATAGCGCTTAGCGCTGAGGCCAAAAAGCTCTATTTTGGTCTCATCAGACCATAGAATCTTCTTCCACTTGGTCTCAGAGTCTCCCACATGCCTTCTGGCAAACTCTAGCTGAGATTTGATGTGAGTTTTTTTCAAATGGCTTTCTTTTTGCCACTCTCCCATAAAGGCCAGTTTTGTGAAGCACCCGGGCTATTGTTGCCGTATGCACAGTGTCTCCCAGCAGACATGGAAGACTAACTATTTTAGAGTTGCCATAGGCCTCTTGGTGGCCTCCCTGACTAGTGCCCTTCTCGCCCGGATACTCAGTTTTTGAGGACGGCTTGTTCTAGACAGATTGACAGTTGTGCCATAATCTCTCCATTTCTTAATAATGGACTTTACGGTGCTCTGGGGGATATTCAATGCCTTGGAAATGTTTTTATATCCTACCCGATTGATGCTTTTGAAGAACCTTATTTATGGTTAAGGTTAACCTTAACCTTAAATGTACTAACCAACTGTGGGACCTCCCAGAGACAGGTGTATTTAACCTGAAATCATGTGAAACAACTTAATTGCACACAGGTGGACTCCATTCAACTAATTATGTGACTTCTAAAGACAATTGGTTGCACCAGAGCTTATTTAGGTGTGTCATAGCAAAGGGGGTGAATACTTATGCAATCAATTATTTTCTGTTTTATATTTGTAATTAATTTAGAACAATGTGTAGATTTTATTTTTCACTTTGACATTATGGACTTTGTGTTGATAAGTGGCAAAAACTCCAAATTCAGTCCATTTTGATTCCATGTTGTAACACAATAAAATGTGGAAAAGTCCAAGGGGGGTGAATACTTTTGAGAGCCACTGTATGTGATTGGAATAAATAAACTACCAAATTACAAATATCCAGGGACATTTAATACAATATAAATGGATATTGCCTAAAGGTTTACAGGATGTAGGAAGATTTCATGAGGATTACTGTAACACCCGTTACTGATCCTTAACTAAAAGTTGTGGCTAGTCAGTCATTCAAATCCCCTTCGATCACAATTTTTTATTTTCATTTTTAGTGCGAGTTCAAGTTGCCCTACCAAAACTTCATTTAAAAAAACAAGGCATTATAAAATACAGACTGGAAAGTTAAAAGTGGTACAAATCGTGCACACAGCAACTGGAGGGGATGTTTGTTTTAGTCCAGTCCTTACTCACCTGAAGCTGCCGAATCCGCGGCTCTGCTGCAAGGTCTGTGCGAACATCTCGTACTTGCGGATGTCATTGTCACTGACAGAGCGGCGAGCGAAACGCATGGCCTCCTCGAAATGATCCTTGCGAATCTCAGGAACGGGGTCATCCTCCTCTACCTCCTGTAAGCAAGCAGAGACAACACTGTATAACACAGCAAGGCATGGCAAAAACAAGAGACAATGGCTTCCTCAAATCTGTGAAGAGGAGCAACATTTCAGAGAGAAAACGAAATACTTAGTCGTCTCTGGACTAGTACAGCCAATATTTTAACTCAAATTAAAAAAGTTTCAGTAATAACAACCGTATATTTTTATTACAATTATCTTAGGTATTCAGAAGTCTAAAGTATCGCAAAATAAATCTTCCAGAGAAATACAATGTGAAATAATTATGTGAAATAGTTATTGCTAGTCAATGAATAGTCAGGGGAAATAACCCTGGTACACTGTAAATAGTCAAAATTACAAAGCAAACCAAAAGGGTTTGCCAGTTTGTAGGCTTGTGGCGCTCCTTTACGCCACAGGTAATGCTATTCCAGTCTGTGAAACCTGCTGAACGCTCACCATGGCAGAAGGGTTGGTCTGCCTCTCGCGTTCCCGCCGGATCTCATTCTCAATAGACTCTCGGATGGCTAGCTTGCAGGCGCGCTGGCAGATCTCTGTCAAGTCAGCTCCAGAGAAGCCATTGGTCATCTTGGCCAGGAAATCGACATCTACATCCTAAAGAGAGTGCAAGATAAAAGCACCATATCAGATATTTATTGGGTGGGTGGGTGGGGGGGGGCGACACAACCTAAATATACCTCAAAAGGTATACATTTTCAGATCAGAACATGTTTAACTGTAGAAATGTGAGGAAACAAAGTAGAAAAGGTTTACTTTTTGGATCAAATGTACAACGGAGGCCATACAGCAATTCAAACATTGACAAATTCAGGTCCCTTCAGCAGATGAAGTTTGACGTGGTCATTAAACAAGGCAACTTTGCAAAATCTATTACCTAGCAGGTAACAGTTGATGCTGTGTGTGGAAAAACAAGAGCGTGCCTTGCCTTGGAAATAGGAGACTTCCTGAGGTTGGCCTTGAGGATGGAAATACGGGACTTCTCGTCAGGCAGGGGGATGTAGATGAGCTGGTCCAGTCGGCCGGGTCGCAGGATGGCCGGGTCGATGATGTCAGGTCTGTTGGTGGCCCCAATGATGAAGACGTTCTTCTTGCTGGACATGCCGTCCATCTCAGTCAGGATCTGGTTGATGACTCTGTCTGCCGCTCCACCACCATCCCCAACATTCCCACCGCGAGCCTTAGCAATGGAATCCAGCTCGTCGAAGAACAAGACACAGGGGGCAGCTTGACGGGCCTGCAGAGGAGAGGGATTGTTTTAACAAGAGCAAAATTAATTCATTTAAAACAATTATAAAAGCCAGCACCTTTTAGCTGGAGGGGTATTTATTTTTAAATACCTATGTAAATGCCCAAGCTACATAAAATGTAATTATTTTAAGTAAACTTTTTGATACATGCATCCGAATAAAAATCTGCACCATAATTTGGGTGTGGGGGACACCAAACAATGGGCCACATAATAGGACTACCATTCTGGATCTGCTTTTATATTAACTACTTAACATGGACCACCTTCTGAACAGCACAGTATACACAAATAAAGTGATATTGTGGTCTTCAAAGATTAAGGGGTGCAGTGATTTCACCAATACCCCTCCCTCCATCCCTTATACTTTTCCTTTGGGAGACCCACAGGCCCTCCTCCCAGGTTCTTTACCTTGTCGAAGATCTCACGCACGTTGGCCTCAGACTCTCCGAACCACATGGTAAGCAGCTCAGGCCCCTTGATGGAGATGAAGTTGGCCTGGCACTCGTTGGCAATGGCTTTGGCCAGTAGAGTCTTACCACAACCAGGAGGCCCGTAGAACAGCACGCCTTTGGAGGGGGTCATACCAAACTTCAGGAACTTCTCTGGATGCTCCACTGGGTACTAGAGAAAACGAATTACATTCCTTTCAGTTCATCTTTAGTATACACAGAACCAACACTTAATAAATGTTTTTATTACTACTATCCATTTCCCATTGGCTCTCTTTGCTATTCATCAGCATCCATTAATGTTAATGGATGTCTCTTACCTGTACAAGCTCCTGCAGCTCTCTCTTGACATCCTCCAGACCACCAATATCTTCCCATGAGATATTTGGCACCTCCACCACAGTCTCACGCAGGGCTGATGGGTTGCTCTGGCTCAGAGCCCACTGAAAATAGAAAGATAGAGATATCAAGAAGGGTTTAAACCAACCAGCTAGGCCATTATACTTTAACCCTTTGCAGTCCTATTTCGGACCAGGTCCGACATTACAATTTTCCCTTTCTGGTCTGATTTGACATCAAAAAGACGTCAAGTACAGGTCTCTAGTCATTTTTTCTCCGGAAAAAGCCGAGAAAAACCTTTCAATGGCCGAATGAGACCGATAGGAGCCGAAAAAAGAAAAGGGGCGGATCTGAGCAATATACAGTGCCTTGCGAAAGTATTCGGCCCCCTTGAACTTTGCGACCTTTTGCCACATTTCAGGCTTCAAACATAAAGATATGAAACTGTAATTTTTTGTGAAGAATCAACAACAAGTGGGACACAATCATGAAGTGGAATGAAATTTATTGGATATTTCAAACTTTAACAAATAAAAAACTGAAAAATTGGGCGTGCAAAATTATTCAGCCCCTTTACTTTCAGTGCAGCAAACTCTCTCCAGAAGTTCAGTGAGGATCTCTGAATGATCCAATGTTGACCTAAATGACTAATGATGATAAATAGAATCCACCTGTGTGTAATCAAGTCTCCGTATAAATGCACCTGCACTGTGATAGTCTCAGAGGTCCGTTTAAAGCGCAGAGAGCATCATGAAGAACAAGGAACACACCAGGCAGGTCCGAGATACTGTTGTGGAGAAGTTTAAAGCCGGATTTGGATACAAAAAGATTTCCCAAGCTTTAAACATCCCAAGGAGCACTGTGCAAGCGATAATATTGAAATGGAAGGAGTATCAGACCACTGCAAATCTACCAAGACCTGGCCGTCCCTCTAAACTTTCAGCTCATACAAGGAGAAGACTGATCAGAGATGCAGCCAAGAGGCCCATGATCACTCTGGATGAACTGCAGAGATCTACAGCTGAGGTGGGAGACTCTGTCCATAGGACAACAATCAGTCGTATACTGCACAAATCTGGCCTTTATGGAAGAGTGGCAAGAAGAAAGCCATTTCTTAAAGATATCCATAAAAAGTGTCGTTTACAGTTTGCCACAAGCCACCTGGGAGACACACCAAACATGTGGAAGAAGGTGCTCTGGTCAGATGAAACCAAAATCGAACTTTTTGGCAACAATGCAAAACGTTATGTTTGGCGTAAAAGCAACACAGCTCATCACCCTGAACACACCATCCCCACTGTCAAACATGGTGGTGGCAGCATCATGGTTTGGGCCTGCTTTTCTTCAGCAGGGACAGGGAAGATGGTTAAAATTGATGGGAAGATGGATGGAGCCAAATACAGGACCATTCTGGAAGAAAACCTGATGGAGTCTGCAAAAGACCTGAGACTGGGACGGAGATTTGTCTTCCAACAAGACAATGATCCAAAACATAAAGCAAAATCTACAATGGAATGGTTCACAAATAAACATATCCAGGTGTTAGAATGGCCAAGTCAAAGTCCAGACCTGAATCCAATCGAGAATCTGTGGAAAGAACTGAAAACTGCTGTTCACAAATGCTCTCCATCCAACCTCACTGAGCTCGAGCTGTTTTGCAAGGAGGAATGGGCAAAAATTTCAGTCTCTCGATGTGCAAAACTGATAGAGACATACCCCAAGCGACTTACAGCTGTAATCGCAGCAAAAGGTGGCGCTACAAAGTATTAACTTAAGGGGGCTGAATAATTTTGCACGCCCAATTTTTCAGTTTTTTATTTGTTAAAAAAGTTTGAAATATCCAATAAATTTCGTTCCACTTCATGATTGTGTCCCACTTGTTGTTGATTCTTCACAAAAAATTACAGTTTCATATCTTTATGTTTGAAGCCTGAAATGTGGCAAAAGGTCGCAAAGTTCAAGGGGGCCGAATACTTTCGCAAGGCACTGTACATAGTCCCTGCATTGGAGATAAGACAAAAAAAACAACACACAGTGGTTTGCAGAAGTATTCACCCCCGACCAATAATGTCACATTTTGTTGAATTACAAATAATGTGTGCACAGTTTTTCAAACAAACTTGAGCTGTAGTGGTTAAACTGAACAGTTCTATGAGGAGGTTAAATGTCAGCAAAACTTAGAAAATGTACAAAATGAAATTTACTGGTTGCATAAGTATTCAGCCCCTTAAGTCTTGGTAGAAGCACCTTTTGCAGCAATTACTGCTATGTCTTTTTGGATAGGTTTTTACTAGCTTTGCACAGTAGGATGGTGAGATTTTTGCCCATTCTTCATGGGAAAATTGCTCCAGTTCTGATAAGTTTGTTGGGGATGGTCAATGAACTGCAATCTTAAAGTCTCACCATAAATTTTCGATTGGATTCAAGTCAGGACTTTGACTGGGCCACTCAAGAACATTAATTCTCTTCTTGTTCAACCACTCCAGTGTGGCTTTGGCTTTGTGCTTCGGGTCATTGTCCTGCTGAAATGTGAATTTCCTCCCCAGTTTCAGAGTCTTGGCTGACTCAAACTGGTTTTCCTCAAGGATTTTGCCTGTACTTTGCACCATCCATTCTCCCCTCTATCCTGACAAGCTTCCCAGTCCCTGCTGAAGAGAAGCATCCCCATAACATGATGCTGCCACCACCATGCTTGACAGTTGGGATGGTGTTGACTGGGTGATGTTCAGTGTTGGGCTTGCGCCAGATGTAAAGCTTGGAATTTAGATTGAAAGGTTTGACCACAAAACCTTTTTCCACATCTGCAGTATCATCTACATGCTTTTCGCAAACTCTATACATACTTTAAGATGAGGCTTTTTGAGTAATGGCTTCTTTCTTGCTACCCGTCCATACAGGCCAGCTTTGTGTAGGGACCGGCTTATTGATGATGAGTGAACACTGTCTCCCATCTCAGACACAGAACTTTGCAGTTCTCTCAAGGTCATTGTTGGCTTCAGAATGACATCCCGAACCAGTTTCCTGCATGCTTGGCTGCTCAGTTTGGGAGGGTGACCTGATCCGAGTAGTGTCTGGGAGGTATGATGCATCTTCCACTTTTTAATGATGGACTTCACTGTGCTGAGAGGAATAATCAGTGCCTTTGAAATTTTCTTGTACCCTTCTCCTGCTCTGTGCCTCTCTACCACTTTATCCCTGACTTGTTTCGAAAGCTCCTTGGTGTTCATGGTTGCTTTGTTGGATCACTATGTGGGTTGCAGCTTGACAGTCTTTATATACCTGAGGGAAATTATCTACAAGTTAAACCACTTTGAGAACACACAGGCTGAAGCCATTTCACTAATTTTGTGACCTTTCAAACAAATCATTTGCACCCGAGCTGATTTAGGGCTGCAGTAGCAAAGGAGTTGAATACTTATGCTTATACTCTAATTTGAAAGCGTCGTGGAGTACGCTCAGGTGCCAACAAAATGTGAGAACTTTGCAGGGGGGAGAATACTTCTGCAAACCACTGTTGCTGCTTCCGTACCCAGCGCTCAAAGAATATCAGACATCTGCCAAGCTTTTTGAGATGTTATAGTAATAAAATAATAATCGTATTATTGAGGAGTTTGGTGATAAAACGAGTGATCAGGAGATGATGTATCAGTATGCATGACTATGAAGAGGTGTGATAAATACAGCAAACAAGGGGTGGGGCAGGGTTGGAGATGCAGTACCGAGTGTCCTGTTGATATGCAGTGCCTTTTAAACCTGTTTTACTTTGAATAATTACTTTTAAACAGCGTGTGTAAAATAAACAGCGCGTGTGAAAATAAAACACCACACAACACACAAATTCTTAACCACTATTCCAGATCCAATCTGTTTAGGCTCCCAACTCCATCCATAAGCTACCATCTCTCTATCATCAGTACTACACCCTAGCAGACCCCAGCAGGAACCAATTTCAGACCAGATTCAGGGATTCAAATGGGGAAAGGTGTTTAATATATATATATATATATATATATATATATATATATATATATATATCCACCAATTTGTTACACTGCATTTCATTATTCTTATTTATATATTATAAAAGGTCAGAGTGGCTTTTTTATACAGGAGACAGACTGAAACCCCTTGCACCCTTACCCTGAAGTCATCCATGGTGACTGCCAGCGAGTTCATGACCTCGGCATCAATGGTCTCATCTTCCAGGTCGATGAGGTCCATCTTCTTCCTGATGGCCTGCAGAGCAGCCTCTGAGCAGAGAGCAGCCAGATCGGCACCCACATGACCATGGGTCTCATTAGCAACCTGCAGACACACACCAAGGAACATTAATACAGGCCAACCACTTCCACCGTAAGTGCAAGGAAAACAACTTTCAGTGAGGCAAAGTTCCATTTTGGCATTAGTTCTGTAATTACTACATCTGAAATTTATGATATTGTAGTTTTAAATGCAAAAAAAACCCAAAACACTGGGTTCCTAGCACAGCCACTCAGCTCAACTCAAGAAATGATCAACCACATTTAAGTTTAGTTACCTTTTCGTTGGATGCAAGCGACTGTAAAGTTGTGTAAACATACTCAATCACAATAGGAGACGTAACATATTTCTAGTGCCATTTGAACTTAACCTTACCAGACAAGTAAACAAACTATAATGCCACATCAACTTAAATATAAAACATCTCTCCTACCTGTTCAAGGTCAACATCGTCAGCCAGTTTCATGTTCTTTGTGTGAATCTGCAGGATTTCCAGTCGTCCTGTGGCATCAGGAATACCGATATCCACCTCTCTGTCAAAGCGACCTTTAGGGGGAGGGGAGGGTGGAAAATGGTTTGATCAATCTGGATAGAGTATCTTTACACCCTGTATTAGGACATTGAGCCTGGACTGACACAGAAGTCCCTTTTCTATTAGTTCAGTACGGAAATGTTGGGGCAGTTAATGATCGAAAGGGAAAGTCTTACCAAATCGCCTGAGGGCTGGGTCAATGCTGTTTGGCCTGTTGGTAGCTGCCATGACAATGACGTGTGCCCTCTGCTTCAGACCGTCCATCAGAGTCAACAGCTGAGACACAATGCGCCTCTCCACCTCTCCATGAGTCTACAGGACAGAGCAACAGGAAGCAGTCAGCAAAACACCGAAAACCAGCCCCTGAATTACTCATCTACCACAGCATGCAAGAACCACTGCTCCGATCCCAATATACACCACCAAATGCATTTTTACTGGACGACTCCCTTACTCAAACATGAAAATATAACTGTAGAATACTGTTTATATGGGGGGAAAAGACAACCAAGTGAAAATATGGCAGCTGTAATACACATCAGAGGGTCAAGAACCCCATATTTGTCCAAGATATATGGAAGGAGATATGGCTGGAGGTTACAACATGGCAAAAAAAACAAAAACATTTTTATTTGACTGCTATAAGACTATCAAGAGAATCGTAGAATACAGCTGTATACAAAAGGAAGGCACCATCTCCAAGTGTGTGGCCTCTTGCATTTAAGCTCTAACCAGCAAAGCACAACTAGATACTGCAAAGCACCCACCTTCTCTCTCTTTGGTGCAATGGCATCCAGCTCATCAATGAAGATGATGGCTGGGGCGTTCTTCTCGGCTTCTTCAAATGCTTTTCTCAGGTTGCTCTCGGACTCTCCAGCTAGTTTGCTCATAATTTCAGGACCTGCAGAAACACAAGCATTAGGGGAAGATCTTTATGTACACCCATCAGGCCCTCATACAGCAAGCTAATCAGGGCCAGCAACTCCAATCTCTGAACCCCTTCCCAAATCCAAAGACCACAGAAAAACTTCCCTGCCCCAAATCTTGCATACTACATTGTAAAGCCTGCAGATTACACCTTTTAAAAAACACATTCACAAATTGCTGTGCAGTGCTACTGTATTCATATAATCAATCATAGCATTATATAATGTTACCATTGCATTGCCATGATCAGAACCCTACCATTAATGAGGAAGAAGAAAGCTCCAGTCTCATTAGCCACAGCTCGAGCAATCAGGGTCTTGCCAGTACCAGGGGGTCCATACAACAGAATACCACGAGGAGGCTGCGCACAAAGGAGAAGACAGACCTTTAATAAATGGCCTGAAACCTCAGGGGCATAGCAAAGAAACACTGCAATTGGGTCAATGGGACATGTAGACCACTTACTCACAGGCTCAAATTTCAGCCACATTAAACAAATATTGATGAGACAAAAAAATTAAAAAAATTATATTGCTCTCAAGGTTGCCTTTTTAACGCAGTGGGCAATAGTTTTCCACTACAAGGTGAAAACTGCAGTATGCATTTTAGATTTTATATATTTTTTATGAATCTTATGAGGTCACTGGGTATTAGTGTTTTGACAATTTACTCCCGAGTGACATCATTGATTTCTGACCGGTGGGTTTATGGGCAATAGCACAATTTTACTTTTGGCGACATGTGACATTGCATTAGCCAACTGGGTTGTGCGTTTCAAATCTAAGGGTTTAATCAGAATACACACAGATCAGTTTCATCTAAAATGGCAGACTGACAAATAATTTGAGAGATCTCCTAACCTCCTCCTGGGGAGGACCTACCTTGACTCCAATAGCCTTGAAAAGTGCAGGATGTCTGAGAGGGAGCTCCACCATTTCCTTAATCTGGGCCAGCTGTTTCCTCACTCCTCCAATGTCATCGTACCCAACTTCATTGAGAGACTCCTCCTCATCCTGCGGAGAGAAAGCACACCAGTGAGCGCTGTGCTACATTAAAGACAGAGTGCGCCGGTGAGCTGCGACTCCTGCCAAAGCAGCCATGCACTAATAAACTGGGCAGTGTGGGGCCAAGGCATTGGGGTTAATACAACTGCTGTCTGGAGAGTGCTATGGGATCTGCAGCATTTTAGATTATCCATCTGATCCAAAAAATACACTCAATGACAAGATTCCCCAATAAATATTCTTTATAATATGAATGTATTTCATACCAGCGTCTGTTCCTTACCTCTCTCTTAATGGGCTCTCCCTCACAGTGAATCACTGTGTCAGGAGCCACTATACAGTATGGGCTGGGGTCTGTCTCCACCACCTTGAATTCCACAGCTCGCATTCCTCCTCGTACCAGGAAAATATCTCCTACAAAGACAAAAGCAAGCAATTCAGCTGATCAACCAGCACAATACATATCCTGTGCCTACCATAATAGTACTGGAATAATACCATTTACACCAAGCTTCTCTCGCATAGCAACATACATTTCCAAAGTCATTTCTCAATTAAACTGCAGGATCCACCCTCTATAACTTGGATTACATCTTAAAAAAACAAACAGACAAAAACACCACAGGCAGCTCTGTGCCTTGCAGTAATCATAAGGACAGTGGCTTCACACTGTTGATCATCATGCAGTTTAACATTTGAGTTTCTGCAATGTAAATATGTATGGTTTAAACTGCACTCCAGATTTGTTTCATTTGGATTTCAGGTTAGAACTTTTACACCACCATCCCAGTAAACTAGAATTCCTTCTTTGAGCTGTCCATTGGAGATTACATTTGTACCCCAGTGTGACGGAAATATACTGAGTTCTGGTTGTAAATCTCCCTCCCGACCTGTGAGGGCACTAAGTAAAGGAAAGGGAAAGGGAAAGGCTTTGGACGGGTTGGCCTGACAGTTCATTTCCTGGGTCAGAAAGTCAGTCAGCCTGGAAGTAGGCAAGACTCTGTTGCAGGAACGTATTGACCCGGAAGGTAAACGAGGTAGCAGCTGCAGGCAATAGTCAGCTGTAATCGTTTACCAAGGGGTCATGCATGATCGCATACAGGGGCCGGAGAATTGTAAATCTTTTCCTTCGCTTGGGTTTGAGAGATACGAGCAACCGAAAGGACCAGGAGATTTCCCACAGTAAAAAGAAAGAGTTTATGAGTGTTTTGTTTGTTTGTCTGTTTAGTAACTGTGTGTTTTGTTATATAGCACTAGACGGCTAAACACGAATCTGGAGCTGTCGCCAAGGGCTGCACAAAACCGGATCAACACTGCACTACAGTCACGATTAACATTGTTATCAGCACTTGTTTCACCACTATAGCACGTATTATATTGTACTTCACCACAAGCACTGTGAGCACTCACTTTGGACCTGTGATCATGTGTGTGTCTAATTGTGTGTGTTTAGTACTGTGCTTATTGTTTACGGGACTGCAACCCTTTTCATTTCTGTGCAATACACATTGTTTTACCAGCTCATTATTATTTGCTGGCTGGTCATCAGACCATTGAATTTACAATCATTAAAACAACTATTTCACCCGTACTTTGTTGTCTGTTTGTTCTTGGGATTACTGCATCCGCACCACACCTGCTATACACCTGCTATTAATTACCACTTTGCCACACCCAGATCCAAATACGACAATAAAACAACTCAATGAAATGTACATTGTTCAATTTGCAGCACAGTATGTTTGTGAAGATTATTTTTGCATGTTATTATAAATATTAGTATTATTCATAAAGCAGTCCATCAGCAAATCTAAGATTAAAGCAAAGGGAGCATTGTGATCTAAAGGCGCTCTTTCTGCACTAAGAGCAGCCACTCTGGTTCCAACAGGCAAGTATTTACCTTTCCTGATGGGCCTGTATGCTTCCAGGAAGTATGGCTTGAGATAAACCTCGAAGATGTTACCAGTGATCCCCTCCACAGTGTCGTCAATGGGGAGGACATGGATACGTTTACCATACTTCACATCGGGGCATGGCTGGATGCTGGAAACGAGGAAGAAAAGGCTTATACATCAGAAGAAAAAAACAAACACAATCTGACTAAACTAACACAAACTCATACAAAAAAAATTCAGCTCATTATCTTAAGTAATAGTCAGAAAACTGAGTATTTGTTTTTCAGCAAAAACATGAATTCATGTGGAATTCATATCGCTGTAATTAAATTTGAGGGACCACTGCCTTTTCTGTGGCACAAGCACGATTTGTAGCCACTGTGAATATATCAACAGCCACAACTGAATACAAAATATCTACAGGATAACTGCGCCTGCATGGACTGATTCCAGGTGTGTATCCGACACCTGCAGTGCTGGACCTGTCCTACCTGATGACATCCCCCAGCCGCACCCTCAGGTTATTGCGGACGACCCTGTTCATGCGCACTTTCTCATCGGAGCAGGTATCATCGGAGAGGACGATGCACACACTCTCACGCCTCTTCTTCCCCTTCAGCAGCACCGTGTCTCCCCTGAACAGCTGCAGCTCATCCATTTTTGCCTAAAACATGAAATAAACGTTTTACATCTATATGAACTATACCTTCGGCAAAATAACTTTGATTTGCCTCTTTGTCTTACTCAAGCTGGATAGGAAGAAACCTTCGCCTCACTAAATTATACTAAAATGCACATCACTCAGCCTGTTGTAGCCTAGATTTCAGTTACAGGCGGGCTAAATGTGTACACACCAACATCTGATAAAATATGGTGTTTAACAACTTCCTTTTAATAGTTTAACCTCTAGGTATGGTAAATGTGTCCCAAATAAGCATGCAGCAAATTTGCTAGAAATAACACATTCCTACTATATTATATCCTAGGAAGTTAAATAAAATAGTACATCACCTCATCCCTAAATCATGAAGTAATGAAGATCACATTTTAGAGTCAACACCCACAGAGTTCAGGTTTTTTTCATGGGAAGCTTTTACAAATACCCTGTATCCATCGGTTCATGTTTATCACTATTTTATCAAAACAATGCAATACTAATATCCGAATACCTGAGAAAGCGAAACCACGCTGTTATCCTCATTGATAGACTCATCCACAATCAGCCTGTTAGGCCTGCTCTTCTGTTTTAAAATCGCAGTGGAAAGATCGTCACTTTTGGAACTGGGAAGAAAAGACAAAATGCATGTTTATTTCACAATATTAAAAGCACAAACCACTTGTAACATACAGGTGACAGAATGTCAATTGTTTGACTGTTCTTAGGTTCCAAGTATATAAGATCTTATTAAAATACTAAGTAGAATTTAGAAGAAAAAAAAAAGAAATACTAATTTAACTGCATCAAAGTTGAAATAGAGCAAGTCAGGTCACAAGATCAAGTGACCTGCCTCCAAGTCTGGGCAAAATTCAAATGATCTACTGCAATTCAAATAATCATGTCGGACATTAGGGTTGTCCTACAAATATAAACTGCTTGTTTTGATAGTCAAAAGCTGCTGAAGCCAACTGTGACTTGCTGGACATCAGGCTGATGGACCCAGGTCCCAGCATGACAGTATGTTGCCTTTTCAAACACACATTCTTTCTGAATACTGAGGATCCCCTTTTCAATATTGTGGAAGTACAACAGGGTTCAAATACATTGCATCTTCTTGTCAAAATCAGAGCTGCCTTCACACACATTGAACATAACATAAGAAAGGTTACAAACGAGAGGCCATTTGGCCCATCTTGCTCGTTTGGTTGTTGGTAGATTATTGATCCCAGAATCTCATCAAGCAGCTTCTTGAAGGATCCCAGGGTGTCAGCTTCAACAACATTACTGGGAAGTTGGTTCCAGACTCCCACAATTCTCTGTGTAAACAAGTGTCTCCTATAAGTGTTCTGAATGCCCCTTTATCTAATTTCCATTTGTGACACCTGGTCCTTGTTTCTTTTTTCAGGTCGAAAAATTCCCCTGGGTACATTGTCAATACCTTTTAGAATTTTGAATGCTTGAATCAGAGCTGCCTATCACGCATACTGAACAAATCCAGAGCTGCCTATTCACACCTATTGAACAGCTGTTCTCTTGATTATTAACTAAACACTCAGCAGCACATTACTCTATTCAAACGGCAAAGGTTGAGCCAATACGGCTGTTTTTCCAAGATGCAGAAACATATTCAATATTGGGAAGCTTTTATGAGAGGTCTATAAAAATAAATCCAATTACGTCAGTAACTTTAAAATATGAAACACCCCAAGGTTAAAGGGATTAGGTCATTCTGTCTCTGGCTCAACAAGTCACTGATCAGAAGCAATGCAATTTACAACCTCAGCAGGAAGGTGTTTAGCCCAACCCAAAACAAAGACTATGGAAAATCCCTTCCCAGTGAATACTGTTACAGTAGAAAACAAACCTAGTGTAAAGGTCAGCTCAATGCAAGGGGTGTACTGTCAGCAAGCATAATACAACTATTTCGTTAGGGTTTGTTTTTAACGCCACAGTTATTTTACTAAAATGTATAATGTTAATTATTTTTATTTTATTAGAACATTTTTATATTCACACACTCTACCTCCCAGTCCATCTGTATTTAGAATTAAACACTTGTTAGAACTGAATTTAATACATATGTGCGCAGGGGTTTATATCAAATTGTGGGGCAGTTTGTGATCCTATTTAAATAATGAATCTTCATGGGATGCAGCATCTGAACTGCTCGACAGATGCTCGAGTGTTGCAACCATCACATACTAGTCTACTGCAGATGACTGAGGCAGCTTGTGTGTCACCTGCGCCGTCCACAAGCAGGAAATGAAGTACCTATTAAACAAAATAACCTACATCAAGCATCCTGCAACACACATGGCACAGAATAAAATACAAATAACTGAATCGCCACTGAGCCAGAGAAAGAATCGTTTTAGTTTATAATTGTGTTCTCTGGAATCACCCAACCTCGTTATGGTTAAAGGAGGTGGAGTTCGAGACTGTTGTGTGTTTGCAAAGTCATGGCGCAAGGCCTATGATGAATGCGAAGTTTACCTCCTATCCCTTTTCATCACCATTCCCGTTTTAAAATAAACACTCACTTCTTATCTGCATATATATGCACGTAAACAAAACAGAAATAAAGCTACATCTGAAACCGTGGCATTCAGATGTGTGAATATTATGGTCCACGGCCATCTTTTGTTCTTTTATAACAGCGCTAGTAAATGTCAGCTTTACCACATCAAAACACACACCTCGACCCTTCTCTCTATCTGTAATATGTTGATTGAAACTTCATATGTCAAATAAACATGTATGCAATTTATGTTAGTGTCTTCCAGAAAAAATAACTTGCCTACTGGTTGAATTAAAATATTAATTCTCGTCTACATCATAGGCCTACTTTGGAAATCTACAGAATAAGGAATATCCGGGAGAATAATTACAATTGTTACGAAGTGTTAAGTGTTTAAATTTAAAAGAGGACGCCTGGACTGAGGAACCAGGCCTGATGACAATGCAGAGCAAAAAATACCAGAAACCGAAAGCGCAACACAGTGCACGAAAAAACACATTTCCAGCACAGGAAAAACACGTACACATAACAATCACTAATACGTCGTTTATCAAAAATCCACTGCCGATTAATAAAAACAACCATCGATGACAAAGAATATGCTCTAAATAATAACCCATTAAAGCCAGCCAAAACAATTCGCCAAATAAATGAAAATTAAAAAAAAATAACCGGATAATAAAAGCCGTCATTCTCTGCTCTGAACTGTAACAATGCTTTATTGCCAAGACATGGGTATGTTCCTTTACGATCAAGGCAGGAAATGTATGCACAAAAGTTTTGACTACCACTACAACTACTATTATGGGTCTTTCACATACAAAGGGATTATTGCTAATGTCTGTCGGTTAACATTACTCTCCAGTCATGTTTTGCCAGTTCATGGTGCCGGTAGGCCCAAGCCTCGTCATGCCGTTAGCACGGGTTTAAGTAGCCCACGGCTTTAATGACAGTCACACACACACACACACAATCCGCATTGCTCATTCAAAATCAATGGTGATTATATTCAATACCGTTGTCACAGTGTTACTAACTCAGGAATCCATAAATAAAAAGTAAACACACGCTGTGTAAAATGATACAGGTCTATTACAAAAAAAACAACTTTTAAATAATATGTTGGACTTTAAACAATAATGACGTTAAAAACGTTTTTTTTTTTCTCTACTCCTCCTCCCGTACACCGAGGTAAAATCTCCTCATCGACGATGATTCCTTAAAATTCATTTTAAGAAACTAAGAATAACCTGCCCTTAAATACACACGACTCTGTGTCGTTTATTTGTACTTACTCTCCCCCTGACGCCATTGTTGCTCCTCTGAATAATTATACAAATACGACGTATATCTTGATATTTCTTTATAAATTGTTACTCTGCCTCCTCCTGTTACTGCCCTCTCTTCCTCTCAAACTGAATCCACAGCCGTTCTGCTCGCTCACATATCAAAGATGCGAAGAAACTACACCGAGCAATCAGAAAAAAAATGTTTTTTTTTTCTGCCTAGCAACCGACAAACGATTGGCTCGCTGGTTAAATAACCAAAAGAAAAAAAAAGTATCTGCCAATCAGAAAAAATACACTGTCACTTATTTCTACATAGTAACCAGGCTCTCGTTGGAAATTTAACAAAAGCAGCCAATCCTGAACAAAACCAAGATTGCAGATTATTTTTCTACCAAGTAACAGTAACAGTATTGGTTAGATTATTTCCAGACCGACCTATCAGTTTCTGTCAGAAAGTGTTGCAGAGGACGCCCCCAAAGCGACATGTCTTTTTTTGATTGGTTGCACAAGCTGTCACTTTATACATGCTATGTATTTTTTTCTGTGGGGATTGAGCAATATTACCTCTACCTTGATCTTTCTACAGTATTGTGCACACGATATCCCAGTCAAATTCCTGGAATAAATTGGTGGTTTTTAGCAGCTCCTAAATGCCAGCCCACCATAACAAATCCACTCTCATCCAATCAATTGTGGTCAGTACATAGGGATTCCACATGTGGTTAGATGAGGTGACAGTATGGCTCCAGATTCCCTGAGCCATTTGTTTTGTGGTTTAACTGAATGCATTCAGGTACATTTTCACCTGTCTCTTTACTTCTGAGGGATTTAAATTTCTCAGGAAGGGGCTTGAAATCTGGTTTCAGAGACCAGGAGGCATAAGTTCGAGCAACCTTGCTGTGTCAAACCCCACGTCTCACCTGGTGTGCCATGCAGTGGCTCGAGACCTAGTCTCCTGAAACCAAATTCCAAGACACAAAGTGGCTTCGTGTTCCTCAGCTTTGAAGACAGTGAATTTCTATATTTACAACCCTGTTAAGACAGGCCAGGATACCCCCCCCCCCCCATGGTTTATTTGATGAATGCTAACGATTATTTGCCTCTCTCTACATCCATGGTGTAATTCTGCTCGTTGCTTTACAGTAATGGAGTAGTTTAGACCACACATTACTGCTAAGTAATGTATTCAAGCTTTTTGCAGAGTAATGTATATTTATCAAAATACTTGAATAAGGATTTTGTTTGAAGTCTACAAGTATGTTTTCTTTACACATGATATTTTAATGATACCTTTCAGATTTGATATTTCAGATGAAGTTTGCAATAGTTTCACGAAAGTTCAGGTGACAATCCCTTTCAGACAGGGTTTAGACCTGGCGCCACCTTGTCACACAGGTGTTTAGACACAATACAATGCTGTGTTTCTGTAAAGGTTGCATACTTCATGTCATACGCATAAACAGGACCATTAAACGGGAACCAGATACAGTAAAGGCTTGTTTGATTTATTGATTCTCCAACATTTGTACAAATCAAGATACAGCCTAACAAACAGATAATGTCTTTCAACCGGTTACATTTTATTCAGAACCCACTCTCGTATTCGCTTGTCCCTCCTTTTGAAGGATTAACAGCTGCAACACAGGCTGTAGATTCCACGCGGTTCCTCTGAAAAGCCAGCCTGTACAGTGCACTGCGCAGTTATGCCAGGGATGCTGCTGCCTCCAAGCACTCCTGCATTCAACACTCCAGCTCATCCCACAGATGCTTAGATCTAGAACTAGATGGAGCTTTAGGGACTGCGTGGGCTGTAGCAGGTATGCAAGCTCTGGTTCAAATTCCTCGAACCACAGGCAGCAAATGTCTAATTCGGTTCCCTCATCACAGCGGCTCAAGAGAACTGATGGTCAGTGGTCATCCTAGATGCCACCACCAAGCCAACTGTCTCTTCCCACCCAGGAGCTTGATAAAGGAACGTCTGGCCCCTGGAGGACAAAGAGCAGCCTGGCAGATGTGCACTTGAGCTCACTACGTCCCTGACCAGCAGTGTGGGGCTCCAGCATGTTGAGGTGAGCCACCAGCACATTTGGGGTAGATGCGTTCGTTCCTAAATAGAAATAAATAGAAAATGCTGGCCCTTGCACAGCCCATTAGTGTTCAAGTTTCTTTTTGCTTTAAACCTGTTTTTGACATGTGCTACTGCACATACATTTCATTTATGTGTTGTTCATAAACCACTGCTACTGCAGAAAATGACAGCAGACATTACAGCAAGTCATCCACCTAAGGCGTCTTAAGCATATTAAATATTTCATGGGCATTAGGAGAGAGAGAGAGAGAGACACAGAGACAGAGAGCCAGAGACAACTCAAACAGGTTCCTGAAACAGTAATCTGAGAAGCAATCATGATCCTCTAATCAATATCCGAGACAGATCTGAAAATACTAAACATGACCTTCACGGATTACACAGATTTCTTTTGAAATTGCAGACAACATTCTTATGCAGTATTTGGATGAACTTGGTGATGCTGCTGGAGCAATCAGGAAGCCAGTGTGCAGAGTAGTTACCATGGGCTCCTGAACTTGCATGCCTTGATGAGTACAGTTAATCTGGGCTCCTGTAGCACTGGAACCCCACAGTGGTTGTTTCAAGTGACTGGCAAACACATTTTCTGTCTGGGTCCTGTGCTGTATACAGGAACCTAGTAAGTGCCTATTACAGCTTATTGCAAGTCACTGGACTATTAGTATTGCAACAACACATAGAGAACATCCATGCATGTTATTTGGTAACACTTTAGTTTACGGGCTTCAGTTTGTAAGTGGTTACATACATCTTGTAAAAATACATATTACAATAATTTTTAGATCATATATAACTGACAGACCCCTAAACCAACGTGTTACCCATGCTGTTAACTACCCTTTTCTGCAGCGCTCCAGGAGCTTGTAATATTACAATTGGAAATGGCTAATGTTAATATTGTAGCACTCTGGTGCAGAAGCTCTACAGCGGGCTGCATTCCTTCAGCATCCTCCTGCTCAGACCCTCCCAGTCCCGAGGAGCATCCCCCTGCAGGGGGGACAGCAGGTACAGGGGGTAGTCTCTGGAATGAAGTAAAGCAAACAGGTTTTGCTCTAGTAAATGGTTATTAACTTGTTATTTATGGTTTCCATTATGTTCCCTTTAGAATTGATCAGTAAAAACTACGCTAAGAAATCTGTTACGTGTTACGTTTTTAATCAGATTTCTAAAGATTTAACAGACTTTTAACATTTTTTTTTAAATTTTTTTTTTACAACATGACATATATACCTTCGGAGTTGCTGATCTAGCATACAATACATGCACTAGACAGCGTGTTTAAGAGGCAGACATGCAGACAAAGGTAGAAAACAGACAACATGGAATCTGGATTGTCCTGCTCACCCCTGGAGATCCTGTCCTGCTGCTGCTGCTTCCTCTGCCGACCTCCCCGTGCAGCTCTGAAACCTCCTCCAGCAAGACAGGGCTTCCTCCCTCCTCCCCAGCCTCCAGAGCAGCTCCAGCAGCCAGTACAGCCCCTCCACTACCCCTGCATAGACATAGGCAGAGTCAGAGTCCACTCCCAGTACAGCCTTCCACTCCCCCTGCAGGGTCAGTCCACTCCCCCTGCAGGGTCAGTCCACACCCAGTACAGCCCTCCACTCCCCCTGCAGGGTCAGTCCACTCCCAGTACAGCACTCCACTCCCCCTGCAGGGTCAGTCCACTCCCAGTACAGCCCTCCACTCCCCCTGCAGGGTCAGTCCACTCCCAGTACAGCACTCCACTCCCCCTGCAGGGTCAGTCCACTCCCAGTACAGCCCTCCACTCCCCCTGCAGGGTCAGTCCACTCCCAGTACAGCACTCCACTCCCCCTGCAGGGTCAGTCCACTCCCAGTACAGCCCTCCACTCCCCCTGCAGGGTCAGAGTCCATTCCCAGTACAGCCCTCCACTCCCCCTGCAGGGTCAGAGTCCATTCCCAGTACAGCCCCCCACTCCCCCTGCAGAGACGAGCAGGGTCAGTCCACTCCCAGTACAGCCCTCCACTCCCCCTGCAGGGTCAGTCCACTCCCATACCCCCAGTACAGGCCCCTCACAGCCTTTCCACTCCTTCATTTTGATTAGGACAAGTGAATGTATGAGTTAATATTGTATGGTCATGGAGCCAAGAATTATAATCTCACCCTCATAAAAGTGATAAAGCAGTACACTGCAGAAAGCACTAGCTGAAACATAGCTTCTTACAGTTTTATTATAAATCATGAAGTCAATCTCAGCTAATCAAAACAGTGCAGCACATCTTATTTGTGTCGTCTCCTGCAGGGTAGACTACCAGCTGACAAAACTCTAAAGAAATGTGGATAACTGCCTTATCTATGTAATGCATTCTTTTCTTTCAATTTAAATGTGATTTATAGCACGTTACGATGTACTGCTGATCCCGTCTCTTACGAGCGTATAGTTTCACACTTTGGGTGACAGAACCACCCAATAAAGACATTCTTGCAGGATACGAGACAGGGTCAACTGTGCATGTTAACTGATAACCTACAGCTATGGCCAAACATTTTGCATCATATTGTTGAATGAAACCTGCTGAATAATTATTATTATTATATTTATTTATACAAAGCGCTTTACAGAGGTAGGCTGTGAACTGTGTATTATATGCAGAGTCACTTACAATAGGACATTGATTTAACATCTCATCTGTAGGATGGACCACAAGGAGGTTAAGTGACTTGCTCAGGGTCACAGTGAGTCAGTGGCGGAGGTGGGATTTGAACCGGTGACCTTCTGGTTACAAGCCCTGGACTTTAACCACTGGACCACACTGTCGCCTATGTAATAATGTTACATTAACATATAGAATTACCTATCGCTTTGTAGTTTTCCATATATTTAACGAAAAACTGACAAATTTAAAAGTGTGACATCTTGAAATGCTGTACTATTATCAGTGGCGTGGTGTCTATGTATGTAACACATGCCCTATAGCTCACACACAAAAAAAATATCTAAAACAATAATATTAAAATTGGTATACTATTATTATTATTCTATGTAACATATATAATACATACGTATAGGTTTGCATATAAAAATAATCATATCGGTTGTGCCTGGCGTGCCAACTCACGCAATGCCCCGAATTGCATCTCGTTGCCCAGGCAACGCAACGCTGTGCGGCAGATCTCCACTCTTGAATAATGAAACGAAGGCATGCAATCGAAGAAATGAATCGTCCTGATGGAACAGAGCGAGCAGGCCAACAAAGGTCAGGAGCAAAAACAGAAGGCAGAAAAAAACGGTTATTTTGTGAAACTAGAGAATACGATTTGATTGAAGCAGAGAGAGAAATGGATAATGTAGTATAAAAATTGCTGTAAAATCCATTTAGTGCAGGAGATTATGTGACTACAGAAGAAATCATAAAAAACGGACCACCGAAACCGAAACTGTAGTTAGAGAGCATGTACAAACAAGCAGGGAAAGAGTTGAAACGGCGTTTCAGTGAAGCGTGTACAAGTGCGAGTGGATCTGTGCACATGGGGAGACAAAACTATTCTGCTGGCTGTGTCTACTTTTCATTAACGAGAAGAGTGTGTGGAATAAGGCTGGATACCACGATTTAAACACTTTACACAATACCTGCAAACGTAATGAAACTAGCCAGCCAGACCTAACAGCATGTATACAGTTACGAACATTTGGACAAGAGCGCATTGATCTGCAGTTAAACAAACAATGGAGACTTGCTGTCAGACAGCACAATGAAAAAGTCCATCAGAATCGTGAGATTTTGCCAAGACTAATTCATGTTGTAAGTCATCTTGGAGAACAAGAGCTGGCATTTCGTGGGCACGACGAATCGGATGACTCCCTGAATCGTGGAAATTATGTCGAAACAGTGAGTTCGATCCTTCATTGAAGCAGCATTTGGAAACCTCGACTTTTTTTCTTGGACATCGAGCAAGATTCAGAATGACCTAATCGAAGCAGTGAGTAATATCCAACTTAATGCCATTGCCAAAGAAATTGAGGAGGCACCATTTGTTGCTATTCTACGATAAAACCTCAGATATAGCCAATAAGTCCCAGCTTTCGACTGTACTGCGTTATGTGTCCAAGGACAGTGATGTTGTTGGTTTTACTGATGTTAGTGGCGGTCGGTCTGCTGCTGCACTTTTCCAGCGTGTTGATGCGATGTGCCAGAAGTTTCAATGTGGCAACAAGTTGGTTGTTCAGACGGTGCAGCAGTGATGGCAGGCGAAGTAAGTAGACTTCAGAAACGTGTGCGTGAAAACGTCTTAAATCTAGTCCTCAGTTATGCAGCAAAGAATATTAGGGAATGCAGGATTTTTTTCAAAAATTTAGAAGGAATAGCTCCGTTTTTCTCTCGACCTACAAAGTGGTCTGAGCTTCTTCGCAACGTAGTTAAACGAAGACTGCCTTCTGTTTGTACCACTGGGTGGAATTTTCACTCGAGGCTTGTACAAACTGTTAAGTAGAGCAAAGAAGCTCTGATTGAACTCTTTGAAAGTGTGGTGCTGAACTGTGTGCTGTGTATAACTCAGATCAGCTGCAAAAATGTGGGTATTAACAACAGGCGATGCTGGCCTGGGTGTTCCGTGTGAATGTCTTGTGAATGGCTCACTGTGTAGTATAGAATTGATTTTAAGATTTTGCTGTTAACTTACAAGGCCCTGAATGGATTAGCACCTAGTTATTTGCAGGAGTTACTGACCCTGTATCTTCCAAACCGCACTCTGAGATCATAGGATGCGGGGCTGCTGGTTATTCCTAGGGTCAACAAAAGCAACATGGGAGGTATGGCTTTTTCTTGTAGAGCTCTGAAATTATGGAATGCTCTGCCTTCGTTTGTCAGGGAAGCTGGGACTGTTACAGTTTTCAAGTAAAGACTAAAAACGCACTTTTATAAAATGTTTTTCTTATCTTAGTGGGTTTTAATGTAACCTTAAAATTGCTGCTTTTGTATTATTATGTGTATACTGTTATTTAAATGGTCTGATTGTGGCAGCTGTATGTGTGACATGCTATACAAATGTATTGTGGTTTGTTCTTTTTTCTGCTATGTACTGCACAGTGCTTTGCAATACTTTTGTATAAAAAGTGCTATATAAATGCAATAAATAAATAAATAAATAAAAAAACTTAGCCTCACTGACTTGAAAAGGCGCTGCTTAGGAATCTGCGCTGCCTAGGAATCTGCGCTGCCTACCGGATTTCTACATTCAGTCACTGAGGAGCTTCTGAAAAAAGACAGACGAATGAAAGTTCGATTTCAGTAGAAAACGAAGGTAAGCACGTGTCTTTTATATTCCCAGTGCACGTCAGAAAATGTTTTTATGTCATGTAAAAAGTTGTTGCATGCCTTGCTAAAGAAGTCTACTATTATGGCTTCCGGTAAACTTTTGAGATATTATGATTTTTTAATTACTCTCTTTCCTAAAATTCTAGGTGATGCAAAACTTTTGGCCATAGCTGTGGTATTATGATTGCGCGTGCTGCAGTCGCTGCGCAGTGTGACAGTGAGGACAGGAGAGCCAGTAGGGTACCTGGGTCAGTCTGCACACTGAGCTGGAAGCTGTGCAGCGCCTCTCTGTCCTGAGCCCGCTCCAGGAAGCACAGTCCTCTCCCAGTGAACGCCAGGCTCTTCAGCCTCTGCAGGGACCGCACTCCACTCTTCTCAGAGTCCCCTCCCCTCCGCTCTGAAACACAGGCACAATAGGGCTACTGTCACCTGCACCCATCTGCAACAATGAATGAGCCTCCACTCCTCTCTTTAGTTTATATACTGTCAACAGGAATACGAGGTGTGTGATCCATGCCTACGTCTGGTACAGGGGGTGTGCAGTAATGCAGTCAGGGGATTGAAATGAATACGAGGACGGATCCTTGCCATTGGATGATAATGTTTTTTCTTTCTTACTAATCACCCAGTATATATCCAAAGAACTGCTCATCCCATTGTGTTGAAACTTGTCACTCTCCAGTCACTCTCCTGTTCTCCAGGACAGCGATCGAGCAATGCCACTTCCACCCACATTGTACTGCCTCCTGTACTGTCACTCACCTGAATAAGTAACGTGGACCTTAACCAACAGATTTATACACCTGAAATAAAAAGAATGCAGAATGAAGCACCGATCAGACCTGCAGTCTTATTATTATTTACTGCCCCCTTACCTTTCTAAGATGTTTGCAAACTCAGGACTGTTTATTGTGTTTTCTCAAATAAAGTGTTTTTAAAATGTTCTAATACGAGGTTCAGGAGCTGCTCTTTGCCACATAATATTCATATGTAACACAGGCTAGATCAGCGTATGTTTTTAAATTAGTAAGTGCCAGTACCATCTTAGTGAACAGCAGTGTATTGCCAGTTTCTAAGGAATTTAACTGCTCACTAGATAGGGTTGGCTCTTACTTCTACAAAAGACACTGGCTGATCTCGCTTGTGTTACAAACTTCAGTGGCAGTAGAATTTAAATAGTGTTTTATGTTTCAGATGGGGTCCTAATACCAGTTGCACGGGGAGTAAACTGCAATGTTAAAATTAAACCCTTGAAAACCAAAACTACAGAAAAGTGTAACTGGACACAAGGTCAGCAGACGTAACGAACGTGCACACCTGCTGTAATGAGACAGTGATTCCTTGCCCTCCTTCAGCTGGGTGAAGGCCTGTCCTTGAAGGAAGCAGGCCGCCGCAGTCCACAGCACACAGTTCAGACTCTCTCTCTTCTCTGATTCTCCGGCCCAGAGGCCGTCGCGCTCCGTGTTGGGAGGGCACTCAAGGGTCAGTCTCTCGGGGACCAAGGCTCCTGTCTTGCTGACAACCTCTTCACACACTGTGATTGCATCCTGATACCTCCTGGCCTTCAGTAGGGACACTGCTGCTTCCAGGTACAGCTCTGGGATTCTGGGGAAGGCCAGGCTGTTGTCTACGATCACCTGCATTGGAATACATCATGCAAAGCCAGGTCATAGAACAGACCCAGGAGAGCACGCCCCCGGCCTCGCCCCCATCATGAGTGAAGTAAACACAGCACTCCATGAACGTTCACGGACTCTTCAGTGTAAAAAACAAGAACAATGTAATGAAAAGAAAGTACGTTTAGAGCTAAACAAACAGCTACATTCAGGGAATCACTTTCAAGAACAATGTAATGAAAAGAAAGTACGTTTAGAGCTAAACAAACAGCTACATTCAGGGAATCACTTTCCTTAGCTCAAGATCTGCATCTGGTTTAAGCAACACTGCGATGTAATTTGGAACGGGGTGATTCACCCCTAGTCATTCTGTTGCTGGATTTGAGCAAATGAATAGAGAGATAGATTCCAAAATGAAATCCAGTTTAGCATTGACATGAAGGGCTCTATAGAGATGTGCGTATCTGCTGTCTGTGTGCAGGGTCTCTATAGAGATGTGTGTATCTGCTGTCTGTGTGCAGGGTCTCTATAGAGATGTGTGTATTTGCTGCCTGTGTGTGCAGTGTCTCTATAGAGATGTGTGTATCTGCTGTCTGTGTGCAGGGTCTCTATAGAGATGTGTGTATCTGCTGTCTGTGTGCAGTGTAGTGTCTCTATAGAGATGTGTGTATCTGCTGTCTGTGTGCAGTGTCTCTATAGAGATGTGTGTATTTGCTGCCTGTGTGTGCAGTGTCTCTATAGAGATGTGTGTATCTGCTGTCTGTGTGCAGTGTCACAGAGATCTAGTGGCACTCCTGCAGAGTAGAGGTGTCAAACCTTTCTGTCTGAAAGAGCCATACCCCTGACCAGAGAGTTCTTAAAGAGCCATGAGAAATAAAACTAAAAATACAGAGTTGAAGTGTGCTACACACTGTTGCAGTATTTGTGCTCTAATTAAACAGGTTCCATGTTCAAACGTTTACACAGCATTTGTTTTTGCACTTTGAGTTACTTTTATCTAAAACTCCTGAATGTCCAGCCATCACCTCTGAATCAAGAGAGCTACATTGTGCAGCTCAATGAGTCTTACACTGTGTGGCTCAAGAGCCTTCCGTCGGACAGCCTTGCTTTACAGAGTGCCATCTAAACTCACCCGCTGAGACGCCCCCTCCTGGAACAAGGCCAGCAAGTCCAGGTAGTGCTCCACTGCCTCTGCTGTCCTGTAATACAGCACACTGCACGTCACGGCATACTTTTATTACTGACCGCTATAATGACTACTGGGAGGTGTGTGGACACTGTTAGCCAATAGGGTTGCAAGTGTTAATCTAAGGGTTCTGTATACACTATAATAACTCTGGACCTGCCGCTCTGCAGGCTCCTCTGTGCCAGACAATGCTTCACGCAGGAAGGATGTGGCTTCCTGAGCAGACAGATCAGGGTGGGGCTTTGGAGCAGTGATTCTGGGCCAATCAGGGCGGCCGAGTCACAGGTCGGGTCACGGTGTGCGGGCGACATCACTGCCTGGGGGTGGGGCAGCAAAGGAACAGTAAACTTGTAAAAATCTTGATTGAAATGTGATTAGTTCCACCCCCAACCCAACCTCCACCTCAACCAGCCAAGTCAGTGATATAAAAAAGAAACAGAGCGTTTACAAATAAAAACAACAACCAAAATACAAATGTGTATAGCAAAATATTTAGAGCAGTCGATAGGCTTACTGGCACTTTCTATATACTCATGCTAGCTAGAGGTACTCACAGTGTAGAGCAGCCCGAGAGCCTCAATCTCAGCCTCTGCCTCTCCCAGCTGTCTGTACACCACACAGCTCTGATAGAGGGCACACAGGCACCCAAAATCCATCTCCAGGGCCTGTCTATAGCACTGCAGCCCACTCTGAGGCTTCCCCTGGGAACCAGCCAGAAAAACAAGTGTCAAGAGAACCACCACACACTGCCGGAGCACTTCCCTTCTAAAACAAGCAAGTGTGCAACACACAGTACAGTGCATCCCCTGCCACTGCTGCAAACTCACAATTAGAGCTCTCAGGATAATGATCAGCAACGACCATGACATAGATATATGGCAGAGATTGTACATAAAATAGTTAGAAAAATTATCTTTTCTTTTTGTTGTTAAAGCCGTGGTTGCTCTCAAGGTGAATGCAGACTCCTCTCACCAGCTTGAGGTTTAGGGTTATATACAGCATATTTATACTGTGTGTATATATATATATATATATATATAACGGCAGGACGGTAGTCCTTACCAGCTTGAGGAAGCAGAGTCCGGTCAGGGTGAGAAGCTGAGCATGGAGGGGCCTGGGAGAAGGCAGGACTGCAGCCTGCTGGAACCCCCCCAGCGCCTCCTGGTACTGCCCAGCTTCCATCCACTCCACACCTGCAACACAGGAAACACTCCAGCAGTCACCGCCTGCAGACTGGGGGGCCGCACCACACACACACATGTGCACTGCAGGGAGGGGCAGAACCACACACACACACACACACATGTGCACTGCAGGGAGGGGCAGAACCACACACAAACGTGTGCACTGCAGGTTCTCAGGGGCTGAGCTGGTAAAAGCACTGCTGCTTGGATTGCAGGGACAGTCCCATGCCAGTGCGGTTCAAATCTTGCTCATGACAATCTTGTCGATATTAGCTGGTTCCGACAGGGAGCACTGCAGTGGTTTATCGCAGAGTGGGGAAGGAAAACTGGCTGGGTTTAATTCACCTTACTGCACTTCAACGACCCCTACTGGTCAAGAGCCCGCCCAGCCCAGGTGGAGAGTTCCCAGGCTGGATCTTTCCTTCCCTCCCTGGCTCAGTGTCTTGGTAACAATCCGCTGCTCAGCATCAGAGGTTAACAACAGGAGACTGGCTTGACAGCGGAAATTGATTTGGACGATTGATCTTCGGTAAGTGGGTTTTTAAAGGGCATGTACCTACTAATGCCACTTTATCTGTTTTTTGTTTACACTCTCAAATTTCGAAGTTAGTTTGAAGTTATTTGCATTTTCTTCTATTGCTGTCTACAGAAAGCTGACTGATTGAGAATGATTGAGAGCTTCCTAAAAACAGTACAGGAGGGGTAAACAAAACAAAGAAAAGACGGTAAATGCTGCTGAAAGTTTGCCAAATAACGATGACCGGTTCATTCAGATTTCACAGCATATACATAATTGATACACATCAGTACTTCCCAATTCTGGCTCTTAGTTTCTTAAACATTTAATCTTTAACAGTGTTGGAATTATAGTAACCAATCAGATAACCCAGAAGAAACAACCAACAAAGTGTTAAATAAAGTGACTACAATATGAACGTGTAAAGGCTATACATGTACAACAACTGAGTGAACACTGAATATAAAATAAAAACCTACGAACACACTGTTATCACTGTATACACACTCAAGCCAACGTCTATACTACACATGCATACTTCTGAGAACACTCAAACATCTACACAACATTCTTTAACGTATGGCTGACTTTCAAAAGCTTGAAGTGTAAACTATTCTTACCCCGAGTGATGGCAGTGCAGGTGTGGAGCAGCTCCCTGAACTGGGCTGCACTCAGCACCTCCCCGGGGGCAGCTCTGCTCTCCCAGGACTGGCTCTCCTCCACCAGGATACTCTGCACATCCAGAGGGGACCCAGGGCAAGCTGGAAGAGACCAGCCCTTAAAAACAACAAGACACAAACAAGGGTTATATACAGCATATTGCAGCTATGCATCACTCTACAGAATGCAGGTCAGCAGCATGCAGGACAGTGTGGCTCACCATGACCTGCAGCTATGCATCACTCTACAGAATGCAGGTCAGCAGCATGCAGGACAGTGTGGCTCACCATGACCTGCAGCTATGCATCACTCTACAGAATGCAGGTCAGCAGCTTGCAGGACAGTGTGGCTCACCATGACCTACAGCTATGCATCACTCTACAGAATGCAGGTCAGCAGCTTGCAGGACAGTGTGGCTCACCATGACCTGCAGCTATGCATCACTCTACAGAATGCAGGTCAGCAGCGTGCAGGACAGTGTGGCTCACCATGACCTACAGCTATGCATCACTCTACAGAATGCAGGTCAGCAGCGTGCAGGACAGTGTGGCTCACCATGACCTGCAGCTATGCATCACTCTACAGAATGCAGGTCAGCAGCATGCAGGACAGTGTGCAGCTATAGAATAAGTGGAATGAAACCTGCTGGATAATGTGACCTTAACATACTGAATTACACACCGCTTTGTAGTTTTCCATATACGCAACAAAAAACGGACAAATTGAAATCCCTGTATTTAAATGTTATGATAAGCTGTAAACTTTCACGGCTTTGAGGGTTATTTTTGCTCTTTGAGCGACCTTTAAACAACTTTTTTATTTTACTGTTATTTGTTTTTTGAAATACAAACCATATTAAAAAATAATGTAAAAAAAAGTTTTGCTTTCTTTGGTTAAAAAAAAAAACAAACTCATTTTAATACACACAGTATCTAAAATTAGTGGCTACCCATTGTTCTCAGGGAGCTGATTCCCTGCTTTGTGTGTGAGAGAGAGCGAGAGAGAGACAGACAGACACACACAGCTAACCTGCACCATCAGCACTCCACACAACAAAGGCCTGACCCAGAGGCTCCGGAATCTCTACAGGGACAGAGACTCAGACAGCACAGAGACTCAGACAGCACAGAGACTCGCAGCACAGAGACTCAGACAGCACAGAGACTCAGCACAGAGACTCAGACAGCACAGAGACTCAGCAGCACAGAGACTCAGGCAGCACAGAGACTCAGCACAGAGTCTCAGCAGCTCAGAGACTCACCAGCACTGAGACTGGGTCTCTGCAAGCTTCCAGGCTGTATTGATTTTTATAAACACAATCTAAGGAGGTAGGGGGGGGAAGGGAAGGGTGCCGGTGTAGTCATGGGGTATATACAGTACATATCAGGTCTGGGATCTTCAAATACGCTTTCAAAATTCACAACACTCATTAACATTCACAGACGTAGTTTAAGTCACAGTCAGTTTTAATCAGTACACTGATGAAGTGGAAGTGTATATTGAGTCTGACTAGTCCTGTGTAGCGACAGCTTCCCAATTGAGGAGCCCCTTGGCCTTTGACCTACATCCACCACATGGACAACCATAACTGCAAATCACTCAGCAGTACAATAAGAATTCATACTGGAAAAAAGAAATGATTACAAAAATAGTAACATTTGTTTGTCCAACGTTTTGGCTACAAGTCTTACATGTCTTCAAATGAAGAAATTGAGAAAATCTTCTAGGTCAAAATGTTTGCCAATGAAATTGAAGTAACCAAAACCCCTGTCTCCCCTACCCGAGCCTCAGCCAGCCACAGGAGCAGCTCCCTGACACATTGAAGCTGGCAGGTGCAGAGCCAGTGTGCCCACTGCACACAGGCTAGTCGGGTCAGCGAGGGCTCCCACTGCTCCCAGTGTTCCCAGTTGAGCAACTGCAGGACCAAGCGCCACAACTGCAGGGGGTCAGAGCCGGTACCGGGGCGGCCAGCGGCTTCCAGAGCTGGACAGGACGGGACAAAGAGACATGGAGGGGTCAGTACAGGGCAGGCAGGGCGCACTTGGGTTGATTAACTTAGGATCATAAAAACTTCACCAACGAGGGAAGGCCATTCAGCCCACCAATGCTCGTCTGGTTCCTAGTAGCTGATTGATCTCAAAACTTTGTCAACTGGGGGTCTTAAAGGATCCAAATGATTCTGTATCAACAACATGGCTACGTAACCTAATCCATTCAATATGCATTTTCATATACCGGTAAACATAAATATTGTACACATTCATATTGCAGTAATTTATTAAAACAAAGAAAAAAAGAAAAAGAAAATGTAAGGGGACTCTATGGGAGGGGGACTCTGTGGGAGGGACTCTCTCTGTGGGAGGGCATCTCTCTGTGGGAGGGACTCTCTGTGGGAAGGACTCTCTCTGTGGGAGGGACTCTCTCTGTGGGAGGGACTCTCTCTGTGGGAGGGCGTCTTATGCTATAATGCACTTCTTATGAAGGGTCTGGTACTTCAAATATAGTAGCCAAGGCACAGCATGCAAAATGCACACTCATAGTAAATGCATGACGTGGGCAGTTTGGCCACACAGTGGAGAATCTGGCCCAAGGTGTGTTATCAATCAATAAGGACTCTTCCAGTGAGGGACGGGTGTGAGTCTGCCATACCTCTGAGCAGCGCCTGCGTGATCCCAGCCTGGTCTTCCTCCCTGGTGTTAGCAGACAGGCGAAGATTCAGCACAGAGGCATTATAGAGTACGCTCAGCTCCAGAGGCACACTGGACACAGCCGGGGGCAGGCCTGCAGAAACAGGGGTGAGTAACCAGCACTAACCCAACACATGTGTGAGAGGGGGCCCTGAGACCCTTGAGGGCCGCGCTACCCCCTTGCGACACAGCTTGATAACAAGACTGTCTGTTTCATGTTCAATGATCTCAACGCAGGTGTTCAGACCCGAATGTGGCATGTGGCTTACAGTTCTCAGGCTGTTGGGACACACATTATAATGGAACTAACACAGCTTGAAATGCGTTTGGTGGTAAAAATGTCCATGTTCACATTCATTTCTATAACAGAACATTTTAAAAGACATTATTAAAAAATATGATGCACAGAAGAGTGAGACAGATTTTCTTTTTTTTTTTTTTTTTTTTTAATTGCAATATGGTATGAATTATACTTTTGTTGCCCAGCTAATTCAAAATTAAAGAATATTTGAAATACTCCCTCATGAAAAAGCCATGTTTGTCCAAGCACCATCTCATGACTGCTGGCTAATCACACAACAGTTAACAGGAGTGCTCGTGAGCTTTACATTATTTCGAATCTTGAGTCAGGAACACCTGCTTTGGTGGAATAAGCCTCATTTTCTATATTTTAATATTAACATTTGCTTTGTATAACATGTGTATATGTGTTTGAAAACACATTTCATTTGTAAACTCGTTTGGTGGGGTCCTGTGTGCTGAGAATGTGTTTCTCTGAGGGAAGGGAGTCGAGTCGGTGTAAACTAGCAGGACTTTGGCTCTGTGGAGTGCAGGACCACATATGGGCAAAGACTGTGGCAAAAGAAAAGGAATGCGAGTCCCTGAAGGTAACCACACCCAAACAGCATCCTCACAGCATCCACACCCAGCAGCATCACAGCATCCTCACAGCATCCACACCCAGCAGCATCACAGCATCCACACCCAACAGCATCACAACATGCACACAGCATCCACACAGCACCCTCACAGCATCCACACAGCATCCACACCCAGCAGCATCACAGCATCCACACAGCATCCACACCCAGCAGCACCACAGCATCCACAGACGTGGTAAATATTACCTTTGTTCTGTATTAGGCTATCAACTGTAAATGAATATGTTTAGAAGTTGTCGCAATTGTATATATGGGTCTACAATATAACATGATTAATATTAATTGTTGAAATAAAGTAGCATGAACCTTGAACACAGAGTAACGTCCATTTCCTTGCTCTGTTATGGTCCAAACTTAATAATCTCAGAATAATGTTCTTAGCTGTAGAGGTGTTACATATCAATTTGAAAATAAAACCTACACCTAGAAACTGAATCATTATTACAGAGAATAAGAACTAATTATGTTAATAAAATCCAAGGTGTGTTTCCAGAACTCCCGAGACCCCCTCACTGAGACGCAAATATTAAACATTGAAAACACAAGTAAGACGCAATTCGAAGTACACTGTAACATAATAGCAATGTATACCTTGTATCTTCTGAAGGAGCTTCCTCAGTTCAGAGTGACACTGCTTTAGAGCCTCCTTCTGTTGGGTTCCTTTCTGAGTTCTGCAAGCAGCCTACACAGAAAGTCAATGCCAGGCTTTACAAAGCACAGCAAACCACACTCTAATGAACACACACACACACACATCTCTGAACCTCTTGCTCCGCTCGGATACCGGTGCTCACCGGATTGCTTTTTAAGCTTGTTTCAAAACCAGCCAAATCTGTTGTGTCCTCCTGTTGTAAAAGCAGCTGAGGCACATGGGTATGACAAGACTGTCAGAACCTGGGTTTTTAGAGCATTTTACAGCACTAGAGAATCCACCCAGATTGCATCACCCACATCTTTTTAGAGTTAACTCAGGATACCCACGATTACCCAGTGCTGTAAAATGCTTTAAAGAAAATCTCTGTGGGTTATCTCAGAGGAAAACAGGTTCATCAAATCACCCCTTAAGCTCCAGAATATAGCTCTTTTGTTTTAGACATAAAGTATCCCAATGAAGGTTTGTAATGGGGTTAAATAAAAAACATGTGCAATCAAAATGCAACAAAAATGGATGTTGTGTTTAAACATGCATCCTGTTTTCATGAATTGGAAGCAGTGTTCTTGTTAAATCTTAACAGACCTTTTTTTTTGTAACTGTTCAGCCGCCGCCCCTGCAGCACTGCCCCCTAGTGGATGTATGAAAAACCCCATTTGCTCCACGTGGTATTTCTTACTGGTGTCCTTGCCATGCAATAGGCAGGTTAATGGTTACTCTCTGGTGTACCAGGTGAATTTAGAGACAGGACATGCTTGAAACTTCTTTAAATGAATCAGGATGTGATGACTGAAACGATGTGATATTCCACACACATACATACCACATGAATCAGGATGTGATGATGGTGTGATATTCCACACCCATACATACCACATGAATCAGGATGTGATGATGGTGTGATATTCAACACCCATACATACCACATGAATCAGGATGCGATGGCTGAAACAGTGTGATATTCAACACCCATACATACCACATGAATCAGGATGTGATAACTGAAACGGTGTGATATTCCACACCCATACATACCACATGAATCAGGATGTGATGATGGTGTGATATTCAACACCCATACATACCACATGAATCAGGATGCGATGGCTGAAACAGTGTGATATTCAACACCCATACATACCACATGAATCAGGATGTGAAGATGGTGTGATATTCCACACCCATACATACCACATGAATCAGGATGTGATGATGGTGTGATATTCCACACCCATACATACCACATGAATCAGGATGTGATGATGGTGTGATATTCCACACCCATACATACCACATGAATCAGGATGTGATAACTGAAACGGTGTGATATTCAACACCCATACATACCACATGAATCAGGATGTGATGATGGTGTGATATTCCACACCCATACATACCACATTAATCAGGATGTGATAACTGAAACGGTGTGATATTCAACACCCATACATACCACATGAATCAGGATGTGATAACTGAAACGGTGTGATATTCAACACCCATACATACCACATGAATCAGGATGTGATGATGGTGTGATATTCCACACCCATACATACCACATGGCTCTTTAAAAACAGCTCCCTGGCCTTCAGTGTGGTACTTTCAACTCTGCAGTGCATTCAAATCAATACAATTCTTAGCCCTGCTAAGGACAGGTAGGAGGAACTGGCTCTGGTAATATTATCAACTGAAACAAGCACAGTATCAACCAGCAGTGCGCTAAAATGAATTCAAATGAATAAAAGGCAATTAATAAATAGCTTGCACGAGGCTTGCCATCTGTCCCTGTTTTCCCGGGACAGTCAGTATGCTTCAATATAAATTCAATATGCTTTCCCAGGACACCAAAAGGTCGCGTTTTTCTTTAACCCATATCCGGGTTTTTAACCTCATGCTTCCACACCCCCCGTGCACATTACTACAGCAGCACCTCAATGGCAGTTCATCGGCACAAGTTAACCACGATACAATATTACTGCAATGGACGCACACTATGAATTGGTTGTCAATAGCAGTAATAGTATCAGTGCTTCCTATTGGATGACTATAGGATTTCTATCCTACCTTGCACTTGCGGACAATGCTGTAATGCTCTTCTGTCCAGATTTCCAAGCAGCCCTGGCTGCCGGTATCCCGGTCCATTCTCTTCAATGAGCTCTCCGCCGTCTTCAATGAAAACAAAAGCAACGCAAGACAGCTGAGACCAGGCGTGTATAGCTTTACTATTTATTTATGTGTCGCTCACTGGGTTAATAATTAATATGCAGCTCAATCCTTGCACATTATAATGTGCATGCATGCTATAAAATACCTCTACAGCAGGTCAGACAACTGTCACAGACACAAGAATACAGAACTATTTAAAAAGACAATCAAAACATGCCTACCTTACCTGCTGCAGCTCTGCGTGCACCACGTGAAAACCCCAAACTTTTAAACCAACACTTCGACGTGTAACCTGTTCAAGGTAAGTGCCTGTAATAAAATATTTACTATCACTTTATAATGTCTGCATTTACTAAAGTATTGATTAAATACAGTAATAAATGACACGCTCATTTATCTTGACTTACTGTAAAAGTTTCCACTCGTCAGGCTTGTCCCTAAAAAAAAAACACGCCTACAGCGTGCTATGGTTGGCTAATTTGTTCAACGTGATTGGTTGAGCTACACGTCAAACACAGAAGCAGCGGAATGCGCGAGCCTTGCTGGGAGAGCGGGAGTTTCAATGCGCGGATGGCTGACTTGGACAAGCAGAAGCAGTATTTCATGCACAGATCAATGAGATAAATAAGCGAGATCTTGAAAAGAATGTGTAAATAAGAATATTCAGTTGCAGTTACAATCATGTCCTTTTCATCGTGAGAAAAATATATCGCGCTAAAGTCACTGCAAATACGCGCTCGTAGGATATTAGTTTCAGTTTTGTTTAGCACACAAACACAACTAGCAGACCTTCATTCAGCGGCTTTACCCCATTAATGAAACGCTGAACAGGACCCTGAAATGAACTAGTCATAGTTGCCCCATGAGCCAGGCATAATATTAACAGCATTATTGTTAATACTGGATGTGTTGATTTCTTTCCGGTGTGAACTGTCATGAAGCAAAGACGAATGAACTGATGCAAAACGAGGGCCAGCATCATAATGTTGAACAGAATACTTTGTAAATAGTGATATTGCCTATGACTCGCCCGACGTGGTTATTATGGGACACCCTGCATATACAACTAAGAACATAACGAAAGACAGGAGGCCATTCGCCATGTTAATGCTCAATGTTTTTTATTTCAATACCCACTGATTCAGCATCAACACAGCATAGCTAGGTAACCGACGCCTCCTCACCCTCACCGTGTAAAGAACGAAGTGTCTCCAACCCCCGGCTGTGATTTGTATACCAGTAATTATACTACCAGGTAACAATAACGGTTACAGCCCTGTAGTCTTCTATCTAATGTATCTTCTGTCCCACTGACGCTCTCAGTTGTGTCACATACGGCAGCTGTACAGGTCCCTTGTCATTACTTTACTGAGCCTATACTGCCATCTAGTGGCAAAAAAACACTGCATTTAAAAAGGCTGCACTGTCCAATATCTTCATGTTACTGAAGTAATAGCAACATGTAAAGTTATTTACGCACAAACGTTCTACCCTGGTGGATATTGGCAGTCTTTAATTTGCTTCAAAGGTTTGTTTAATGTGGCTGCATTGTATTTTACAACAGTCCTAAACAAGGCATGACTTTAGATACACTACTGTATGTCCTGATTGGGTTGACTGCAGGCCCTGTTGAAAGCAGCAGCTGGAGCTCAGCATTCCCTCCCTAGCGAGAACCCCCAGCACTACCCAGTGTGAACCAATGCTATTACTCTGTAAAATGTATGTGTCAATGCATTTCAATGAATAGATTAACTTGTTGCATCCAGCATAGCCACCACATCACTCTTGTTAAAGAGATAGCTACTTCAACACGTCTTTATTTTCTTTACCTGGTAAAACAATAATATTAAGATTATTGTACTACAGTATGAATGCATCTGGCATACCTTTCTTTACTAGTGCATTAACTACTACCCTCCAGCAAGCTTTGGGACTGATGTATCAATGTAGAGATCCTATGTGGTTTAATTCACAGCAGCAGTCTGGGCTTCCCTCTCTAAATACAAAACAAGACTGATTGTGGTGAAGAGTATTAGTGCTGATCAGGCTTCGTTCATTCGGTGCACAGTGCTTCACCTCTATTAGTGCTGATCAAGCTACATTCATTCGGTGCACAATGCTTCACCTCTATTAGTGCTGATCAGGCTTCGTTCATTCGGTGCACAATGCTTCACCTCTATTAGTGCTGATCAAGCTTTGTTCATTCGGTGCACAATGCTTCACCTCTATTTAGTTCACTGCACAGCACAACACTACAGTTCTTCCCCACAATCAGCCTTGAGGAGTCTTTCCAGAAGCATTTTTTTTGCTGGAATAATTAGTAAGCCAGGCACATAATGATCTAAGCTGACACTACAATAGAGAATCATGCAGAAAGCACATTAGGATATGTGTCCGTAGATACAACACACTGGGGGATGTACGCTTCTCTGCAACCAGTTGATATAGAAAACAGATTCCTCTGAATAAAACAAATGAAGCCCAAAGAGCATGCTACCATTCCCTGTGGGGAATTGAATCACAAACGCCTCTACTGGACATACGTTCTTCTACTCTTCAGTCAGCTCGGGTTCATTACACTGAGCTTGCTGCTTTTCACCTGGTCATGCTGCTTCAGTTTAAAGTCCCTTTACTTTAGTGTCAAGTTGTCTGCACTGTTAAAGGAAACTGCTGCAAACCAATACCAGGGTATCCAGCAGCACTAGGAGACCAGTACAGCAAATCGTGTGCTCCAGGCCAATACCCAATGCTTTCTGCTCACTATGTAGCTTTAGCAGAAGCTGCTAGGATTTTCAGAAGGGTCGTCTTTTCAGATTCGTGCTAGTACTGTTTTTACGGAGTGTGTCCATAGAGCCGCTTGCTTCAGTTAAGTGGGTCAAGCCGGTTCATATGACGACTGTAGTTCACACATGACCACAGCGTACTGGGTGCTGCAGCATAAGCATACTCCCGTCATTCTCTCACTCTCAGTCCCACCTCCACTCCTCTAGTACCATAGAGGTGCAATTATTTCTACTTAACTGCGGCGGCCGAGGTGCGAATTCGGCACCGATCGTTCAAAATGGTAAGCATTTTCACAACCCGTTTTGTTTTATCTGGTAGGGGAAAATCAGATGCGTCTCGTATTTGTCAGGAGTTAGTTCTTTGAGAGTTTCTATATTTGGTGACGCAATGCATCAAAATGTACCTGTCATTTTACAGAAGAAAAAAATATATATATAATTACGACAACCGTTGGAATTATATAGGCTGGTGCTCGTTCAGAATGTAGGTACTGATGTAACATTTTAACATAACGTTTTAAAATGAGATCAAAAATCCAAACGTGTACTCAGTATATATATATACATATTGACGTGTACGTAGCAGTGTTTTGAACTTCTTAGGTGTTTTGACGGGTTGTTTTTTATTTGTTTAGCTGTAAATCTTCTCCTGCGTTTACTTTTAAAAAAATCCACTGTCATGTTCCTTAGGGAGGGTGGAAGAAATTGGAATTGCTTCACCCCCTATTTATAAATAGTGAGTCCCCGCCCGCTGTGCGCTTATTGGGCTTTGGATTTGGTGACAAGCAGGGGCTGCTCGGATGTGTAGTTTTGCAGCCTGTGCGACAAAAGTGAAAAAGATGTTTACGTTTTGGGGTTTTAAAGGTACCGTATGTGCACCACATATGTTTTTACAAAAGGATGGATTTTTAGTTCATAGTGAAAGGAGCACGGAAAGCTTAAAAACACAAACTGAGGAAGCTTGTGTGTCACTGTGAGTCATGCAAACAAACTGGTAACCCAACAAAGTGCGCTTTCCGATGAATCAAAATACACATGCAGAAGGCAAAACTATGGAAGGTATCAAAAACATTCACCCAGGGGGTGCCTGTATTTTCTTTTTTGTTTGTTTGTTTTGTTTTGTGTAACTGTAAGTATTCGTTATAATGTCAATAGTGAAGCCCATATAACTTTTTCTGGCAACTTCTGAATGAAGCACCTTTCTGGAGGTGACATTTGATAGGGGTTCACCTTGTTCAAGTTCATGAGCCATATTGAAAATTGCTTGAAAAGTTCCCAGGTTACTTCCCAACTCTCCCACCCTGCTTGCTCTGTTCCTCCCAGGTGAACTTCACGGTCGAGCAGATCAGGGCGATCATGGACAAGAAGTCCAACATCAGGAACATGTCTGTGATCGCTC
The DNA here is from genome assembly GCF_902713425.1 of Acipenser ruthenus. Lineage (NCBI taxonomy): Eukaryota > Metazoa > Chordata > Actinopteri > Acipenseriformes > Acipenseridae > Acipenser > Acipenser ruthenus. The sequence continues at coordinate 10,546,218 of NC_081190.1, forward strand.
ACGTGGATCACGGCAAGTCCACACTGACAGACTCCCTGGTGTGTAAAGCAGGCATCATCGCCTCCGCACGGGCTGGGGAGACGAGGTTCACAGACACACGCAAAGACGAGCAGGAGCGCTGCATCACCATTAAATCCACGTAGGTACTCCAGGACGGACGGGTAACCAAAGCCTCGCTCCCGTCTGCCAGGGGTTTCACTTGAAAGGGATTTGAAATCACTGTTACCATCAGCACAGCTCGAGAGCCAGTCACTTTCAGTCGGGAGTCTGTCAGCTCCAGTTTCTCTTTCTAAAAAACATATTTTAAAATATCATAAATCATGGACGAGAAATCAATCTGTTAAAGTAACTGTATCAAAAATATTGTAATAACATTTTTCCATACCTTTTATCCACCATTATATAGGTTTTAGATGTGCAGTTTTGGAAGAAACTGTTATAGGACACATGCATTTTCATTGTAAAACAGAAATATTTAGTTTGTAAGCCTTGTGCTTCCTGGGGCTCTCTCATTCAAAAAGAAATCATTTAGCACAGTTTGAGCAATCCAAACTACACAATAAGAGACATCCTGCATGCGACATATTAACTTATACAATTGGATGTGAGATATTAGAAGTAAGATATAAGAAGTGAGACAGAACAGTTAACCCCCCTCTCTCCCTCCTCTCCCTCCTCTACCTCCTCTCTCTCCTGCCTCTCAGAGCAATCTCCCTGTATTACGAGCTATCGGAAAACGACATGGCCTTCATCAAGCAGAGCAAGGACGGCTGCGGCTTCCTCATCAACCTCATCGACTCCCCCGGGCACGTGGACTTCTCCTCCGAGGTGACGGCTGCTCTGAGAGTCACCGACGGAGCCCTGGTGGTGGTGGACTGTGTGTCAGGTAAAAGCAATCGACCCCGCTTCACCATGACTGGGGAGTGTCAGGTAGGAGCAATCGACCCCGCTTCACCATGACTGGGGAGTGTCAGGTAGGAGCAATCGACCCCGCTTCACCATGACTGGGGAGTGTCAGGTAGGAGCAATCGACCCCGCTTCACCATGACTGGGGTGGCTCGCCTGGTAAAGGTTGGCTGGGGAGAACCCACAGGGGGCGCTGTCCGTGAAAAAACGACTGTGGTAATTTATCTCATGTCAGTTGTAATGGTGAGGCGATTTCTGAATTGAGTATTATAAATCATGCAGGAAACTGGGAGCATCTTGGCTGGTGATTCCATAGGGAGCGTTGCTTTGTATCTGGCCTTCCAAAAGTTTGGGGTGCAAAATCAACAGGGGCTGCTCCTCCTCACAGAGCTACAGTGGCCCCTACTGGTCAGGCACACTGTGAGCTCAAAGTGGACACCTTCGGGATTGGTCTGTGTCCTCCAGAGAGCTGGTAGCTCACCAACATCTGCTGTCATGCTTCTGGGGCAATTGGCTTGGTGGATAATACAGTCTGAATTGGGAAAGAGAAACAGGAGGCACACAGATTGAAGTTTCATCAGATCTGGGGACAGGGTTCTATGCTGGAGCTCCCGAATCTGAAGAGACTCTACATTATTACCCCGCTAAGGCTCCATGTGTGCGTGTGCTCCTGTGCAGGGGTGTGTGTGCAGACAGAGACAGTGCTGCGGCAGGCCATCGCTGAGCGGATCAAGCCGGTTCTGATGATGAATAAGATGGACCGGGCCCTGCTGGAGCTGCAGCTGGAGCCGGACGCGCTCTTCCAGACGTTCCAGCGCATCGTGGAGAATGTGAACGTCGTCATCTCCACCTACGGGGAGGGCGAGGCCGGGCCCATGGGCAACATCATGGTGAGAGAGACACACAGCACCTCACACATCACCTCAATCTCATACTGTTCTGCCAGAGCACCCCTCACTTTATCACTTTGGTTATATGTCAGTAATTTAAAATAGTGCTTACTGTCTGGTTTCATAGATCCAATTAGCCATTAGTACTTATCTGGGTGGGATTACCGATTCCAAGATTACTTAGATACTTAGGTACTGTTCTTACTTAGAACTTTCCAATAGTGATGCTTTGAAACCTGCTGGATTTCATTTTATAATATATAGTTAAATAGGAATAGCTAAACAGTAAACCTAATCTTAATTGTAATCAATTTTCATCCTGCTATAATCTGTCTGATAAAAGCCATCACATAAAAAGAACTGTCCGTTACAAAGACATTTTTCCTACGGCTGTATCACATCAATGTCAGGGTCTGCTGTATGTAAATATATATACAATAGTGAGATGTGGGTGTTGGTGCTGTTTGAACCCAGGTGGATCCGGTCATTGGTACCGTGGGGTTTGGGTCGGGGCTGCACGGCTGGGCCTTCACTCTGAAGCAGTTTGCTGAGATGTACGTGGCCAAGTTCACTGCCAAGGGAGACAAGGGGTCCCAGCTCCCCCCCACAGACAGAGCCAAGAAAGTAGAGGACATGATGAAGAAACTGTGGGGAGACAAGTGAGTATCAGAACACACACTGAACACTACACACTGAACACTACACACTGAACACTACACACTGAACACTACACTGAAAACACACTGAACACTACACTGACCACTACACACTGAACACACACTGAACACTACACACTGAACACTACACAAGTGAGTGCCACTGTACACATGGACAACTGTACAGACGTGAGTATCACTGCACACACACACACAACACTATACACAAGTGAGTATCCCTATACCACACTGAGTACCGCTACACATGCTGAACACTACTGTACGTATGTGAGCATTCTGTACACATGGTATTCACAACACTTTTCATTTCTTCAGGTACTTTGACCCAGCCGCTGGGAAATTCAGCAAGACCTCCACCAATGCAGAAGGCAAGAAGCTGCCCCGCACCTTCTGCCAGCTAATCCTGGATCCCATCTTCAAGGTGCATTCCTCCAGTCACCCACAGGGGGAGCCCAATTCAGAAAACTGCGAGGGCTGCTTTAAGAGATGCATTTCACCAAGAGCACTGTCAAAAGTGTTCTTATAGGTTCAGCAGGTCTGTGCAAAATGAGAATGAACTGCTGAAAAATGGTTCAAGGACTGCAAAATTTAATGTTAAAACAGTCCTCAACAAAATTCCTTAAAACAACACATAAAGTTTTGTGAATTGGTCCTGGTATTGCATTGATTCTTATACAGTGCGTATAGTAGGTGTCAACCAGAGAGAAACCAGGCTTATTTACAATAATCTACAGTCTCAAAGCACCAGCTTCGAATTGTGGTAGCCCTTACTTTAAACAATAATTTTAACAGAACAAAACCTACATTTGCTTTACCAAAATACCAAAGTTCTCTTTCATGTGTGACACAGAGTGTACTGTAAATGAAATGAAAGGTTATAATATTCTTTCTACACCATCTTCCTCCCCACCCTTAGGTCTTCGATGCAATCATGAACTTCAAGAAGGAGGAGACTGCCAAGCTCATCGAGAAACTGGACATCAAGCTGGATGCTGAGGACAGGGAGAAAGAGGGCAAGCCGCTGCTCAAGGTAACGTACCTGCAGGCCCCTGTCCCATGGCAGCTACTATAGGGCACTGTAGGGTCAACGAAGGCTAAACAAACAGCACTGGAGCTCAGCACAGCTATAAAGTAAGCAGTTGTGGGAGTATGTTTTCCAGCTCAACCGACCCAGGACACAGGAACAAGGAATTAATAAAGTGGGGTACATTTGACCTCGTGTATGTTCTGTGTCTGGAACAACATTGTAACACAGAGGCTCGTGTCTCTCTGTGATTGACACCAGTGTCTGTGCTGCTCTGTGCTCTGCTCGTGTCTCTGTGTTATTGACACCAGTGTCTGTGCTGCTCTGTGCTCTGCAGGCTGTGATGCGTCGCTGGCTTCCTGCTGGAGAGGCTCTGCTCCAGATGATCACCATCCACCTGCCCTCCCCGGTCACTGCTCAGAGGTACCGCTGTGAGCTGCTGTATGAGGGACCCGGGGATGATGAGGCTGCCATGGGTAAGAACAGCCTCCCCTATACCCCCTACCCCAACACTACACCCTCCCATCCCCCAACGTGAGCTGCTGTATGAGGGACCTGGGGACGACGAGGCTGGCATGGTGAAGAACAGCCTCCCATAACCTCCAGCCCACCCTCGTGGTCCCTCTTTCGTTAAAGTTAAAACTATTGTTTTACTTTAATTTGGAATGTAGAGTACAGTAGTACCATACTGAAAAAGAGAAATGCATTTAGACAAGTCTCTTTGAAATATCTTCATGTAGCAAATTAAAATATCTAAAAAAAGCAAGCAAAAACAAAACCAAAAAAAACATTATTTAAAACAAGAAAGGGGCAGCGGGTGAAGACAACAGTAGAGTGAGAAAACGCAGAAGTATTGATTTGATTGGGCTGCATGGGTTTTCAGCAAGTGAATGTGCTTTCAATATCCTGGCTAGAGATAATTACAGTACAGATGATCACGCCCAGTCTCACAGGCATCCTGTCAGATGGTAAGATGCATTAAGTACAGGTACGGGAGTAGCAGGTAGACAGAGGGAGGTGCCAGTGACTGTGCCTGGCATTGAGTACGATGCTTGTTAAACATTAATGTTATTGGGCCTCGTCTTGGACAAAGCCTAATGAAATGTGCGTAGGTGTGAAGAACTGTGACCCCAAGGCCCCTCTCATGATGTACATCTCAAAGATGGTCCCCACGACCGATAAGGGCCGCTTCTACGCCTTCGGGCGCGTCTTCTCGGGGATCGTCGCCACAGGACAGAAGGTGCGCATCATGGGCCCAAACTACACCCCCGGCAAAAAGGAAGACCTGTACCTGAAACCTATCCAGAGGTGAGAGGAGTGAAACAGTGGAGGGGGTGAGAGAGTAAGACAGTGGAGAGGGGTAAGAGAGTGAGATAGTAGAGAGGGGTGAGATAGTGGAGATGAGTGAGAGTGGAGAAGAGTGAGTGGATAGGGGTGAGATAGTGGCAAATGGTTAGAGGGGGTGAGTGAGAAAGTGGAGAGGGGTGAGAGTGGATAGGGGTGAGTGAGATAGTGGAGAGGGGTGAGAGTGAGATAGTGGAGAGGGGTGCGAGAGTGGAGAGGGGTGCGAGAGTGGAGAGGGGTGAGATAGTGTAGAGGGGTAAGAGTGAGAGAATGGAGAGGGGTGAGAGTGAGACAGTGGAGAGGGGTAAGAAAGTGAGATAATGGAGAGGAGTGAGAGAGTGAGATAGTGGAGAGGGGTAAGAGGGGAGAGGGGTGAGAGAGAGGGGTGAGAGAGTGGAGAGAGGGGAGAGAGTGAGATAGTGGAGAGGGGTGAGAGAGTGAGATGCAGTCTTTACCTGCTAGATCATTGACAACAGTTAAGTATCCCGGGCCAAAGTCACTTAACAAAAGAAAAGGTCAATTGTCTATCTTTAATGTAATATGTGTTTTGTGTGTACAAAGATATTTAAAAATATGTGGTTTAAAGCAAGTTTCCAAATTCTTTGGTCCTCTTCTACTTAGAACTCGATTGGAACTTTGTTGGTGTGTATATAAAAGTTTCCCTCTCCTCTCCTCTCCTCTCCTCGCCTCTCCAGGACTATTCTAATGATGGGGCGATATGTGGAGCCCATCGAGGACGTGCCGTGTGGTAACATCGTGGGTCTGGTGGGCGTGGATCAGTACCTGGTGAAGACCGGCACCATCTCCACCTTCGAGCACGCCCACAACATGAGGGTGATGAAGTTCAGTGTGAGCCCTGTGGTGCGTGTGGCTGTGGAGGCGAAGAACCCGGCTGACCTGCCCAAATTAGTGGAGGGGCTGAAGAGACTCGCCAAGTCAGACCCCATGGTCCAGGTAAGGGGAGAGGAAAGGAAAGGAGAGGGGAAAAAACACCCCCATTGCAGTGCATCATTGAGAATCTGATCTCCTGTCAGTGTTGCAGTACGTCATTGAAGGGTTTGGTCTCTTGTTCTGTTGCATCATTGAGGGGTCTGATCTGTCTCTGTTGCATCATTGAGGGGTCTGATCTGTCTCTGTTGCATCATTGAGGGGTCTGATCTGTCTCTGTTGCATCATTGAGGGGTCTGATCTCTGTCTCTGTTGCATCATTGAGGGGTCTGATCTGTCTCTGTTGCATCATTGAGGGGTCTGATCTCTGTCTCTGTTGCATCATTGAGGGGTCTGATCTGTCTCTGTTGCATCATTGAGGGGTCTGACCTCTGTCTCTGTTGCATCATTGAGGGGTCTGATCTCTGTCTCTGTTGCATCATTGAGGGGTCTGATCTGTCTCTGTTGCATCATTTGAGGGGTCTGATCTCTGTCTCTGTTGCATCATTGAGGGGTCTGATCTCTGTCTCTGTTGCATCATTGAGGGGTCTGATCTCTGCCTCCTGTCTCTGTGTTGCAGTGCATCATTGAGGAGTCTGGGGAACACATTGTGGCCGGGGCTGGGGAACTGCATCTGGAAATCTGCCTGAAGGATCTGGAGGAAGACCACGCCTGCATCCCGCTGAAGGTGAGAGGAGTTGCTGCAGACGGTGCTACAGTAATTTATTTATACCCCCTTCATTCACTGCATTTATAATTGCACCATGTTAAGTTTTTTGTCTGTGCAGTACTTGTATAATGCTTGTTGGTGTCGTACCCTTAAACACTCAATCAGAAACAATAAGAAAAGTCAAGTTTCCGCCAAAACACTTGCCTGCTTGAATATAGTTTTACCCCAATAGAGTTCACATAAACAGTTTCAAAAGAAAAGTTACAATTGTTTATATAGGGGAGCCCTGCTCTAAACCACGGTCGGCACTCTCCCTCCCTTTAACTGTGCCTGAACCCACAGAAATCAGACCCGGTGGTGTCGTACCGCGAGACGGTGAGCGAGGAGTCGGACCAGGTGTGCCTGTCCAAGTCCCCCAACAAGCACAACCGCCTGTACATGAAGGCTCGCCCCTTCCCAGACGGGCTGGCCGAGGACATTGACAAGGGAGATGTGAGCGCGCGGCAGGAGCTGAAAACCCGCGGCAGATACCTGGCAGAGAAGTACGAGTGGGACGTATCCGAGGCACGCAAGATCTGGTGCATGGGGCCTGACGGGAACGGACCCAACATCCTGCTGGACGTGACCAAGGGGGTGCAGTACCTCAACGAGATCAAGGACAGCGTGGTGGCCGGCTTCCAGTGGGCAACCAAGGAGGTGAGCAGGGGCAACCCCGAGAAATACAGTACAAGGCTGCAGTGCTGGTATAGAGCAGTTACTCAGATAGCTGTAAATACTGTAAATAATTAAATTTGCTCTATATAGGTGTGCTTTAGCACAAGTTATTGAGTGTATCATAATCTGGGGGTGTGCAAGGGCTTCCTGTTCCATGTGCCTTGTAACTCAAACATTATTACATAGTATGCATGCTGTGGTTGTTGATCTTGGTGATCTTTGCTGTGCTGTGATGTGATGTGCAGTCTGTGCTCTCCTCAGGGCGTGCTCTGTGAAGAGAACATGCGTGCCGTGCGCTTTGATATCCAAGATGTGACTCTGCATGCCGATGCAATCCACCGTGGGGGTGGCCAGATCATCCCTACAGCCCGTAGAGTGTTGTATGCATCGGCGATCACCGCGCAGCCACGACTCATGGAGCCCATCTACCTAGTGGAGATACAGGTACAGAGAGAGAGGCAAAGAGACACATACATAGACACACACACTGCAGCCACGACTCAGGGAGCCCATCTACCTAATGGAGAGAGAGAGAGATACATACATACATACATACATACATACATACATACATAGACACACACACTGAAGCCACGACTCATGGAGCCCATCTACCAGTGGAGATACAGGTACAGAGAGAGAGAGACTGCAGAAAATGCAGAAGTACTGGAGGCTGGGGCATTTGCTGCTCATTTTAAGTTACTGTACAAAGACCTTGCTCACTCCCAGTAATACCCTATAATACTATACCCTATAATACTAGTCAGAAAGGTGTGTGGGTTCTCTCTGCAGTGTCCGGAGCAGGTGGTGGGAGGGATCTACGGTGTGCTGAACAGGAAGCGTGGTCACGTGTTTGAGGAGTGTCAGGTTACAGGGACACCCATGTTCATCGTCAAAGCGTACCTGCCTGTGAACGAGTCTTTCGGTAAGCTCAGCATTTTCCACATGCTTGGATACCTGACCTTTTTTTTTACGCGTTTCCGTACTTCAGGACCAACACCACACATATTTGAGACAGAATGGTGTTTTGTTTAATGATTAAGCCAGAATAAAGGGCATGAAACAAGGCAGTAGACCTAACCCCCCCAATTTTTTTTATTTTCTAATGGCTGTACGGTTGTATTATAAGTTTAAAAGCTTATGTTTATTAACAGTATGCATTATTCCAGGGTGGTGTAATACAGACAGTTTTCATGGGTATAACATACAAACTGCAGCACTGTTTTAACCTAATATTAAACAGGTTTGCAAGCAAATATTGAGAAAAAGGGGACAAATCAGAGCAAGCAGGACTAACCTAATCCACTTATTGTGGATTTCTGTTGCGACCACAAAGGTCTGGTTTAGCACACTGAACTTGATCTAGTCTAACTGAGGATCCCATTGATCTAATCAATTCATGGTACCAATTGGGAATAGCAACGGTACTAACGTTAGTCCAGGCAAGGGGCTCAGACACACTTCATCCCCGTTGGGTGCATCAAGTGGACTTGGTACACTGCAGTCGACTCGTAGCTTGTTGAATTCCCTTTTATTTCATCTCCACTCAGGTTTCACAGCGGACTTGAGGTCCAACACTGGAGGCCAGGCCTTCCCACAGTGCATCTTCAACCACTGGCAGATCCTCCCTGGAGACCCCTTCGATCCCAAAAGCCGGCCCTACCAGGTGGTAGCAGAGACCCGCAAGCGCAAGGGGCTGAAGGAGGGCATCCCTGCCCTGGACAACTTCCTCGACAAACTCTGAACACGCCTGCATCTGTCACTTGTCATGCACTTCAGCATTGTAAAATCACTTAAAAAAAAAAAAAAAAAAGTATAATAAAAAAGACAAAACGTAACTGCTGGTTTTTACTGTTGTATTTTTAATTCTGTGCAAGAATCTCCAAAACAAGTTACTGAAGATTTAGTTTGAATGTGAAAAATAAAGGTGGTGGTGGTGGGGATCCCTCCTGTTTACTATGTATATCACACCACAAACAGGTGAATGGGCTTACACTGACAGTCTTTTGTGACCATGCAGTCACACCTGATTCTGTGTTTAACTAGAACAAGTGCATCAAGCTAACAGGCTAGAGGTGCAAAAGATGTGGCTGCATACAACGCAGCTGTATAAACAGTTACAGTAATACTGATAAAAAGATTATATCCTGCAAACAGTATTAAGCACATGCCTGTGGTTCACGTATGGGTGTCACGGACATGCTTGACCTGGGCACCAGATGGACTGCTGATCACTGTAGACACTGCCAAAGTTAATATTTCGGTTTCATACAATTGACTCCAGCCCACCAACGGACTATGGACTAATAATAATATGGAGATAAGAATAATATAATATGCTAACTTGGCTTTTTTTGTACATGTGAAATGCTTTCAGAGCAATATTAATTACCATCAACCTACGTCTGAAGTAAGTGGTAAAAGAAGATTGCCTATCTGGTTCAGTGAAGGATTTCCAATGATTCAATCGGGGGAGTGCATGTGCAGCTTAATATGGATTTGCAGTATGTAAATAAACAAGCTCCCCACCCCCCCTCGCAGGGGTCACTGAATCACTATGAGGTGAACCATCCCAAGACCATTATCAGCACAAGGGCCAATGCAATGCTGCCTGTCCCCAGCCAGGTTCAGTACTACTGCAAACAGGCTTTGAACCACACTCACCCTGCAGTCCACTGTGGACCCACCCACATGGTCTACACACAGCACAGTACATAAGATTTTACTGAAAAGTTTTATTTTATTTATTTATTATTATTATTGCTGTGTGTAACTGAGTCAATCAAGATATTGAAAAAGTAGAACATTTGTTTTTGTTTGATTTTAGAAAGTTGTTGTGCTGCAGGTGAACACCACCTCAGGAGGTGTTTCTGAAATGCACTCATTTGAGTTTTGGCGTTTGTACAGAAAACAAATCATTAACTTACACATGACTAACATTGCCATTTTAGGGTCTGGTATGTACTTTCAATGTCCATTTTGTTTTTATTCAAAAGGCATGAATACACTGATTTATATATATATTAAATATATAAAATAAAAAAAGCAATTAAAAACTGAAAAGAATTTTCCAAAAACAATGGGCAAGTTTGTTTGTTTGGTGGCAGTGTTTCGTACTGCCCTGCAGAGGAGAGGGTGAGGTGGGGTGGGTGGTCTGTCACACTTCTCAAGTGTCATGTAAAAAGTCACTAATCCAAAGAAATTATGTCAGTGATGCTGGTTCCTCCCCCAGCCTCGTTCCTGCTGGAGCTGCTGCTGCTGTGGTGGCTGCTGCTCTCTTGGTGATGGTGGCTGGCTGTGGAGGAGGAGGACGAAGAGGAGATGATTCCTCCACTTGAGGGGGCTGCTGCCTGCAACGTGCTGCCCAGGGTGTCCAGGAACATTGGAGCACAGTACTGCTGGGGAGTGCAATAAGGGTTTAAAGACTCACATTGCAAACAGTACTTAACCTAACAGCACTCTCAAGTCAGCTCTTAAAGGATCCCAATGATTCAGCATCAACAACACGGCTAGGTAGCCTATTCCAGGGTTTCCTAATCCTGGGGGACCTCTGTGTCTGCTGGTTTTCACGCCAACTGAGTTCTCAATTACTTAATCAAACCCTTAATTGAACTAATAATATGCTTAATTAGACCTTTTTAATTGTTCTCAGCTCCTAAAAAGTTGCCGATTTCAAGTTACTTATAAAATTGTATAGTTAACTTAAAATCTCTAAATGTTTAAAAGCTGAAAACAATTAAAAAGGTCTAATCAAGCTAATGAAAACCAGCAGACACAGGGGTCCCCCGGGACCAGGGAAACCCTGGCCTCGTCTATACCCTGACCACACTGTGTAAAGAAATGTCTCCTACCCTCAGTCCTAAGGCTAGCTCTACTTTTCCAAATGTGTAGCCTGGTCCTGGTATCTGTGCAACACCAAGTACAGGGTGATTAGACAGTAAGTTTACCACATCAACGTAACATACCATTGATGTGGTAACCCTACTGTAATCACCCAAGTCTACGTGGCTATGGTTAACTCTATCCACTTTCTTACTCCAAGGTCCATGGAACACCAGGCAACTTAATGTAGGGGACATTTTCAAACAAATCATCTAGTAGCTTAAATCTAGATCAACAAGCAATTCATAGAAAAGGTTGCAGGAAGTTGCCTGCATCATTGCAAGTCGGCAACTAGGATTCTACAGGCTCAGACAATGCGAGATGGATTTTGATGCAGATAAATATCGAAACTCAATATAGGAACAGAACCATATTCAGAATGGCAATGGTGATATAAATTAATAAATCCATTGACACTGGAAGCTACTTACTTTTTAAGCTGCTCTGATTTTTGTTGCCTGCCATTGAAATATGTAACCCAGGCAGCTATACACCTGTTCGTGAAACTGAAGATAAACACTGAAACTGTGCAAACAAAACAAAGGATAGCATGCACAGGGCTAGTTTCTCAAAACTACATTTTTGTGTTAGTTCTGATATTCTTGCTCCCAGACATATAAATAAAATCACGCCCCAAAAGAGCATACCTGCGGGTCTCCTTGAATCAGTGAAAGGAAATCCAGACCTAGAAACAGAATTCAGAAATCTATTATTTATAGGAAAAACTGAAGACAAACGAATGGCGGGTGTCAGTAAGGCATTTAAGACCGTGGGTGTCTGAAAAATGACATTTCTGGAAAACTAAATTTTAATGTCAATTGATAGTTGATAATATCACCTTTGTAGAAAATCATTGGACGGTTGTCTACAGCATTGTTTCCACCACAATAAACTGCTAGAAGTGAAATAAAAAAACAACAAAACAAACTTGAATTTCAGTTCCACCACAATAATCTGCTAGAAGTGAAATAAAAACAAAACTTGAATTTCAATTCCACCAATACTGAGCCTTTTTTATAGCTCTGGATGACAGATAAACAGTGCAAGCCTGGAGTTACTGTATGGAGGGTGGCAGTTTGAATCCTGTACCTTGCATGTCCGTGGGGATGGTGGAGAGTGTTGAATGATGGAATGGAACTGCATAGTCAGCGAGTGCAGAGGGCAGGAAGGACGTGTCCACAGTCTGCATGCTGGGCCCGCGCCCTGCAGGGGGCTGGTACGATACCACCCTTGAGACACACAGGAAGAATGCAGTGAGAGACTGGCCTGGCAGCACAACCCTACTAGTTAAGTGGTTGTAGATACAAAACATATTACCTGTTGTGCACACACATTGCTATGCAGTATTATGTCTCAAATATGCAGTTTTCTATGCAGTTGACTAACAAGTATTTATAAATTAAAAAAATATTATCTGGTACTATGCTAAGTTAAATATATCTATGTTTGCAAGTAATACTTCCAGATAGTTTTGTACTTCCTTGATCAGATCTCCTGGAGGGTGAAATTGCCCCCCATCCCTTAATGCCACCTTTCCTGTCATTATCCAGCCAGCCGCTTCCACTATTGACTGAACTGCTTTCAGTCAGTATCATGCTTTGACCGCAAAGAGCCAAGCAAGTTTAACAGATGGAAATATTCCCATTGGATAGCAGTGTGATCCATACCTTGTTTAGTAAGACACAAATGAGCTTGTTGCCTATATAAGAACATAAGAAAGTTTACAAATGAGAGGAGGCCATTCAGCCCATCTTGCTCGTTTGGTTGTTAGTAGCTTATTGATATTGGTTAAGCTCTTATTAAAACGTGAAATGGGTGAAACTGCTTGTCAACAGGAGTCTTATTTCCATCCCCGTGCAGTACTGGATATCATGTTTATATATATATATATATATATATATATATATATATATATATATATATATATATATATATATATCATGTTTATTATATATATATATATATATATATATATATATATATATGTATTTTTTTTTTTTTTAAAGCACACCATAGGTAGAATAGGTGCTTTTCAAGCTTCATATATGAGGCCTGTGTAGCTAGTGGAAGTGAGGTACAGGGACTACTTATGGGATTCTTTTGATACTGTCAAACTGGTGCATCTTACACAAAACTCACAGGGAGGGGCTTCCTAAGACATACAAATACAACTACATACAGTTCTTTATCACTACACTGACAAGCTAAGACACAGGGTTACTTGATTTCGTTTCTTAATATTCATGACAAGACCTTTTGTCACTGGCACATTAGGAATTATGAGACTTCTATTCAAAATGTAGCGAAAAGTATGTTCTACTGAAGGAAATGTATATGCTTCTATATACAAAATTGCTCCCAGATTACCCTGTCCCCTGACAAAAGCAGTGTTCACCAGCTTGGTGGGAGGGGATCAATGCAGCAGCATGTATGCTGCTATTAGGTAGGGTTAGAATCTGAGACTAGCCCTGCATCTAGTCCTAGATTTTACAACTACCTTATTATTGAAATAATCAAAAGCAATCAGACTCCAGTTAAACACAGCTGCAGGAACAACTCCTAGTAGTAAACTTACTCGGTGACTTATTCATGCTGTGATGAGAAACAAGATCAGTTAGCTGGGGCCTGATAGCTGAAGCCTGAGAAATCATTACAATAATATGAACAGGAATTGTGAATGCCAGTGGCAAGTTGCAAAAAACACATTCAATTAAATTTCTCCTTTAAATTTTCCCCTTAAAAGGTTTCTCGAGTTTAAGAGTGTTGCAGAGAGCGGCGCAACACATTTAAATCAACTCTATATAAAGGTGTTACACTTAAACTGAATACTTAAGCCATTTTATTCAGTGTGCCAGGTCTTGGTGCAGGACTAGTGAGATTCTAACCCTACATTAGGTTATACTGCTTGTAACACCTTTATGTCAGGTCTGTAGAATCAAAAACAGATGCTGAAGTGAAGCCCCACCTGGTGTTTACTGACCCCTTGCCGTGGCCCTCCTCTGTCTTCATGTTCATGTAGAGGCAACGCTTCTTGAGGGGTGGCTCCTCCTCCTCCTCCTCTTCCTCCTCCTCAGAGGAGCTCTCTATCGTCAGGTCGATCACGTCTGCTTTCTTCACCCCGCTGGGCTCACTGCCGGCAGTCAGCACAGAGCACGAGCGGGTCACCACACTGGAGCCTGCAAACAGAGACCCAATATAGAGTCACGCACACACAGATACAGGTGCAGACAGACATCACAGAGCACGAGGGGCTCCCCACACTGAAGCCTGCAAACACACACATACAGTGTTTGCAGGTTCTAGCACACACACACAGTTAATCTGGAGTCTGCAAGTTCTCACACGCATGCAGAGTTGGTGTAGAGTGCACAAGCTCACACACAAAGAATAATGCTACATGGTCATTCCAGCTCAAGTGCAACAGTGGTTACTCAACCGCAATGACTTGAATTAAAATGGGTTTGGAAAGCCCTTGAAACAAGCTTTATTTATTTATTTATTTCCACTTCTCAGAATTTGCTTCACTTGAGTTGGAATGACCCACAGAGATCTTGGCACTTGGGTGCTCACTTTCAATTTTAGTAGAACACGGGCTTGACACTTTCAGAGCCTCTTTCTTTGGTCTCATTGGGCACCAGGTTCCATCTTCCTGGAATTTTATTTCATCGACATCCAAGCATTCATTTAAGATTTCCATGAAAAGCCTGAAAAAAAAGTAAATAAAAATGAGGAAATCCAACACAAACCCGATTAGCTGAGGCTAAACCCAACCCAAAGCATGCCCCCGGGAGAAGGCATCAGAAATCTGACAATGCTATTGACCCAGCAGTCAGACCTACATCCCCACAGTCTTAGCTACAAGGCAAAATCCTGGTCACAGCCAAGGGCATGCAACTATGAAAAGCTAAAAATTTTTACTCAAAAAAGAAAGTTACATACATTTATACAGCAAATATATAGGGGCAACGCTGTCCCCAGGAATGACATAACTCACCCATCTATTCTAAGACTTTCGTAAGCAGCTTTCTTATCACAGACCGGACAAATCCAGGTGGACTTCTTCTCATTCATCTGCAGGTAGAGTGCTGCGTCGAAGCACTGGAGATGAGAGCATGTCACTGCGCGGCAGGGGACCGCCAAGCGCATCTTACCCAGCTGGGGGGGGGGAAGCAATCGTTTCAGTCAGGCAAACACTATTCACACTACGAAAAGAGCAGATCACATACTGGCAGCATCTGAAAATAAATAAGGGTGTTCAGGGGAAATCACTGCTGGATTATAATTAGGACTCCTGATTTTCGGTTTTAACATAAAACACCCCCCTGATGCAAAAAAAATGGAATCGGTGTATAGCCAATAAACACCGGAAAAACTGTGGAAATGGTTACTCAATTCATGTTGACCACCCCTTTATTTAAAAAAAAACAAAACAAAAAAAAAAAACACCTTTCCCAGTGCAGATGGGCAATGTCCCTCCTTCCCATCTTGTATCTATCATTGATTCGTTCTGAATACTTCAAACCCACCCCAACTACTAAGTGACACACAAAAAACACAGAGGAATATGACCATAAGGATTCGGTTGTGGAAGACAGCAAAGGAAAGAAGGTACATTTGAATTGGGCAAGTACTGTCAAGTTACTATACATACTGACAGAAAAAAATGCCCAAGCATTTTGGAAAGTAACTGAAAACAATAATTCCATACAGTACATAAAAAAGCACATAAAAAAAATACAGAAAACTCAAAAAGCTAAAAATAAGCACAGCAAAATGGAATTAATAAAAACAACGCTACAATTTGAACGATCGCCACCCCCCAACTTTGAGCTTAAAGTCCAATTTTCACCATTCATTTCTGGTTGTTAACAACCATGCGCAAATAATGCCTGAGGGGAAATATCGCAGCTCACGTGAATAGAAGAAAAACTGTAGTAGTTGCTCTGTGCAGGAATGATTCAGACAATTGCTGCATCATCAATGATGAAGGTTCAGATGACAAAGACATGGAGTTCGGCGGTTTCGGATCGAGGACATAAACTCCACAGTCTGACTGATTACGCTTTCCTGTTACACTACAGTCCGTATTTTTATTTATTTATTTATTTTTTAGACACTTCAAGAGCTTCTAACAGGTACATTTTAATGCTATAGTGCTATTATTTTGTTATGTTTTCATTATGTAAAGCCATTTATTTTAGTGTACTAAATTTTTTTTATATATATATATATATATCACACACACACAAACTTAACAAAATAAATGTCCACAGCAGAGGGTTTGAGACATTCTTAAATTGTAAGGCTAAACCTGGTGTAAAATAAAATTAAGCTAAAAATATTTTCATTAATATACATGGTGAAATAAAGCCAGATAAATGTATGTATCCTTAAAATAGTAACAAATAAACAGAAAAAACAGTACTAAAAAATAAAAATAAAAACATGATAGGATTAAATCTATTCCTTTTATCCTACTGTTTGAAAAGCAACACACAGCAGCTTTTTTTTGGTAATTTACTGCAGTACTAGCATTCAATAATTGTTATTTGGTCATTTTTAAAAGCTGGTGCAATACAGTGGCTCTGATCTTAAAGTTAATGGCAATTGAGAAGTCGGATGTAAGGTGGAGCAGGAGCAGAAAGACAAAGCACGGCGGAGAACACTTACTGGGCACAACAGTGACACTCTTAAGCTTGTGGTGGCGATCTCACTGTCAGGATCTGCAGTTAGCTTCTCTTTTACTGGAGGAGGAAACAGGGACAATAAAAAAAGATATCAATTAATTTTAATATGCTCTAATTAAAAAAAAAAAAAAAGTATCTAAACTATATAAGAACATGATTCAGCTGCTGGAGTCAGCCAGAGTCAAACGGTAGCAGGCTTGTATCAGGCTGTAGGAGAATGTTGTGATGTCAGCGCAAGGCTGGGATTAAAATCAATCTGGGGAAGCTTTTTTTCTCCCATTTTCATGTTGAAGCTTCATGAGCCTGTTGGTATCAGCTCGACTCTTTGTTGAGGTGCAGATCAGCACAGGCTAGCACCTGACTTGCTGTGGCTGGTCTATAAGCTGTGCCAGTAGCCTGAGAACAGGCTCTGTCATGCATCCTATCTCTCCTGTCTGTTTCAACAACACTTCAAGGGCTGTTTACTCTTCAACAGCTACTAGTGCTTGACTTATTTAACTCACTGAATGGCCAGATAAAAAGCAACAAGTACATAAAAAAGTAAGTTATTTATATACATATATAAAAACAAACAAGAAAACCATTCTTCCAACAGCGACAGTGCCTCAACAAAGGCTCTACAGTCTGTTAGGTGACTCATCTCTTGACGCTTATTATTATTATTAGTTTATTTAGCAGACGCCTTTATCCAAGGCGACTTACAGAGGCTCGGGTGTGTGAACTATGCATCAGCTGCAGAGTCACTTACAATTACGTCTCAACCGAAAGACGGAGCACAAGGAGGTTAAGTAACTTGCTCAGGGTCACACAATGAGTCAGTGGCTGAGCCGGGATTTGAACCGGGGACCTTCTGGTTACAAGCCCTTTTCTTTAACCACTGGACCACACAGCCTCCTTATCTACCATTTTGGTCGACTACCTTCATTGAAGAGCATGATCACTTACAGTTGTTAATGTTTTAAATCAGGGGTATAGATGCAAGCCTACAGAGAGCACTTAAAGTTACTGCAATAAAGCAATCTTGCCTGTCTCTGACCAGGTTCTGATCACTTTGTATTGAGACACAAAACCGACTGATCCCAGATCTTTGTCTAAGTTGGCTCCTAAAAGATCCCAAAGAATGTGGCTTGGTAATCCATTTCATAACCTTCTACTTACTCAAAGCTCGAGAATGGTCAGAGTTTCGGATGCCTTTCATTTTTAACCTCTGCAACAGCAGTGATGACGTGAGCTGCCTCACGAGATACACAGACAAGGAATAATTCTGTAGAGAAGGGAAAAAGAAAGTTTATGTTGAAAATGGATTTCAAACACACATTCCCTATATTATAATGACATTTACATAAGCATGTACATGCACACATGCATGCAGAAGTATCTTCACAATAACATGCTTGGGTGAGTGCATGTAAGTTTAATGTAAATAGTGTTCTTCAAAGCTAAGTGATCAAGATGTGAAATAATGACAAATGCGGATAAATGAATCCTGTTTTAAATACCATTATACACAGCTGTAACAATTACTATATTCACATGAATATTGTTTTGAGATTCAGCTTTTATTTGAGAGTTCCCTTAAATCCCTGGTTTAGAAAGATACAGGGTATTAATGTTTGTGACAGAGTAGACGTCTGCCATGTGGGTGCGTGGATTCGCTGCTGAGTGACAGGCAGGAGATCGTGACGGTGGTTGAAGTTGAATGCCCCCCACGCATGCCAACAGGATTTATTTACATATCAACACACTGAACAGCTCACGTGACACTACCAGCAATGGCAGTGCACGGAACACAGTGTATGAAAACTTTGGTAGGATCTACAACTAATCTTCTCTGTTCAATAATAAACTAACCTTGCTGAAGAGATTGACCATGGTGGATAAACGGTTAGACATGCGACAGATTACTGTAATATAAACTACAATTGTCAAATGACCCCGGAGATTGGTTGTTCCTCTATGATACATCAACAGTCTTTTTTTTTGGTCATGTGGGTATTTAACAAAAATATCCCCCAAAAATAAAAATGATTAGTGTTAGCATATATTTTGTATGTTTCAAACATATTCTACCATTGCACTTCTCTCACACTGTCTTGACACTAGGTATTCAGTACATATTTTCCCAAAGCACTACAACTGCTATAGGTACCCCCTTCGACGAACACAGCCTGAATAGTTTAGTTTGTAAAAAAGAGAATTCCTGTTCAGTCATTGCTTTCGTCTCTCTAGTTTACAGTTTTCATTGGTTGAACTAGCTGCTGGTGCCATGTCTACCAGAGAGCTGTAAACAATGATAGATGCCTTACCTTGCCAATCTCTGGTGCCCATGTAACAGAGATCTGATTGGGCACAGCCGACGTTAGTCTAACCAGCGAGGTGATATTTAATGGCCGGCCTGGCCTTTTCTGCTCCACTCCGTTTTTGGGAGGAGGGGCATACCCCTGTACAAAAAGGAAATGCAGACTTTATATTTAACACAACTGACATTTTCAGCTGCGCAGCTCAACTGGATTCACCACTGTGCACTATATATTTAAATTTGTTTTGAAAATAATCATCCAGGAAGGTGGATAGCAAACGATTTTAGTTTCATCCAGCTTGTGTTCGCTGTGAAAAATGCAAGTTGTTAACTTGTATTTTGAGAGATTATGTATTTAACATTCACCACTTGCATTGTTAGCATGATACATTGATTGTGCAACAATGACAATACAATAAAATGTATAAAAACACAAAACTGAAACACATACAGATGGTTGTTAAAACAGGTAGTACTGACTTATTTGTTAATTTAAAAATCAAACAGAAATGCACACGACTGGAAAACAAACAAATATAAAAAAAGATATATATACAGTATATAAAAAAATTAAACAAACACTCACAGGTAAGGGAAAAATCTTTCCATTGACTTTGATACACAAACTGTTTGGGTAATTGTCTTCTTGAGGGCAGCTCGTCTCTGCTAGGCAAAACCTAATAGCAAAATCACAACTGAAAATGCATTTCAACCCTCACACTGCACCTGCAGAGGAATACGGTTCTCTTGCTACACCAGTCAATACAGGGGGACTACAAAGAGGACAGCTCAGCCCATGAATGAGGGTGGCTGTATAAGGAGCATGTTGGTTGCTTATGGCTGTTCTCATTAAATACACAGCACTTCAGAACGGTAATGAAATATTCTGTTTACATGACAAGGAAGCTGTATGGAAAAGAAAATATGTTTAAACCTAAAATACTGTATTCATTATTTATAATTGAATAACTTTCAGATTACACTGGCTTGCTAAACAGTTGTTGAGCTTATACAGTATGAGGAAAGTAATTTCCCTGAATTCACTTTCTTTGATTTTAAAATGTCTACAGTTAATTATACAGTTAATTATAATGTAATTATTGTACATTTTTTATACAAAACGTGATGATGATAGGCACCTCAAACTATCAACCAATAAAACACAGCTGCAGTTTTAATCCCCAATCGATTCTATACCCGCCCTGTTTAAAAAATAACAGTGTCAGAGTCCAGACTGACCAGGAAACTTACCTCATCTGAATCTGGACCATATAATCTCTCCTACCCCCTGGCAGAAAATCCCTTAGGGGAAACAAAGGGAAAAATAAAAGGCTGCCTCAGTTGATTCTCTTATCAATAGGGTTTAAAGATACACTCAAGTTCAAGAGATTTGCATACAATGACATATAATTACCTGGAGATGCAGACTTCTCTGACTTGATGTGGAGTTAATGCAAAGATGAAAAACTTCTCTTGAAACCGTTGAATACTGCTTGCACCTACAAATGACAACATGTTAAAGTCTAATTCAACAGCACAGCTAATGTTAATGCAACGTCATTTCCATCCAATACAAAATTTCCAATATAAAGGTATTTCAGAGCGCTGCCTGCGTTACAAGCCCTTACCCAGGCTTGAAGGTTTGATGAGAACATCCAGCACGTCGTAGAAGGGCAAGCTTTTCATCTGGACGTCGGGGTGGACCGGGGGCATGGCCGTGGAGCCTGGCTGCTGCATGTCCAGCCTGGGCTTGGTCTCATGCAATAGCACAGCACTGACACCGGCTGAATGGGAGGTAACCGAGCCAGTGGGGTGAGAGTTAACGATGGCCACTGCCAGGTCAGACTCCAGCAGGGAGGAGAAGTTACTGTCCAGGGAGTAGGACCTGAGAGCCGACAGGTCTGGGAGACTTTCAATGGTCCTGGGGTAGCGGCGTCTGTACAGTTCCTTTATTTTGATTTGGACAGCGGGGCTGCAGCCACTTTTTAGCAAATGCAAGACCCTCAACAGGAGTTCATGCTTGCGACCGCTTTTGTTCCGTCCAGCAAAGCCCAATAATACCTGTAGTTCTGACACACGGAAACTTGATATCATATTCTGCAAAATACAAGAACATTTGGATAGTTTGTGCACAGCAAGCTATTTAAAATTGTACCCTCCTCTATAGTACTAAATACAATAAACACAGGAAACATGGCAAGCGTTAATCTCTTGTAGCATTCAAAATTAAAACAAACTTTATAAAATGATACTTAATAAAGACAACTGTTTATTGCAGTTTGCAAGGAGACAAATCATTTTTCACTTTCCCATTGCACAAATTATATATACACACACACACACACAGAGTAATCCGTCGCGTATCCTACTGCGATGGGACCAGAGTTAGGGAGCTCCCATAAATCCCTTGTTTAGAAAGTTACAGGGTATTTTTGCTTGGAATAGAGTAGCTGTCTGCCGTATGTGTGCGTGCATTCGCTGCTGAGTGACAGGCAGGAGATCGAGACGGAGGTTGAAGTTGATACACACCGCAGATGAACAGGATTTATTTACATATCAACACAGCTCACGTGACATTACCAGCAATGGCAGCGCACATACAACATAGCGTATGAAAACTTTGGTGGGATCTACAATATCTGAACTAACCTTCTCTGTTCAATAATAAACTAACGTTGCTGAAGAGCTTGATCATGGCAGATAAATGTTTAGGGTGGATACGTGACAGATTACTGTAGATATATTTTTCATTCTCCAAAACTAACTTCAAATTCTCATTTTAGAAATTACAAAATAGAAGTGAAATATCCATCCCCAGGGAACATTATTTTATAAGAGCGATCATTCCTCTTTAAGGCTGAACTTCATCAGTTATTAGCATTGAAGACAGACAGTAGTTCTGTACTCATCTGAAGCTTTATTGTGCAAGTCTCTGCTCAGCCAGCCATTCACCCCATCTAAATTACTATAATAAAAAGATATTTTTTTAAATAAATAATAAAAAAGATAAAACATTCAGATTTATAATTTGATTTGTGTGGTGGGCATCAACCACACATTGGATGATTAATAAATTAAACATATGTGTACACAGAAGTTAGAGTTTCCATTACTACTTGGCTTTTTAAATTTGTATTCATTATGGAAAAAAATGTCCCCCCCTGAAAAGTCCAATATGTTTTAACATTATGTTTTTCACATATAAAATTCTACATGACAGTGTGACACTGGCGATTAAGAGGA
The DNA here is from genome assembly GCF_902713425.1 of Acipenser ruthenus. Classification (NCBI taxonomy): domain Eukaryota; kingdom Metazoa; phylum Chordata; class Actinopteri; order Acipenseriformes; family Acipenseridae; genus Acipenser; species Acipenser ruthenus. The sequence goes on from NC_081190.1 coordinate 10,568,481, forward strand.
ATAAAAATCTGAACAGTAAACACCTCAATATACAGACAACTTGCTGTATTCATGAAAGGTTGTGTTTCAGAATTTGACCCCCACCCCAAGAAAAATATATTTTAACTATTCAATTATTTATTTATTTAAAAACATTTTGTAGGCGTTCAATTTGCTACATCAGCTTTAAGTCAACCTAAAACATAAACGCAATATCTCATCCAGCAACACTGAATGTTGGTAGGGAAACAAGTATAGCTAAAACAGATATTTTATGAATACAGGCCAGTATGTAAAATTCACACCGAGAATAAAAAAAAAAAAAACAGAAGTGTACTATATAATATGTGCCACATTTATCCCCAGTGGGAAAACAAACTTCAGCTGTACAGTATCACTAGACTTTTAATATCACATTAACCACCAATAGTGTATATTGTGTTAGTAGCAGCTATCCACCTTTGATTTCACAATGGATCAACATACAGTAAACACAGAAATAATAATGCATTGTTCCCTCCAAAATGTGGGTTCAACCACACCTGTCCCAAACGAATCCCGTTTGAATAAAAAAAAAAAACCACAAAAAACAATAAAAGCCCAACTGACCCTTCATTTATACGGTCCATGCTTGCTTGTTCTTACTTGTTAATCCTTTTTTTCTTTACATTTCCTTAACAAATGGGATCGTAAAGTGCATCTAAAATGTTAAGCATATTTCCAAAAACCCATTAATAAGGGGAAAAACACAAAAGGTAAACCAATAAACACACAGTATATATACACATACAGTGAGTGTGTGTATATATATATATATATATATATATTATAAATAACATACACACTGTATATATAGAAATATATATAAACACATTTAAATAGACTACTACTAAACTAGTATATTTGAATTCATAATAAAATAAATACGTAGACAAAAACATTTTTTTTCAGCAGACTGTAATAGTATATGCACGTCGTATAGTGCCAGTAAAAAATACTTATTAACCGTGTCAGAAAATATACATATACGTAGAATGCTAGCCTATAGTTGGTTTGACGTGCCCGTGAATTGGCCGTTTTAACCAGTTAGTTAGAAATAATAATTAACACGAAATGTTTCAAAAACACATACATTAAACAGTGTCAGAATTCATTTGGGAAAAGTGCTACACCAGAACATCTCAATGAAACAACTAAAATCTGGAGCACGGGCCTAAAGATATATATTATATATTGTTGAGAAAGAAGACAGACTAACCTCAAACCACTGAACATGATCAACAATCACACGGTCACACTTTTAAAAATAAATGTTTAAGTTATATTTATAGGCTTCCAACGCTGATGTTTTAAAATGATTGTGTTCGATTTTTATGATATCTTATATCCTAACGCACCTCTCTGTTTAACAGGGATGCGCTGCTGCACTTTCTTAGCGTAGCAGTATTAATAAAACACTTTCTCCTACCCTCAGCTCCTCAAAATCAGCCATTTTCTTGCCGCGACCATCCTGCACCGCGCAGAGGTCTTCGGCCACGTGACCAGGGTGTCCCGCAACATAGGTTCAATCAATGTACTGTAAGTTACTTCTGAATTTAATACGGAGCTGGAGGGACTAAACAGCGTTCTAGCTAGGACGACAGTATTCGAGGATCATCTCCAGTTATTCACATATTCTGTACTATTGTAATACCAATTGCAATGTCAAAACGCACAGTTCTACTTCAGGATCAGCTAATCCCGACCTAGGCTAAAGTAAAGCCCTCGGTCTGAAACTCATTACTCGCTTGCTGTTTGTGAAAGTGTCAGTGAGTGAGTGAGGGAGGAGGGCAGAGTTCATTATTCCGTATTTCATCTATGTTCTCTCCTACTTATAAAGATGATTATCAGTGCTGCCCTTTATAATACGTATTGTATTTTAATAAACCTCAGTAAATCAAAACGGTATTGCAACGGTGTGTGCAGATGGAACACTGTGACCGCGCCGTTGTTATGGACGGGGCTCGTTAGCAGCAACACCAGCTGTGTAGGGCACCGAGCAGAGAAACACACAGAAACGCACGCACGCGTATACGGATGGATCAAAGAGTATTGATAGTGTCATCAGCTAGCTATGTGACAATATTTGATTTGGGAAAATCAGTAAGGTTGTCTGATCAATTAGTTATGGAATGGATACATTATGTCAGACCTGACAGAGTAATAATATTCTCTTCTGTTATGGCAATTGAATCAGGGGTATCTAAAGCTAGACAGGATATAGTATGAAAAATCAGACATGTGTATAACGAGTTGTTTTATAAAGGAATAAGAGTTTTATTTGGATTCCTGCACATATCGGAATAAGGGCAAATGAAAGAGTGGATTTAATGGCAAAAAAATGCAACACAGGATACAATAGACATGAACATTTCATTGGGTAGGACAGAGGTACACAGTATTGTCAAGAGGAAGGTTTTGATGACATGGCAAGAGCAGTGGAATAGTGATGAAAAAGGGAGGCATTGTTTTAACATTTGTCCAGTGGTTGATAAGAAGGCACACAGTAGGTGTAAAAATAGAAGAGAGGAAATAATTTGGAGTAGAATTAGAATAGGACATTGCGCCGTTAATAAATTACTTAATATCACAGGCAAGCATGACAGTGGAGATTGTGACCAGTGCAAGACAACAGAATCCATGGCACGTTATTGTTGTAATTGTACAAAATATTTTCCACAGAGAAGCAAGATAATGAGGAAATTGAGACAAGTCCTGTATATTTAGACTTTTTAAAACATATTACCACAGAGCATATTTCACAAAACGCAATAATTAAGTACATAAAGGATACAGAGAGATACAACTCAGTTTAGAATTAAAATAAATGATGTGTTTTATGACCAGTAGTTGGTAGCAGTGAGTCACATCAGTGATTCGAGCAGCCACCCTTTCATTAAAGAAGAGCAGAGAAGCGGTGCTAGCGGGAGCTGGAGCCTGCAAGAGACAGCCTTAATAGACGGACATTGGTGCAACCTTGCACCGTCGGTGACCCCTCGCCAGTGCGGCCAGGAGATGCAAGGGATCCAAGGGATTCAGGGGGCGGAGAGGTGCACCTGGACAGGAACAAGGGACGGAGGGCTGTGGTTGGTGTTGGTTATTACGTTGGCCAAATGTTGTTGGCGGGCTAAGGGCTATTTAGGGGAGCCTGTGGCAGTGTGGCCAGATTGGTGGTTTTCCAGCCAGATTTATGGTTTTGGATACTGTATCAACTTAAACCAAAAGTGTGAAGCAAAACATATACATACAGACGTGCTCAAATTTGTTGGTACCCTTACAGCTCATTGAAATAATGCTTCATTCCTCCTGAAAAGTGATGAAATTAAAAGCTATTTTATCATGTATACTTGCATGCCTTTGGTATGTCATAGAATAAAGCAAAGAAGCTGTGAAAAGAGATGAATTATTGCTTATTCTACAAAGATATTCTAAAATGGCCTGGACACATTTGTTGGTACCCGTTAGAAAAGATAATAAACAATTAGATTATAGTGATATTTCAAACTAATTAGTTTCTTTAATTAGTATCACACGTGTCTCCAATCTTGTAATCAGTCATTCAGCCTATTTAAATGGAGAAAAGTAGTCACCGTGCTGTTTGGTATCATTATGTGCACCACACTGAACATGGTCCAGAGAAAGCAAAGGAGAGAGTTGTCTGAGGAGATCAGAAAGAAAATAATAGACAAGCATGGTAAAGGTAAAGGCTACAAGACCATCTCCAAGCAGCTTGATGTTCCTGTGACAACAGTTGCAAATATTATTAAGAAGTTTAAGGTCCATGGAACTGTAGCCAACCTCCCTGGGCGCGGCCGCAAGAGGAAAATCGACCCCAGAGTGAACAGAAGGATAGTGCGAATGGTAGAAAAAGAACCAAGGATAACTGCCAAAGAGATACAAGCTGAACTCCTAGGTGAAGGTACGTCAGTTTCTGATCGCACCATCCGTCTCTTTTTGAGCGAAAGTGGGCTCCATGGAAGAAGACCCAGGAGGACTCCACTTTTGACAGAAAAACATAAAAAAGCCAGACTGGAATTTGCTAAAATGCATATTGACAAGCCACAATCCTTCTGGGAGAATGTCCTTTGGACAGATTAGTCAAAACTGGAGCTTTTTGGCAAGTCACATCAGCTCTATGTTCACAGACGAAAAAATGAAGCTTTCAAAGAAAAGAACACCATATCTACAGTGAAACATGGAGGAGGCTCGGTTATGTTTTGGGGCTGCTTTGCTGCGCCTGGCACAGGGTGCCTTGAATCTGTGCAGGGCACAATGAAATCTCAAGACTATCAAGGCATTCTGGAGCGAAACGTACTGCCCAGTGTCAGAAAGCTCTGTCTCAGTCGCAGGTCATGGGTCCTCCAACAGGATAATGACCCAAAACACACAGCTAAAAGCACCCAAGAATGGATAAGAACAAAACATTAGACTATTCTGAAGTGGCCTTCTATGAGTCCTGATCTGAATCCTATCGAACATCTATGGAAAGAGCTGAAACTTGCAGTCTGGAGAAGGCACCCATCAAACCTGAGACAGCTGGAGCAGTTTGCTCAGGAAGAGTGGGCCAAACTACCTGTTAACAGGTACAGAAGTCTCATTGAGAGCTACAGAAAACGTTTGATTGCAGTGATTGCCTCTAAAGGTTCTTCAACAAAATATTAGGTTAGCGGTCCCATCATTTTTGTCCATGCCATTTTCATTTGTTTTCTTATTTACAATATTATGTTGAATAAAAAATCAAAAGCAAAGTCTGATTTCTATTAAATATGGAATAAACAATGGTGGATGCCAATTACTTTTGTCAGTTTCAAGTTATTTCAGAGAAAATTGTGCATTCTTCGTTTTTTGTGGAGGGGGTACCAACAAATTTGAGCACGTCTGTATATATATATATATATATATTTATGAATAGTAAATACCAAGCAGTCATATAAATACTGCCAGTTATAGCTTGAAACTTAAGTTTGACCTCGGTAGAATGGCAGCTCTTGTTACGATGCTGTGTATTATTATTATTATTATTATTATTATTATTTATTTATTGGCAGACGCCCTTACCCAGGGTGACTTACAGTTCTATATAAAAAATACATATCAGAATTACAGAAAGCTCTCCCCCTACTGTCCGACAAGTAGAAATAAATGAAGCCACCTACAGCACCTGGTAGTCCCGGGCGGTCTCCCATCCAAGTAGTAACCAGACCTGACTGCTTAACATCCTGGATCAGGCATACTCAGGGTGGTATGGTTGTAGGCAGAAGCTATTGCTGCTCTCAGGTCATAGGATGGAATGACCCTGCTTTCTCAAGGATTATCCTCCTTTATTTGTTTTCTCTTGCTTGGCTTTTTTATGTCGTATTCATGATTTCATTTTTTTCGTATGGAGATTTCGGGAGAGTGCGTCTGTGGCGTCATAAAACAGCACATTGTTTTTTCTTCAATTCATTGAAGCTGCAGCAACTTTGAAGCAGTTAAAATAAGTATTAATAACACGATCATAATGTAAATATTAAACATTGGAGATATATATATATATAGATATTATTTGGTAAGTACAGAAGTGTGAAACAGGAGTTTTTCAAAAGCAACAATCACTTTTATTTTGCATAAAAGCACAGGATACACTGGCCAGCAATACTTAAGGTGATCTCCATCCCCTCTAGCATGCAGGCTACCTCTTTTCTACCCACAACATTGTAGGTTAACCCTGACCATTCAGTGGCCGCTATCAGCCCCACTCCCCCTGGCTCCTGCCAGGCACACAGAATGATCCCTGGGAGCCTTCTCCCGGGCTTGGTAGCGGTCAGCACTGGTGCAAGGTTGCACCAATAGTCCAGTATAGGGGAACAGTGTCTGCAGTAGTGGAAGCGGTCCTGCGCGCGGGAAGCACGATTGCAGACTGTGCAACATAGCTCTAGTTCAGTGCAAGCACAGACATACACTCAAACAAAGTCCCAGTGCCAGCCCTTTGTTACAATATATTAAATCAGTTATAAAAATCACTGTGTTAATAAAAACATGTTTAGGGGCTAACTTAAAAAGCTAACTTGGCTGGTGGCACTTCCAAGATAAAAATAAAAAATAAATAAAAAAAACTAGCCATGGTCCATCAAGTTAAACAGAATATTAATTATTAAACACATAATCGGAATTATTGAACAAGTAATCCATACATTTCTTTATTTTTGTATAATAAATTACTGTGCTGTCCACTTGCAGTGCAAAACTATTTAACAATTGTACTGTTTCTGACTGGGACAAGAATTGAAGCCTGGATTCTGGGATAATCCCAGTTTTCCCGGGACGTCTGGTAACCCTAAGCATAGTGGCAGATAGAGAGCCGGGGACAGTTTTCTCTAGAAGGTTGGTTACCAATACTTCACATGTTGACATAAAACAAAATGTTGTTATTTGGCGAGGAACAGGCAAATCCAGAGAGGTCCAGAGAAGAGACAGAATGTTAGGGTTACCAGACGTCCCAGGATAACTGACTTATTGTTGTCCCGGTCGGAAAGTGTTTGTACACTATTTTTATATTAGAAGTATTTCTTTATTTTTTCACTCATCACAGTTGGGTACCTTTAATTGTTAAAATACAAAACTGTTTTAAGTAAAAACAAATATCCATACAAAATGACATATACAAATAAAATATGAACAGTGGTACAGATGTTACCCCAATGATATTAGCCCGCACACAATTTATCATGAGGGATGGCCACACAGAGCACAAGGTGAACTGTATTTGCCAAACATAAGCAGTGAGGCCAAGGACCCATTTAGTGAATGTTATATTTGCACAGAATTCGATCAAAAGGAACCACCAATGACTCAAGAATGGACACTAGTCCTGCGCTGGGCTTCATGTAACACACATGCACACACACACGCACACCTACTGCCCGCACAACAGTAAACTCTGGAAACCAGCAGTGGAAAGTGCTTGTGATCTAGCGCCCCCTGCTGCGCAGGCACAGTAACATCACAGTTTCCTGATCAACTACAGTGCTGGTAAATAAGGGAGACGGAAGTCTTTGTGTAGGGCTGAACAATTATGGCTTTCATGCCAAAACCCCCATTTTACTTGTGGGCAGCAGGTAAGTACCACGGTGTAATGCCTGCTTTGTATAGTTCTGGATTATGTAGACTCCATTGCAGTGTTGTAGAACTGTAATGGAGATTGGACATGCTTACTGCAGCCGACACACATTGATAAAGAAATAGAAAACTCTGAAGCCTTTAGAAGCTGAGAAGTGTGCTGGGGCAGTGCTGGGAACCAAAGCCCAGCAAATAGTAGAGGACTTTCTCAGCTTAGTGTGGCCCTCGGAGTTTCACTGCATGCACGTGATGGTTGTATTACAATTCGTTTCCAAATCATTTCCTTCAGTGCGGTAAATAAAACAAGCGTGTATCCGTGTTGCATTGAAATATGCACTACTTTTGTTTCATAAAGAGCACAGTGCTTGTCAATGTTGCTGTATTGGCTAATAATACCTATTCACACTGCAGACCTGTTTGTCCTTGTGACACTGGAAAGGGCTGTGCAGTGGGGTAACCTCTCACAGCACGTCGAGTCTCTTGTGCAGTGGGGTAACCTCTCACAGCACGTCGAGTCTCTTGTGCAGCGGGGTAACCTCTCACAGCACAGTGAGTCTCTTGTGCAGCGGGGTAACCTCTCACAGCACAGTGAGTCTCTTGTGCAGTGGGGTAACCTCTCACAGCACAGTGAGTCTCTTTTGCAGTGGGGTAACCTCTCACAGCACAGTGAGTCTTGTGCAGTGGGGTAACCTCTCACAGCACAGTGAGTCTCTTTTGCAGCGGGGTAACCTCTCACAGCACAGTGAGTCTCTTGTGCAGCGGGGTAACCTCTCACAGCACAGTGAGTCTCTTGTGCCTTGGGGTAACCTCTCACAGCACAGTGAGTCTCTTGTGCAGCGGGGTAACCTCTCACAGCACAGTGAGTCTCTTGTGCAGTGGGGTAACCTCTCACAGCACAGTGAGTCTCTTTTGCAGCGGGGTAACCTCTCACAGCACAGTGAGTCTCTTGTGCAGCGGGGTAACCTCTCACAGCACAGTGAGTCTCTTGTGCAGTGGGGTAACCTCTTACAGCACGCTGAGTCTCTTTTGCAGTGGGGTAACCTCTCACAGCACAGTGAGTCTTGTGCAGTGGGGTAACCTCTCACAGCACAGTGAGTCTCTTGTGCAGTGGGGTAACCTCTTACAGCACGCTGAGTCTCTTGTGCAGTGGGGTAACCTCTCACAGCACAGTGAGTCTCTTGTGAAGCGCGGTAACCTCTCACAGCACAGTGAGTCTCTTGTGCAGGGGGTAACCTCTCACAGCACAGTGAGTCTCTTGTGCAGTGGGGTAACCTCTCACAGCACAGTGAGACTCTTGTGCAGTGGGGTAACCTCTCACAGCACAGTGAGTCTTGTGCAGTGGGGTAACCTCTCACAGCACGCCGAGTCTCTTGTGCAGTGGGGTAACCTCTCACAGCACAGTGAGACTCTTGTGCAGTGGGGTAACCTCTCACAGCACAGTGAGTCTTGTGCAGTGGGGTAACCTCTCACAGCACAGTGAGTCTCTTGTGCAGTGGGGTAACCTCTCACAGCACGCTGAGTCTCTTGTGCAGTGGGGTAACCTCTCACAGCACGCTGAGTCTCTTGTGCAGTGGGTTAACCTCTCACAGCATAGTGAGTCTCTTGTGCAGTGGGGTAACCTCTCACAGCACGCTGAGTCTCTTGTGCAGTGGGGTAACCTCTCACAGCACAGTGAGTCTCTTGTGCAGTGGGGTAACCTCTCACAGCACGCTGAGTCTCTTGTGCAGTGGGGTAACCTCTCACAGCACGCTGAGTCTCTTGCGCAGTGGGGTAACCTCTCACAGCACGCTGAGTCTCTTGTGCAGTGGAGTAACCTCTCACAGCACGCTGAGTCTCTTGTGCAATGGGGTACCCTCTCACAGCACAGTGAGTCTCTTGTGCAGTAGGGTAACCTCTCACAGCACAGTGAGTCTCTTGTGCAGTAGGGTAACCTCTCACAGCACGCCGAGTCTCTTGTGCAGTGGGGTAACCTTTCACAGCACAGTGAGTCTCTTGTGCAGCGGGGTAACCTCTCGCAGCACAGTGAGTCTCTTGTGTAGTGGGGTAACCTCTCACAGCACAGTGAGACTCTTGTGCAGTGGGGTAACCTCTCAAAGCACAGTGAGACTCTTGTGCAGTGGGGTAACCTCTCACAGCACAGTGAGTCTCTTGTGCAGTGGGGTAACCTCTCGCAGCACAGTGAGTCTCTTGTGTAGTGGGGTAACCTCTCACAGCACAGTGAGACTCTTGTGCAGTGGGGTAACCTCTCAAAGCACAGTGAGACTCTTGTGCAGTGGGGTAACCTCTCAAAGCACAGTGAGTCTCTTGTGCAGTGGGGTAACCTCTCACAGCACGCTGAGTCTCTTGTGCAGTGGGGCAACCTCTCACAGCACAGTGAGTCTCTTGTGCCTTGGGGTAACCTCTCACAGCACAGTGAGTCTCTTGGAAGTGCAGTCCAATAACTTCCTCTCAGCGGTCACAGAAAGATTGACTGCTTTAAGCTAAACTGTCTTAATAACTTACCAACTTTTCTCTTTTATTTGGTTTCCAAATAACACACGCTGGGAGCTCCAGCTTTGCAGCACTGCAGTAAACGGCATCTTGTTGATTGTGTCCTCTTTGCACTCGCTCTTCAGCGGTGTCTTTTCCAGACCTCGCTAATTCCACTATTGCACTCCTTTAAGACACTGGGATACATACAGAACGAAGGGGGATGCTGTTTGACTGGGTGATGTCAGGGAGCAGACCCAGGCTTGGTTAAAATACAATGAGAACATGTACTTTCTGAAATGCATTGCGACGTAGGGCCTGGGGAGTCAATCTACTCTAATCTTATCCGTTCGCATGATCTCCTCAGCTTGTCCAGCAGTCCTAGAATGATTTAGCCAGTGCTCCTGCCTGCACATGTGCTGAAGTCAGCAGCAACCCTGCCAGGCTCTCAATCAACCACAGAGCACAGCGTAATGAGAATCAAATAAAACACACTTGCTAAACTAAGGAGGTATTAGAAAATCATGGGGCAGATTGTTCTAGTATTCCTCTTCATTGATTTCAGCTAATAGGGATATATCACTGCTGAATCAAATTAGAGCAGGTGTCTCAATCGTAGCATTGAGTTACAAAAATCTTTATTGCAGCTGACTTTCATTTGCTATTAGAGAGATTGAAGCCAGTATCATTTAGTTTACTGGGGATTTCCATTCCGCTGCCTAACGTCTGTAATTAATAACTCCCAGATTCCCTCCTCATCTCCATGTTCTTTCTGTTCTAGGCATGTACAATAACTGGCACTAGGGTATTACTGCATGTTATCTGTTTAACCCCACCCAAACACCTTATCTGTTTACTGCCAATGCAGGACCACTGGGCAGGGCATTTGTTGTTGATTTTACCACCAAAAAGTGGTAGTTTTTCAAACAATCCACAAACTATTTCAGAAGCACTTTTGTCTCTTGTGTCAGCGTCTGACTGACTGACTGACAACACTATTGCTGCACACTATTCCTCCATTGCAGACACACTCAGGGTGAATCCAGCCAATCTGGGTCCCAGTCAAGCTGGGTGATCATGTGACCACAAGGCTGTCTAGTACAATGTACAGAAAATGTGTGAAAATATAGGACAGCTAATGCAGGCATTTTGAAGTGATATTAAGGGGCTGATGTAAGGATAAGTATAGTGCAAACAATTGCGACTGCAAAATCCAAATTGCCTAGCGGCCAGGCAATTATTTTGCACTGCTGCCTCTGTAAGCTTAAGAGCAATGCAAATTACTCAACACGCACAAGTAATGAGCTGCAATCATGATAATGAGGGTCGCAATGAGCGCCGACTGTGCATCAGGCTATTTAGCGGTCGCACTTACAGCCCAGAGGTGAGGTGAGTTAGTACAGAGAGCAGTAAGTGCTGTGTGAGATTTGTGGAGCACGGAAATCAAACCAAACAAAACATATGTCAGACTAAGGGCAGCAAAAGAAAATACAAGTTTTCTGAGGAGGAGCTGAGAGTCCTTACAGCTGAGGATCACTCAGCATGAAAGTGAGTTATTTGGAAAAGTCTCAGCCAACATCAGTTATGCTACCAAAGAGGTCATGTGGTCCTCTATAGTGAGAGTCAATGCTGTCGGTGTTACCAGGAGGACAGTCAACCAGGTGATGAAACGGTGAAATTCAGCTATTAGGTCTCGGATGACCTGTGCAGTGAGATGGTAACGTCTTACCACCACATCCTCCAGCATTCCAAATAAATTGACCCTGGGTTTGAATATTGCCCTGCCTGTCCTCGAGGCTGTGTGGCCCAGTGGTTAAAGAAAAGGGCTTGTAACCAGGAGGTCCCCAGTTCAAATCCTGGCTCACTGACTGACTCATTGTGTGACCCTGAGCATGTCGCTTAACCTCCTTGTGCTCCATCTTTTGGGTGAGACGTTGTTTTAAGTGACTCTGCAGCTGATGCACAGTTCACACATCCTAGTCACTGTGTGCCTGTGCCTGCGTGTGCAAATCTGCTAAATAAACAAGTAATAACAAGAGCTAAGTGTTTCCGCATCAGGAAGTGTAACACAGCAGTCATCCTGAGGCCAATGATAGGTCTCTGCAGGTGTGTGCTTTTATACAGCTCTTAGTTACTCGCTTCTACAATGGTTTGCACCTTGTAAGAGGTGCATAGTTTTTGGAAGGTCAGCAATTGCCCAAGTGCAAGGCAAAATCTTTACATCTCATCATGTTTGCGCCCGCTTAGTATTCAGATCCCACCCAATTCCATGCTCTTTTCTTCATTTGAATACATTTCAATATCATTTAAATGAATTGATGATGGCAAAGTGCTAATTTGATAGTGGGTGCAGAACGGCAGGTGAACACCATTCTTTACATTTCCGTGATATTAAGCAGAGTGTGATATTAAGCAGAGTGTGATATAATCAGGAGCTTGTTTCCATTGACTCCCATTGTATTGTGGTCAGGACAGTTCAATGTGATGATAATAAACGGGATGTGGTATTACCTGGCTGATATTAAGCGGGTTTGATTGTCCTTAATTATTACCACACAAAACAATGCGTTACCAAAATGACCAAAATCTGCGCTGGTATTTCTATAGTGGAGTTATCATACCTGTGTGTTTGTCTTGTGGTTATCACCCTGAAAGAGCTTTGTAATGTTTGTCATCCCTCTCGTAAAACATGCTGTTCACTGCTAGCAAGTCCTGTACAAGCAGCTGCCTGCCTCTCCATACTTCTTGTAGGGCAGCTCCACAGCCTTGTCTTTGACAATACAGACAAAGGTTAACTTGAGACATACTGCAGATCAGGCAGGCATTAATGCATCATGAATGAGCTCACTTTGTAAAACCAATATGAAGAAGTGTTGAACGTGCCCTCAATTGGTGTGTGCTACTGGAAACATAGAAACATGTTTATTAATACATCATTACACTGGAATGAATGACACCTAATAGATGTGGATTGTGTTCTTGGTGTCTATGTCCCAGACTGGCTCCATGTCTGAATACAACTCATTGTTACTGGATTAAGAGATTTTATTTCACTTGATGTATTGTTGTTCATTTTTATTTTAAACCACTCGTTAGAAAAATATATATCTTTCTATGCAATATCAGCCGTTTTCAAGCCTGTTGAAACAGGGTTTACTGGGTACTGACAGGTTGGATCTGGTCAAATCGTCCACTCCTTGTGACGCTCTCAAATGTATTTTTCATTGTACACTGTCAGATTTGAGCCGGCCAAGCTAAAATATTTTTTGCAAACAATAAATAATGCTTTTTTCTAAAAAGCGTCTCTCTTTTTCTGTGGTTTTTGTTATCTGTATCGAACAGGGTGAGTTTCAGACTATTTCACTTTTTTTATGAAAGCCTAGTGTGTGCACATTCATTTCATATATTATTATTATTATTATTTATTTCTTAGCAGACGCCCTTATCCAGGGCGATTTACAGTCGTAAACAAAAATACATTTCTAGAATCACAGTACAAGTAATAATACAATTAAGAGCAAGATAAATACAATGACTTTGGTTCCAGCACGTACAAGTATGACAAAATACGATTCAATAACGGAGCAGATAACAGTGTCAGTGATAGTTACATCAGGATATAATTAAATACAAAATACTACAGATTAAATGACACTTGACGGATTACAGTACTCTAAAGTACAGGATTAAATGCAGTAAAATAGGGGGCAGATAAGAGCAAGTAAAGCTCATGCCTAGGTTAGTAACTTCAGAGGTTGGACTAATCTCACCCCCATCAATAACCAATTTAAGACTACCAGCTGTGCTAACCTGATGGGGAGAACCCGATAACATGACCTCTGTTTTATAAAAATTTAATTGCAAAAAATGTTGCTGCATCCAAGATTTTATATCAGCTAAACAGTTATTGAGTACAGAACCAACCAAAGAAACATCCGGTTTAGTCTAGATAATTTTGTGTGTCATCAGCATAGCACTGATAATGAATGCCGTGGTTGGCGTCTGATTATTTGACCAAGTGGATTCATGTAAAATGGCTCGGACCCTAAAGGGTTAAGAAGAAACTGTTTGAACAAGCGCTCAATTCCATGTGTACCGCATTCCTTGTGTGCAGCATTCCTGGGTTCAGCATTTTGTTGTTGTATTGCCGCTGTGCCGCCGGGGGAGCTGTAATGCAGAGAATTACTGTATGACGCAGTATGATTCGAGCCCATTGTGGGCACATTTAGAAGAAGAGCACGAGCTGGGGTCACTTAGCACTTCATCTTTCCTTTTGTTAGAGTTAACAGCTTTCTACAAAATAAACCAAATTAATTTCATCAACATATATAACCCTGGAATGTCCATTTCTGTATCACATCTGATCCACTGCTTGGTCACCCCTCAATGTTATTATGTTTTCAATCCAGCCTCATAAGACAGCATTTTTTCGACACAGTACATTATGTGATGCAGGACAGAAAATAGAATAGCCGATTTCAGACAATTAATAACAATATGTATCTAATTCTGTCTGTCATTGCTGTCATACCCCTCCTACTCCATGCTTTGCATGTTACAGGGTAGATGTATGTCTTAGCTTAAGCCATATTTCCACCACTGCCTCCACTGCCCCAGTGCACTGTGAGCCTGTCCTGTGTGTGTGTGCAGCGCCCTATCGCTCGTCTCTGACACAGGGCCGCACTGCCCTGATGCACTGTGTGTCTGTGCCTGTGTGCCTGTGTGTGTGTGCAGCGCCCTATCGCTCGTCTCTGACGCAGGGCCGCACTGCCCTGATGCACTGTGTGCCTGTCCTGTGTGTGTGCAGCGCCTTATCGCTCGTCTCTGATGCAGGGCCGCACTGCCCTGATGCACTGTGTGTCTGTGCCTGTGTGTCTGTGTGTGTGTGCAGCGCCCTATTGTTTGTCTCTGATGCAGGGCCGAGCTGCTTGGGTGTGAAAACAAGGTCTGTTGTAGTTAGTTTGCGTATCATAAACAGGCCAGGACATCTCTACTCACATTTCATCATTTTGCATGATTGGGTTCTGCATGCTTTGCTTTTGTTCCCTTAGTTTTCCTTTGTGGTAAACTATAAGGTATGAACTATGAACTTCAGTACATACGGCACAAGTGATTGAATACGCAAGGGTGACTGCGTGGATGTAGGCTTTAGTTGGGGGTTCACCACACTTACCATAAAGAAATGCACAGGGAATTATTGCACACTATCAAAATATACAATCAATACACAAAGGAAAGGCAATTAAAAGGGAATTTGTGTGTATAATGTTTTTTAATGCATATAATATATGACAACATTAACAGAGATCCTAATCCTTCCTCCATCTGCTTTTCCATGAACGAAGGAGCCCCCTGTGCGCTCTGAACACATTCCAGGTGTGTTTATCAGGCAGGGACGTTAGCCCAGCCCTGGAGTGTCCAGAGAACTGGGTTTGAAAGCTAGGTGGTCTCTGCTAGTAACTGCTGTCATCATTCTCCGTACCTCTTCGCAATCACAAACACACACACACAGCATTGACTTGCTGTACTCAAGTGAATCAACATCTGTCTCCTGAATTCACTCTGCGTTGGTAAGCCCAGCCCTGGCTGGTGACCCAAGAATGAGAAACAAACTCCTTGAAGGCTTCAGACTAACAGACAATTGGAGGGTCGTGGTAGAAGCTATACAAACCTTAAGGGGTGTGTGTGTGTGTATGTGTGTGTGTGTGTGTATGTGTGTGTGTGTGTGTGTGTGTGCGCGTGTGCGTGTGTGTGTGCATGTGTGTGTGTGTGTGTGTGTGTGTGTGTGTGTGTGTGTGTAGAGAGTGGGTGGTCAATAAGCCTCAGTTTGAACCAAGTGCAAAGCCAGATTCAGGGAGAGAAATACATTATGTGCAATCTTTTTAAATCCATCAAGAAATTACAGCAGTGTGCACATTTATGAGAGCACCCCATGATTTGTCATTTATATCCTTAATATACCTACCTGCATGAAAACCTCTGGGTGTGAGAATTTCAATTTTCGGTCAGTAATAGTGATATAGAAACAATAGGCACTCATATGAAAATGTTGACCACTTTGTGCTTTAATTAGGCATCTCAACAACTTCTAAATGCATTTGACCATTTGTGACTATGTGTTCCTTTTCTCTGACTATTTTACATTAATTGCATGTGTGGCCTATTAAAGTAATCAATTATCACTAATTTGCCTATTTTGACAATCTTCTAAGATTTTCAGTGACAGTGATTTGATTTCAGATATGCACAACAAATCAACGCAACAGAATACATGTGCACACTGCTGAACTACAGAAGCAATGGGGTGTTCTAATACATGTGCACACTGCTGAACTACAGAAGCTATGGGGTGTTCTAATACATGTGCACACTGCTGAACTACAGAAGCAATGGGGTGTTCTAATACATGTGCACACTGCTGAACTACAGAAGCAATGGGGTGTTCTAATACATGTGCACACTGCTGAACTACAGAAGCAATGTTCTGACGGGAGTTCTGACCTCTATACAGGTCTGCAGGTTCAAAGAGTTAAATAAGAAAACAGTGAACACAGCTATTAGAGTCCACAGCTGACCTCTTGTTGACGGTGGTGTAATGCATGTGAGACCGTGGCCAATAAGTCATAACACCTGCTCCCCTACACACTGCATAGAAGCAGTCAAATAAAAACCTGCCCTAAGTATTGCTTTATGATAGCTGTTCATTGAACTGTTAAGGGCTGGTTCATAACCTGCTAATCCCTCAGGGCGCAAGGGGGTTTGTCCTGGCTTTGTTAAGGATGTCAGCTCGCCAGGCTGGTGCTTACAATGAAGGGCATTCACACTGCTGCTGTTACTGTGCAGGTGTGGACAATGTCATTGAAACATTAATCTGGTGGTTACCTTAGCATTCGTTACTTGTGTATCTGGCATTGCTGTGTACAGCTGAGTGTCTTGTGTGGAAGCTCAGTGATCTAGCTGGAGTTCCTGTTCCGGTGGATATTCATACAGTATTAGCTTTGAGCTGATTGGGCTCTTCATTGCAACATCATGAAACCTGTTAAACATGATGTTTCGCCACTTATTGAGATAGTGGGTAGGTGTATCCAGGTAAAAAACAGGAAAGCCAATGAGTTGTATGGAATATATTCACATTTAACCAGTATTCTTTTTATGTAATTATTCAATCAAACATGTATCTTTCATGTAGAATCTGAAAAATAGTTTCTTCAGTATGACAAATTGTGACAGACAGCGAATAAATCCAAGTCAACAATCTCCCTCCCGACTTGTGAGGGCGCTGTGTAACAGGAACAGTGTGCCTCAGACTGGATGGTTGGGCAGTTCATTCCAGGGTCAGTCGGTGGCCGGCTATCCAGGAAGGGGGCAGAGTCACGGTACCAGAAGTCATTGCCCTAGTACGGTAAGCGATGTGTCAGTCATGGATTGGAGGAGACGTTATTGAACTAGCTATCGGAGGGGGTGTGACTAAGGGTATTTTAGGGGACGTGACGCCGTAATCTGTTCCTTTGATGTGGTTACTGAAAGGACCCGTTTAGGAAATTAATTATCATGAGTGTTTCATGTTTTGTTTGTTTGATGTGCTAACTGTTTGTCATTTGTCATTGTTAGACGGCTAAGCACTAGCCAGCACTAAACCTGGACTACACTACAAGCCAGCACTAAACCTGGACTACACTACACCACTGTTTCACGAACTGTTTGTCTTTCACCACACCTGCACAAGAGCACACTATCAGGAGAAGCGACCGTGTCTGTGTTGTGTGTTAATTATTAGTGTCTTATTGTTTTGGGACTGAAACCCTTGTTTTGCACGGAGCGATACACATTGCTGTGTAGCACCCATGCTTATTATTTAAATGTTGTTGACATGCAACCCAGCGTAATAAAGGAGCTGTTTTATTGAACTTCCACTGTTTTTGTGTTATTCATGAGCACTGCACCAACTACACCTGCGCACGGCAAGTCACTTTGCCACACAAATACAGCACAATTTTCCAGCAAAGACCTAGGGAACTTGCTTTATGTCTTTCTAAATCGTGTAAGCCTGACAAGACGTTACACAAGATCCACACCCTGCTTACCAGCTCCTACCATGTTCCCATCTGCACTGGGACTGAGGAATCCAAATCCTTCTCGTTCATTTTCATTAGCAGCAGATCCAGAGTGAATTGATTCCAATTAGGATTGGCGACTTGTTCATTTTCATTAGCAGCAGATCCAGAGTGAATTGACTCCAATTAGGATTGGAGACTGGCAGAGCGCTCACTGATGGTGGAAGTTATCTAATGAGCGTCCAACCCGAAGGATTTCCAGAGGCAGATTTTAAATGAACTTGTTATACAGTCAGGAAATTACTGGGAGTTTGGTGAATACATTTCTAAATAGCAAGAAAACCCGTGGTGAGGTACTGTTCAAGGCATGACTTACAGTATTCTCATAAGTGAAGTAAAAAATGAACACACTCTTCCTGACAGTCACTTCATACTAAAACAGCCTAATTGAATGACATTCTCATTAAGGGATCCTGTCACAAAGGTGGATCCTGTGCTAAATAATAATGCTCACCTCTGTACAATGAAAACGTATTGAACCTTGGCATTAATTCACCTACAGCGCTGAACACTGCACGATTACATAGGGAATACAACAAATTCCATTGCTGATCCAGGACTGAACATGGCAGGTGGGCTAAACAAAACATGTTTCTTGGTGTACTCTCTGGTTTGCCTAAAGAACACTGGCAGAGAGTGCATTCATTTTTTTTGAGGTTGCATACACTTACAGCCTTTATAGTTATCAATATTTTATTGTCCAGACCGGTTGCCATTGATACATTAGGAGAGACAGTATAATGAGAAGACCTCTTGTCAAAGGAAATGAAAAGGTTAATGCTTATCAATTTTAGGCACAAAAAAAAAAATACAATCATACTAGGATCAGGCAAGTAAAAAAAAAAACCTGTGCAAGGATGATACATGGATAAGGAAATATGCCATTCATGCCTTGCATAAAAAGAAAATGCTTGCTTGGATGTTGGATCATTTGAATTTAAAAATAAAATGACTGCATGCAGTATGCAAATTGTGTACAAGGTGTGCATACAGCCCTTCCTTACCCATGTATCACCCTTGCACAGGTCTTGCTTTAAACTCGCATTTAAAGGCCTTGCATATCTCTCTTGATCGTAGTATGATTTTGTTGGTATGGCTGCTATGACAGGACAACATTCAATACAGTTGTACAGTCCTGCTCCTGACAATCAAGCAGGGTGAGGCACTACCATTAATGGATTTATTTTTTTTGCCGTTAAAAATGACCTTTTCAGACCTTTTTTTGGGAGGAGGGGTGGGATGAAAGTAACTTTATCAAGCACGGGCACGTTTTTCACCTATAAAAAGCAATGGCTCATTCCCTCGCAGGCTTTCTCTTTTATTAACAGCCAGGGGACCGGCAGGCTGTGCTTTTAATGTCAGGCGGTGGTCAAGGGGCAAAAGGCTCCATCCATCACTGCACACTGAACTTGTCAGGGCAGGCGACAACTTCACAGACAATAAGAACCTCCTAGACACTCGGGTTCAAGAACACAGAGAGCTGGTCACTCCTGAGCGGGCTCTCAAAGCTGGATTGAGTTTCACACATTACCAGCGGACATTTCTCATCAGCAGTTTGAATGTGCTCACCACCTCTGAAAAAATACATTAAGTGCATTGAAGCCAAGCTGAAAGGACAGAGTGGAATAAATACAACAATAAACCATTACATTAAAAAGTCTAATACAAAATGTATTTATACAGAAATAAAAAAAAAAAAACTAATATAAAAAGCTAGTTTGTAAAAATAGAACAATTACAACCAGTCTAACTGCAGCAGTTTCCCTGGAAATAGGGTGAAGGCAAGAATGTGTGAAGGCAAAGATAACTTCTCTGAAATTGTAAAATATATTTACAACTCTATAAAACTAGCAAGGAACAGCTCAACCTAGGATTACCTGGGATTGTGGCGTCAGTAACGTTATTAGAGTTATTAAACATGTACCAGCTTACAAAACAAACAACACCCCATGCAGAGATCAAGAGACACAAAAGAACAAAACAACTTACATGTAATAGGAGTTCCTGAGTGCAGCAGCCCTATAGACACACATGTAATAGGAGTTCCTGAGTGCAGCAGGCCTATGCAAGCACATTTAAGTGCCTCTCTGAGGAATATTTTTAATTAACATTCTTTTAAATCAATTTTGAAAACAAAAAAACAACTGAAAAAGGGTTTCATGAACTGCAAGCTTGATTTAAATAAACCAGTCCTTAACTAAACACCCCTTATAACAGCTTTGTGAGTAGAGCCCAATAAGAGGTAACCACTGATCAACATATGAAAGACTGAAGAGTGGAAGCTGTTGGGACATCTGGAGGTATGAGAAGATGCACAGCTGCTCGCTCCTTTGACAAGACTAAACCTCATACAGCTCTTCGATCTCTGTGGCGCTTTCTAAGGGTCTGAATCTTTTCCGCTTTTCGCAGTCAAGCAAAACAATAATCTTTCCTTTGAATTACAGAGTGAGTCTGCTGCGGTCCATTTATTAGCCAGTTTAGTATTCCAGTGGCTGCTTTCCTAACAGGGATAGGCTCGTCTCTATCCCATTTGCTGTCACTGGATGTGCAGCGGGACTTTGTGATACGTGTAGCAGCTCATTTCAAAGAAGGGGATTGAGGCATGCAAACCTGGGGATTAATTCAATACAAAGTCGTATCAATGCCAGCGTGTTCGGTTGGAAACTGAAGCTCATGAAAGGCTTCTAAACTTTGCATGCGGCTTTGTTTGCTGTAATTAATATGTCTGGTTATTTTGCATTTTATGAACAAGGTTGATTTTTGTCAAGGGCGTATCCTGCTTGTTCTTAAAGCACTGTAGCTTTAAATGGATTTCCTCAGTTCATTTTCACCGTCCCGTTACCCTTTTCTGATTATTATTATTATTATTATTATTATTATTATTATTATTATTATTATTATTATTATTATGATGTTTGCAATCATCCTGAGTGCTTCTTCTGGCTCATGCTGCTTTTCTAAGTCTGTGTTTAAGGTGCATTCAACTGTGTTTAGAAGCTGTCAAAAGGCTACCTGACCAACCAGGCCACCTGTTTATTGTACTGATTCACTCATACTGCCAGCAACATAAATATATCAGGGCAGTCATACATTACTGTACGTCTCCAATAAGACCAGCCCTGAAAACAAACGCTTAGAAACTTAAACAATACATTAGAACAATTTACAAAGAGGAAAACTAAAAAAAAGAACATCTTAGTAAAAAGTCTGTGACAAATGCTTCGACTATTGTAATGCATCTCCTCCTAGCGGCTTAGCAGTTAATCACAGTGACATCAGCATGAGACACATGCTGACCTGTCCAATGCAGAGCTGAGACATGTGCAGACCTGTCCAATACAGAGCTGAGACACGTGCTGACCTGTCCAATACAGAGCTGAGACACGTGCAGACCTGTCCAATACAGAGCTGAGACACGTGCTGACCTGTCCAATTCAGAGCTTGCTATTTAGTTGAATGGTAAGGCGTTCGTCTTTGAACTGTATGGTTTGTGGTTCTTGTCCTTGCCTCTCTATTCAGTTCAATGGGCTGAGATGGCAATTCATTATGTTTTGAACCTTCAATAGTAACACTTTGTTGGTCCCTGATTGGTCTTAATAGTGCTCAATGATTTCGCTGTATATATTCACTGTACTTTCTTTGTTCAAATAATTTTTCTTCCATACACTTCCTTGAAGACAGTACAGTTGTGCGCAGCTTGGGAAGCTGTGGACGGAGTAAGAACACAAACACATAGTGTCTTGCAGCCCCTGAAGAGATGCTATTTTGCTTATGAAGCTCATTAAGGCAAATATTGGGTCCCTGGAGTAGCTGGTTTATTGCAAGCTGATTATTATTTGAGCTGACCTGCTATTTAAATAGGAAGTCCCTCCTGAATCCTGAGCTTCTAAATAAAAAATACATTTCTTAGTTGAAATGTCTGACAGATTTTGCTAATGTGATGGTGGGTACCTCTTTTTTAATCTTTTCATGGTGCTTTTGTAACCCCTATACTGTAATAAAGGTATCTATGAAGCAAAAATACATATTTAATTAAAAGAAATGTATTCATCAGGGAGTCCATCCTCCTACGTGCTGTTAAGCAGATCCCCTCTTTTCAGCTGCCAAACCTGAGCAGCTGCTGAATCTAGACCCGATTTCAAACCCTCTGACATGGTATACCACGTTGTGATTGAAACACAAAGCCCCTTTCACACTGGCACTCCTACCCGCTCACAATCCCGCGTAGTGTGAAACCACGGACCTGGGTCGTACCGGGTCGCAGCGACCCAACTCAGGATGTGGGTCGACACGCTTTGGCCCGGGTGGGGCGAGACAAAATGCATGATGGGTGTTCGTAAGCAGATGAAGTAACAAACAGCCACGCCTGTGAAGGAGGTTTCACTTCTGCAAGGAACACTATTCTGTTTAGCCATATTTTTCTTGATTGAGACACAGCATGAGCCAGGTTGCAGCAGGGATGAAGAAACATTTGCTCTAATCAACATTTGGGCCGACAGTTCAATCCAGAGAAGCTTGGATGGAAGCATCCGTAACAAGCTGCTTCCGGGGCATTGATACGCGCATTGTGTACTTGCATCTGTCATCCAGGTCAACCCTGCTTTATCGAAAGCAGTGTGAAATCGCATAGCCGACCCGCATGACACTGTGTCCTGACTCAGGTAGGTTCCGGCCTGGATAGAGCATGCCAGTGTGAAAAGGGCTTAGGAGGCAAGGAAGAGCCTGTCCTGTGGCATCTACTAGCAGGGGTCGCTGCCATGCAATAAGATGATCTCTCCCTGGCCAACTTCTCTCCCTCTCTCATGGGAGCACGAAGGCCCATTCACTCTGAGAGCCCCCAGACAAGAATGGCCACTCTGGATTCGAGCTCCAGATCGTACAACCCAGCCTGCGCACTGACACGGTCGTGCTGTTACTGGATAAGCTCATGCCGGAATTTGGAAATGGGAGGTTTAAGTACATGTGACTGTATTGCAGTTTGTTTTCTTGGAACTGGGTCGTTGATCAGGCCTCAGTCAGTAAGTGAGCGGATGGAAGTTCTTGCACTGTTTTAATTAGCCTGCCTGCTGGGTTCCGAGGCTGTGATTGATGCAGGCAGGCTGGGTCGCTGTTTCACTCATGGGGTGGAGGTGCAGCCCCCGGGCCGTGCACCCAGAGCTTGCTGAGATTAATGAAGCAGGCAGGAGCCAGCCAGGAGCCAGCCATCTCTGTGCGTGCTCTGCCAGGCCCTCCCTGCACTCTCACACGCCCAGGGCCGTCGGCTTTATTAACCTTTCCAAGATCTTATTGGCAGTGTTGCGCAGAGGTGAGGCCCCAATTACAGCTGAAATCAATCTCCTGCTCCTGTTCTCATAAGCGGCTTGCGCGATCAGTACAGCGCACAGGCCAGCTTGTTAGACAGCTTACCTCAATTACTCCTGGGACTGGGTTTTTTCATTCTTTTTTCATATATGCGTCACCATTAATCTCTTGTTCCTGGAAGAGAAAGCTGTGCTCTCGGTGTGTGTGTGAGCGTGATGTAAGGAGCCAAGTGATAATTCAATTCATTACATTTCTATTGACTGGAGCTGTAATTGACTCCTCTTCAAAATGACAAGGCTTAAACTTTATAGCACCTCCATGATCACAACACTTTCTGGCCTGTTTAATATCCCAGTATGTGTACTTTGTATGGTTCTGTATTGCTGTTTCTTCTTAAGTTGTTATTCACCAGGTTTACTAACGACTGTAACGTTCTTTTTTAAAATACAGGGTCTGCTTATGAGAAATGCTGACATATAGTCAAGACCAATCTTGTTAATAGCATATTGCAAAGTACGTGAATGAAAATATCAAAACAATCATGAATCTGGTGAAAACATATTGCAGGAGTGCGTCCAGCACAGCAGACAGCAGCAACAGCGATTGATGTGCTTGGTTGAAAACCCTATATAGCCTGCTCGGTAACACTTATACAGGAGAACTTCCATACTGCAATAAGCAGACTTCAGGTTTATAGTTACTTAGTGATAATGGGCCTGTACTGACATGAAATTGTAAACAGATGCTTAGTAATTTGAGGGCTATTATCACAGGCAGTCGCAATATTCTGCTAAAGGTCTGTTTGAAATGATCAGTGCATGACTGTCCCCAAGCTTGTTCCAACAGGGAGAGGCACAGTGATTTTATATAAAGTGGTTGCAGCTACATTAACAAAGCAATTCCCTAATGCTTACCTGAGGCCTGTAGCCTCATTGAGGTAAGAGGAGGCAGCTTCATTCATGAAAAGCACCCTGTAAAAAAACACACACTTCAAAAAGGATTCGCTGTGAAAAAGTGATTGAATAAGGATTTCACGCTTAAAGTTCAACATTCAAAACACTGAAGTTACTGGCAAGCAAACTGCTTATTATAATTGAATTTACTTTGACCTTTTGACTACTGTATTGTAAAGAATATTATAATGTAATAATTACTTTGTCTTATATTGCATCAGCACAAAGTCATAATGAAGAGAGAGTGAAACAAATCCAGTGTCCTTCCCGACTGACTAAACAAATGTGCATTTTTGAAGGGAACACATATTATGGCAAAATTAACTGCTTCCTCCTAGGTGAAAGCACCCATCTGAAAACAATTGGACGAGCGATTCATATTCCTGGAGGACCCGATGAGTACTGCAGGCTCTCAGACATGTCAAAGGGTTTCCAGAGAGCAGGAATGGAACGACAATGGGAGGACATAGCACACAAAAAATCAACCTCATTGAAGGAAGATTGGGAGGTAAAAAGCTGATGGCATTACATCCTTCCAAGCTTCTTGAAAATATAGACCACGTAGAAAACTATATATTTTACATTTCAATGTGTGCTTATATAAATATATGATGTTCTGCATTTCTGAGCAACATTACCATGCAATATTACCATGCAAATTTACTGTGGTAAACTTCAATTAAAGTGTGCCAAATCACCCTGTAGTGTTTAGTGTAAAAGCAACATAGGTCCCTGATAGGCTTACCTGGTAAAGGCACGACCACACAGTGTGCAGGGTCATGCAGTCAAGGGAGCACAGGTTTGCAACCAGGTTGTGCCAAGTTGTCAATCCTGGGTGGGTATGGAAAGGGGGTTTTGGGGAGGTAAAATCATCACAGAATGAAAATCTGTAGCTGGAGACAGCAGTCTCACTCTCGAACAAACTTTTCTCTTAAGTTCTAAAATCATTTCTGTTTTCTAAAATCACCAAATGGAATATTGGAATTGATGTTTGTTTTGTTCAGCAAATGCCATTATGTTCAGTAAATTGTGCGGTCAGTTACAAAGGGACAGACGAAGTAGTTCTGGTTTGTGCTCCTCTCTGTTTTGATTGAGTACTCCGCTAGTGACCCACATGATCCACATTGCTTTTGCTTTAATGTCCCTGGCAAGATTAGACACCTGCTGTCAATAAAGGGGAAAGGGATCCTATATGTGATTTTTTTTATTAGACATTGGACATCAGCCACAGTGCTGTGGTTTGAGAACAGCCTCAGGTATTGATTTCACTGAAGGCATGATCTGTGATCTTTCGTTATATAATAAAAGAGGAAGCAAAGCTATTGGCAGTTTATATTGGTGGGAATAAAGCAATTTAGAATTAAACTGGGCTGTAAATGAAATGTGATGTTAACAGCCTGTCCTTCCCAGTCTGGATTTATGAAGTATTTCTGGGAAACGTGTTATTCTGCAAGATAAGATAAGACTGCAAACACTACAACACTACAGTATTTAGTACTGTAAAACAATACAGAAAAAAGCACATAACCCATAAGCAATTGTGTTGCGAGATGAAAAAAAAGGATTCAGCCTTTTCTTAACTGCAGACACAGAGCTCATTTTAGCTCCCTTCAGGCTTGTCCTATTTAAAAAAAACGTTGTATTATTCCATGTGACTGTAACTGCATCTTAGTGGTCTACATCATTATCTACTGTGGCGTCTTTTAATTTCTCGATCTGTATTTTACAAAATCTGAAAAGAAGCGACCACAGAGACTCTTGGGAGGTGGCAGATTGGGCTTATCCTTTTTGCTAAAGGCATTGGCCCTGACTGGGGTTGCTAGGAGATTGTGTGGTTATTGGATGGCAATCATGCTTTGGGGGCACTGTGGGCACCTTTCATAGAGCAATTACCATCCAGGTATCATTTAAAATCAAATATCTTCATTTTTAATAGTTTTTCCTAAGCTGACCTGTGGACCACTTATTTGAATCCCAGCATATCATTCCTTTGTTCACATTTAAATGATCTGATCCAAACAGCTTATTTGTTAGGCAAATAGGAGGTTCACTCCATGTGCAGAATGTATAAGCCAGTGCTTCTCAGCTGCATTTGTTTAGATATTAACCCATTATTTCAAACGCACCTTCAGTTCACCCTCATGGCATTTGCATAAGAAATATTCTGTGTGACCATGCTAATGACGATCTCCACACACTAGGGGTCACGACAGCGGCACGAATCATCGACACTAAAGAGAGATTTTGAAACTCTCCATGGGAATTTAGTATTCACCTGCTGAACAGATGTTACAAAGCTACTGAGCCCTGGAGGTGAGGAAGGACCCAGCCTGTGAAATCTCTCCTAACCCTGAGGAAGAGCACTTCAGCGCTCCTTGTGTGTCCCCAGACACACCCAGTGTCCTCTCACAGCTTTGAATGTACCTCAGTTCTGACCTGAACACCTTCTGCCTGCCTTTCTGTACTGGGCCTCTCTAAAGCAGTGGATTGTGACAGCATTGACGCTAGCTTTGTGATGCAGAGTAATGTCCACGCAGGCTGAATTCACCAAACGCATTTCAATTGGGACTTGGGCAGGCAGGTTAGGGAGGCAAGTCGATCAAAACCTTCCCCACAGGGAAGTATGCTTTTAGGGTGAAAACTTCCCCCAAAGTGAACTTCATTCCAAGTAGATCATCTGGACTTTGAGTAACTTTGTGGTAACTTTGCAAAATGTACTGAGAAGGGGTTTGTCATATTTAAATTAGGAATGGAACCGACTCCCTTGTAGTTGGTCAATCTCCAGGACCCCCTTGAAATGAGATGTATATATCTAGGGTTATATGCCGGTTAAATAAATACATTTGGTAAAAAAATGTGGTTAGTGGTTTGGAGAAAAAAAACGTGTACAGCTATTGGCTGTTCTTATCCACTCCCAAATCACACCCAATCTGCATGTTTTGTACTTCGCTAAACTTCCCTGAACTTCTTGCTATTCTTAACTTTGATCGACTTTGGGGAAGTTAGTACTGGGAAGTTTGAGGGAAGTCAAGAGCGCGTAGTTTCAGTACTATACTGCAGGGAAGTTAGTTTGATTGACTTGGAGGATTAACCTGCTGCTCCACCGAATATATCTGCGTTTGTTTAAGTGCTACCGACCACAGGAAAGCTTAGTAAGATATTTCTTTTCTACTTACAACTGCCTCTTTTCATCATGTTTGTTAATGAGGTATTTCTAGAGCCACGCATAGATCTCTTGGAAATACATATAGGAGAATATAAGAGACAGATACTATAAGCACACACCTCCCTGTACAGGCTGAGCTCTCCGACAGTGTAAACAGACACAAGCAAATACCTGCTGTGCATTGCACTTCATTATTAGAGGTGTGGTCTTCTGGAAATAATTGAGCTTCAGTACAACAGTCTCCAAAGAAAATACAAATGTCAAGAAAACCCCACTCATGTCAAAACTGAAATTCACTTAAAAACATGCGTCCTTTTGTAAGTTTCAACAGATTTAGTTTAACACTCATACCTCTCTTCTAGGCTTGTGCTTAGAGGAAATAACAGAAACTCTGAACAATTATCTACAACTCTGAGGGCTGCCCTTAAATCCTGATGTCACTCAATCAGATGTAGCTCTCTTCCCTCTCCTCACCTCTCTTCATCCTGCTTCTGAATGACTTAGACAAATAATGTTGCTATCATTTTAAAGCTTGTTTCAATGGATTTTACACCATTTAGGTACACCATTGACCACTTTAGCTAGAATAACCCATTTGATAATGTATATAGAATATTAAAACCTGTATACTGTAGTTTGCACAAAGTTCCCTAAAATGGTATATAAAGCCCCTTTCACAATGGCACTCCTACCCGGGTCCAGATCTGGGTTCTGGCTACCCGGGTCACAATCCCGCACAGTGTGAAACACGTACCTGGGTCATACCCGGGTTGACCCGGGACCCAGCGACACACCTCAGGATGTGGGTCGACACTCTTCAACCCGGGTTGAGCGAGACAAAATGTTTAGCCATATTGCTTGAGACACACCACCAGCCAGATTGCAGCAGGGATGAAGAAACATTTGCTCTAATCAACATTTGGGTCAACGGTTCAATCCAGAGAAGCTTGGATGGAAGCGTCCGTAACAAGCTGCTTCTAGAGTATTGATATGCATATTGTGCCCTTGCGTCTGTCACACAGGTCAACCCTGCTTTATCAAAATCAGTGTGAAATTGCGTAGCCGACCTGCAGCACACCAGGTCCTGACCCAGGTAGGTTCCTACCCGTGTAGAGCAAAAAAGGGTGATAAAATCCATTGCTACTTTTTGAAGAATATGATATTTTACATATGCAAACAAGGTACTGTGGCAAGGTATCTAGTTCCAAGAAAAGCCATTACAAATGTGAGAAAGAAATACATAGACCCAGCTGCAGGTGGAATGTAAGAAATGAAAATCACCCACAAGAAAAGCCTTACCACATTATCATAGACAATTTAAATACCACCCTCTCTCTTTACTGTAGTGAGATTGTCATGTCGTCAAGTTATAATGGAAGATGACAATAATGGCTTGGTAATGCTTATTGCTTTATGTTTGTACTGTACAATACACTTTTTATAACAGTTATGGGAATAACAATATATCTACCAAAGGCAATTTAACAAGAAAGGCTGCCTGTTTAGCAATCAGAATGCATGGTTGCTATGCACTTGCTTTGTTGATAATGGTTTACTAAAAGGGATAATTTCTATCATCTGCATTGGTCTAATATTACACTTCATACCTGTTTAAACGTGTCCTGTATAATTATCTGTTGTTGTTTCTGCTTACATCATAGTTTGCAGTGCTTTGTAACAGTTCCAGCAGAAATGCTCCTCGACACTGATTTTCTATAGTGAGGTGAGGAAGTATATTGGCGTTGCACTGTGTATTGAAGGCCTCGTCTCTCTCTCGCGTGCACACTCTCTCTCTAGCCAGTAAGAGACGCCGGTGTTCAGCTAGCACGATAACGGGGCAAGTGAATTGGATTTCAAACTGTAAAATAGGGATTTTTATTTATTTATTTATTTATTTATTTATACATGTCTCCCCCCCCCCCCCCCCCCCCCCTTAAATCTGGCCCTGGCCTCAGGTGAAATATTTGCTGGAAAAGTAAACATGGCAAATGATTTTAGCAGAAACAACAGCAGAAAACAGTCTGTAGGAAGAGTAATAGAAGGGGGTTCACAAAGAGAAGTTTGTAGTACCTGTTCCAATTCATATTAAATACACTGATTTCATAATCTCATCCATTCTCAATTTTTCAATATACACAATTTTACCCCAAACCTTTAAATTCTAATCTTAAAAGTCTTTATCAATTGCTAATCAGTCTGCCCGGCAACAGTATAACTAGAGCTGTAGAAAAATCGTAAACAGACTGCTGCTACTTAGTATCCTGCAGATACATAATGTAAAGATAATAGGTTACGAGGGTCCATTAGGCAATGAAATGATCTATAAGAGCATCTCAAACCGATGGCTACTATTGGTCACCACTGAAGAACTGTAGTGAATATAGCAGAATGATGCATTAGCACTGACTGTCAGTCCTTTGTTGTATCAGACATGAAAGGAATCATGAATTCCAATTAAAACATCTTAAAAGGGGGATGTTTTTTTTTGAGTGTGTGGGTCTGTTTTTCTTTTGCATGTATTTTCTAAATATTGATTTGTTGGTCCAGAAGGATACACCTTTGCTTACTGAATACATGTTGTTTAATTTTTCCTCCTTCTTCAATTTCCTTGGCTGATGTTTGCATTGAAATTTTACATCCATTAACAAAGCAAACATCTTTAGAACTCTGGACTAAACAGTGATGCATTCCTGAGTTAACAATATAAGGAACAATGTAATGCACTATTATTATTATTATTATTATTATTATTATTATTATTATTATTATTATTATTATTATTATTATTATTATTATTATTATTATTGTCAATTATATTCATACTAATAATAATATAAAATCTGTGTGCATGTTTAGGAAATGAGACAGAGGGCTTGATTAATAGGTTAAAAAAAATCACTTCTAGTGTTTCTGGTTTGTTATTGCTGTTAGTATTGTTATTGTTATTGTTAGTAGTAGCTGGGATGTCCTTGTATTTCATTACTCAGTCTCTGTTTGGCCTTGGCATTTTTTTCTACCTGTATTTGGTCAGCAACGTGTATTACAGTATATAGTAAAAATAGTCATTTTTATAAGAGCTTATAATGGGCATTCAAACAGAGCAGGACAACGCTTTTGAAATTAGAACATGTTTATAAAGACCGATTTATAATCGGTCTTTATTACATTAGAGGGACACCAGCGACTGGCAGCCTGGGCCAGCCCTTCACCAGAGCCTTCAGATATGTATTCTCCAGGCTCTGTCCTCTTCCAACACATGGCATGCAAGCGTTTGAAACAATGGACTCCTGACCGCAGATAATGCAACTAACAACGTGAGGATGGACTGCCAAGGAAAGGTAGTGCTTATGTAAATACTAGCAATGAAATGGAATCGGGCTGGAACATATGCAAAGCACATATATACATGAGATTGATGTGATCTGGTAAAGGATAATGACTGATGCAAAACTATATTTTTCCAGAGAAGACCTGCACTCCCTTGAACTGGTGTAGATATCAGTGTTTGTTTAACACGCTGTGCAGAGGTGTGAGGGATCAGAGAACACATTGTATCAAATTAAATAAAAACATTTAAAAGCTAGATTTACTTTGTTGTTCTAGGATTCATCGAGTAAAATGTAAATACTGTATATGCTCTATATAGCGTCCAGTCTCAACTCTCCGCCCTTATTCATACTGGCCAAAAGTTAATAAGCGCCCAAACACTCGAAAACACCCGCCCTAACCCTAACCCTAACCCTAACCCTAACCCTAACCCTAACCCTATCCCAAGCTCTCCAATGCGCCCCCTAACCAGAACCCGAACCCTAATCCAAGCTCTCCAAAGGACCCCCCCTCATTCATCTCTTGCTGACCTGGGGATCTCTGGCACTGCTCTGGCCTGGTTCTCCTCCTACCTCTCCAACCGCACTTACCAGGTAACCTGGCGTGGAGCAACCTCCACACCTCACCCTCTCTTAACTGGAGTCCCCCAAGGGTCAGTCTTGGGTCCTCTCCTGTTCTCTCTCTACACCCGCTCCCTGGGCCCCCTCATCGCATCCTATGGTTTCTCATACCATTTCTATGCTGATGATGCTCAGATTTTCCTCTCCTTCCCCACCTCTGACTCCACCATCTCCTCCCGTATCTCTACCTGTCTGTCTGCTATTTCCTCCTGGATGCACTCGCATCACCTCAAACTCAACCTCTCTAAATCTGACCTCCTTTTCTTTCCCTCCTCCTCCCCCTCCTCTGATCTCTCCATCTCTGTTCCTCTGGAATCTACCACACTCTCTCCCTCTTCCTCAGCTAAGAACCTTGGAGTCACCCTGGACCCCTGCCTCTCTTATTCCCAGCACATCTCCACTCTGGCACGCACTTGCCGATTCTTCCTGAGCAACATCCGAAGAATCCGACCCTTCCTCACCAACTATGCTACCCAGCTCCTGGTCCAGGCCCTGGTACTCTCCCGCCTAGACTACTGCAACTCCCTCCTGGCTGGCCTCCCTGCGTCCGCCACCCGTCCGCTCCAGCTCA
This sequence comes from Acipenser ruthenus, assembly GCF_902713425.1. Lineage (NCBI taxonomy): Eukaryota > Metazoa > Chordata > Actinopteri > Acipenseriformes > Acipenseridae > Acipenser > Acipenser ruthenus. Next base: position 10,600,118 of record NC_081190.1, read on the forward strand.
TCCAGAACTCTGCTGCCCGCCTAGTGTTCTCTCTGCCTCGCTTCGCCCACGCTACTCCACTACTCCGCTCGCTCCACTGGCTCCCGATCACCGCTCGCATCCAGTTCAAGACTCTTGTACTAGCCTACAGATGCCTTGACCAGTCTGCACCCAGCTACCTCCAGACCCTCATCTCTCCCTACACCCCCACTCGACCTCTCCGCTCCGCCTGCACTAGAAGACTAGCTCTACCACCGCTACGCTCCCCTGCCTCCAAAGCCTGCTCCTTCTCCACCCTTGCTCCGCAGTGGTGGAATGACCTTCCTACAGATGTCAGGACTGCCCAGTCCCTGACCACATTCCGGCGCCTCCTTAAGACTCACCTCTTCAAAGAGCACCTGTAGAACTCCTCTGTTTGTATCCTGGGACACTATCACCCTTCATGTAAATGTGCTTTATTTTGCTCTTATCAGCCCCTATTTTACTGCATTTAATCCTGTACTTCAGAATACTGTAATCTGCCAAGTTTTTAACCTGTAGTACTTTGTATTTAATCACATCCTGATGTAACTATCACTATTTAATCATATCCTGATGTAACTATCACTATTACCTGCTGTATTATTGAATTGTGGTTTGTCAAACTTGTACTTTACTTGTTTTATTGTATTTCTTGCTCTTATTGTATTACTTGTATTGTAACGCTTGAAATGTTTTTGCTTACGATTGTAAGTCGCCCTGGATAAGGGCGTCTGCTAAGAAATAAATAATAATAATAATAATAATAATAATGCACAATTAAACTAATTAAGTACTATTGACAAATACTTTGTTTAGTGTTTATTTGTAATAAAATAACATTTTAAAAAGTATTTTGTCCTGGCAAATTGAGCCTACAAGCAACCTTGTCTATGATTGTACCATAAGAAACCAGAAGTAACTTTTATAAAGGATGCAAAGCACTGACAGACTGTTTCATTGTATAATTACTGCTGTATACAGTAAAATGCCTGTTGTTCTATATGTCTATTTCCTAAAGCAAAATGATATGAATAAACACAAAAAAAGAGAGTGAGCGACACACCATCACAGAGAGGCACTCGGCCGATCCTTGGACTGTGCATCTAATAAAGATTCCATGTCTTTGGAGGAGCTTTTCAAAACGAGAAGCAGGAATCCACACGTATTCTAAATCAGATGGAGGTTATATTGTTTGACCTTAATAACTGATGGGGGTAAATAATCTCATCAGAGTGCATTACTGCTGCCTAATCCCTTGTTAATAGCAGGAATGCAGTCTTTCCTAATCTCTGTTAATAGCAGTGATGCAATCTTTTCTAATCCCTTGTTAATAGCAGGAATGCAGTCTTTTCTAATCCCTTGTTAATAGCAGGAATGCAGTCTTTTCTAATCCCTTGTTAATAGCAGGAATGCAGTCTTTTCTAATCCCTTGTTAATAGCAGGAATGCAGTCTTTTCTAATCTCTGTTAATTGCGGTAACACAGTTTTATCTAATCCCCTGTTAATAGGAGGAATGCAGTTTTAATAACTGGCGAGGGTAAACAATCTCATCAGAGTGCATTACTGCTGTCTAATCCCTTGTTAATAGCAGGAATGCAGTCTTTCCTAATCTCTGTTAATAGCAGTGATGCAATCTTTTCTAATCCCTTGTTAATAGCAGGAATGCAGTCTTTTCTAATCCCTTGTTAATAGCAGGAATGCAGTCTTTTCTAATCCCTTGTTAATAGCAGGAATGCAGTCTTTTCTAATCCCTTGTTAATAGCAGGAATGCAGTCTTTTCTAATCTCTGTTAATTGCGGTAACACAGTTTTATCTAATCCCCTGTTAATAGGAGGAATGCAGTTTTAATAACTGGCGAGGGTAAACAATCTCATCAGAGTGCATTACTGCTGTCTAATCCCTTGTTCACAGCAGGAATGCAGCCTCTCTCCCCCCGCCAGACTTCTCACCTCTGTCAACATCACTCAGCAGAACGCTAAGCAGATGGAGTATAGCTTGCTGTCCTGGGACTCTCTCAAGCAGAGGCCGGCCATTGTGCCCAATTCTGTAACGATGTGTGGAAGTTTTGTTCTGCAGGTTACACAAATGTCCACGAGCAGCTTGACAGAGACAAGCAAACTCACCAGACTAACCGGATTGGAACCCAGGTCTCCAGAAGTGAAAGGAATGAAAGAGCCTGTGGCTTGTTAACTGCTGCTCCCCCGAGCCCCAGCTCTCCTGTTCAACGTGTTTCCCACAAGGAGGTCATGAAGTAACCATTTAGACAGTGAAGGGCTCTGATATCTCTGAAATAGGAAAAGGCCTAATGTTCTTGAAGGACGGTCATTAGCCTCCATTAGGTTCATGGTGTCAATGCTTCATTCTTAAGTGGGCAATGCACAATAGCTGTTCAGATTACTGAGATGCAAGTGGTATTCCTGGCTGGAGGAGAGGAACCAGTATATGCCCTTTGGATTATCTTAAACAACTTGACCAGGTGGAACTACTTAGCACTAGATAACCAAGTAGAGTGGTCTGTGAATAAGCACAACGATTAATTCATCTGACCTAGCCTGTATAATAGCTGTTGTTTTGTAGCCTATTACAAGAATAACAAGCAGAGCAGAACATTAAAGTAAAGGTAGTTCCGGCTTCATTGAGGAAGGACAGCATTGTGACTCTCCCTAGTATTCTGTTGTGTTTGCTAATGCGTTATGAAGAGGACAGAGATCTGTTAATGTCATTAGCAAAGACAGATGAAGGGTACTTGAACTACATGCAATAGGTTTTCAGCCAGTGATGGAGCCTGTACTTTTATGCATTTCAGCTCTTTATGAGCACGAGTCACACACCCATTCTCTGATTTTTGATTTCTGCATTTGTATTTTTCATTTGTGCATATTTTTATTTTTATTTTGCTACATAACCATTTAATGTAGCTAATAACACATACCTTTTGTCACAATATGTCAATTACTTCTCAAAAAGTTGACATCTGATACATAGACTCACGGTATTACAAAAATAAGCTTTATAGACAAAACAAATTGTGACTTCATAAAAAGTAATACCAAATGTATTTAAGTGTATTTATTTAACCAGGAAAGAACCTTTGAAATATACATCTCATTTAAAAGAATGTCCTGGCAGTTTTCAAGGGGGTCCTGGCAATTTCAAGCTCAATTAGGAATCTGATTGCTGTATCTCCACTGCTAAAAAAAAAAAAAGGTTTTGAATTGTCTGGAGTGCTCTGAGTTTTGAAGCATCTCGCTATCAAGATCCCCTCTCCCATGCCCCTCACCCTTGCTGTTAACCATCGTCCACCAAAGAATAACTCTGCTTTTATTGTTGAGTTCTCGCATTTCCTCTCCCTAATCTGCACTTCAACTGACAAAATTCTACTCCTAGGTGATTTCAACATCCATGTCAATTTGCCTTCTTCCCCTCAAGTGACTGACTTTGTCACACTCCTGGACTGTCTTGGACTCTCTCAATCAGTCAACATTCCCACTCACACCTGTGGACACACCCTGGATCTGCTCATCACCAAGGGTCTTGATATCTCCAATCTCTCAGTCTCAGATATCTCTCTCTCTGACCATTTCTTAATCACTGCCAATATTAATCTTCCTGCACCTTCAACTACTACTGATACTGTTATTTCCTTCCATCCCAAAAATCTGCTAAATCCTATAATACTCTCAGAATGTGTTTCTTCTTCCCCTCTGACTGGTACTCTTCCGTCTTCGGTTGATGATGCGGTGTCCCTCTACAACGCCACCCTTACTCAGATCATCGACACAGCTGCCCCGCTTACAACCAGAACAGTGAAGAAACATCGCAACTGTCCATGGTATACCCTCGAACTTCGACTGCTTAAGTCTGAGCGCAAGTCTGAGCGCAAATGGAGGTTGTCTGGACTAACAGTTCACAGAGAGATTTGGACTGATCACCTCAGTAGCTACAGGTGCGCGCTCACTGCTGCCAGGGTGAAGTACTTCTCTGAAATCTTATTATTATTATTATTACTTATTTCTTAGCAGACACCCTTATCCAGGGCAAGACAATTACAATTGTTACAAGATATCACATTATTTTTACATACAATTACCCAATTATACAGTTGGGTTTTTACTGGAGCAATCTAGGTAAAGTACTTTGCTGAAGGGTACAGCAGCAGTGTCCCCCACCTGGGATTGAACCCACGACCCTCCGGTCAAGAGTCCAGAGCCCTAACCACTACTCCACATTGCTGCCCTACTTCTGCACACTGCTGCCCTGGGACACGGTAAACCAAATATTCTCTTCAAAACCATTGATCAAATCCTGCACCCAGCCATTCATAAATCCATCTCCCATTCATCCTCCTCTCTTACCTGCCATCATTTCTCCTCTTTCTTTCGGAACAAAATCAACACCATTTATTCTACGCTCCCCTGCCACAAACCCAGTATAGTACTTGACCACCTTGATTCCCCTCCGATTGCCCCTCCTGCTATCTCTTCCTTTTCTCCTCTCTCCATTACTGATGTCTCCAGCCTATTGTTGAAATCAACTACTGCCAAGTGCCCCTTGGACCTTTGGCCAACAAATCTTGTCCGTTTCTGTGCTTCTGACCTTGCTCCTTCCATTATGCACACTCTCAACCTGTCTCAACCTGTCCCTCACCTGTCTCAACCTGTCCCTGGCCTGGTTCCTGCTGGCCTCAAGACTGCCCGAGTAATGTCGGTGCTCAAAAAACCCTCCCTTGACCCGGCTGTCTTATCTAACTTCTGTCCCCTATCCAAACTTCCTTTTCTCCCCAAAACTCTTGAAAGGGCTGTAGCCATCCAGCTGATGAAACATCTCACAGAAAACAATCTGCTTGAATCTCCCCAGTCTGGCTTTCCGGCCGCATCACAGTACCAAAACTTCTCTGCTCCAGATTGTAAATGATCTTCTGCTGAATGCTGATGCTGCTGCTCCCTCTGTTCTTGTCCTCCTTGACCTAACTGCTGTTTCTGATACCATAGATCATAGCATTCTTCTTGACCACCTTCAGAAGTATGCTGGGATCTCTGGAACCAGTCTCTCCTGGCTGTCCTCTTACCTATCTGGACGCATGCTGTCTTATATGATGGAAGCAGTGGTGACGCAAACCCGGTCACCTGCGGTGTCCCTCAAGGGTCTGTTCTTGGGTCTCTTCTCTTCAACATCTACATGCTTCCCTTGGGTCACCTCATCTGCCAACATAGCCTCATGTTTCACTCTATGTAGATGACACTCAGCTCTACTAAAACTAGACACTGGATGTCCCTCTGCCATGGTCCGGTTCTCAGCTTGCATCCAAGACATCGAGGCCTGGATGTCTGCCAATTTTCTTCAGCTCAACACTAACAAATCTGAACTTCTTCTAGTAGGATCGAAAACTCAACTCAAGAATCTCAATATTGCTTCCTTGAACCTTGGAACCTGCATGTTGCTGCCTTCCCCCACTATACAAAGCCTTGGTGTACTTCTGGATTGTAACCTCTCCTTTGATGCCCAAATATCCTCTGTAGTCAAATCCTCCTGCTACCACCTCCGAAACATCTCAAAGGTCTGTCCCTACCTTTCCCTCCAGGATGCAGAGATACTCTGTCATGCATTCATCTCCTTTCGACTCGACTACTGCAACTCTCTCTATGGTGGTCTTCCGTCACGCGCCATAAACCGATTGCAGCTGGTTCAAAATGTCGCTGCTAGGATCCTTACCAGATGTAAAAAACATGATCACATTACCTCCTGTCTTGCCCACCTACACTGGCTACCTGTAAAAGATTACTTTCAAAATTCTCCTGCTTGCCTACAAGGCCCTTCATCACACAGGTCTAGAGTATCTCTCCAACCTGCTGACCTGCTATGTCCCTGCACGCAAGCTGAGGTCCTCTGACTCTGGCTTGCTTGTTATACCCAAGCAAAAGTGCACCACACTCGGAGAGCGTTCTTTTAGCTTCATGGCCCCGACCCTCTGGAACTCTCTCCCAGCTTTAGGGTGTGTAGCTCCCACAATCGCTCACTTCAAATCAACTCTCAAGACCCACTTGTTCTCTCTTGCTTTCAATGCTCTTTAAACCTGATATCTGTTATTAGCTGTTGTCTAAATTGCTATTTCAGGTTTTTCACTCCATCTTATTCGTATCATTCTGTATGACACACGCATCCACAATGTTTAGAATTCACATCCTAGCCTTGTATTTAATGTATTATGCCTGTATTTAATGTATTTGCAATGTTTTTTACTGTTTGTATTTAATGTACTATGCCCTGTATTTCACTGTATTTAATGTATTTGCATTGTATCTCACTATCTTGTAAAGCGCTTTGTGAAGGTGGTCCTCTATGAAAGGCGCGACATAAAATAAAGATTGATTGATTGATTGATTAAATTACATCCATTCAAATAACAAAACTGCTGTTTTAATCTTACATTAAAAAGCAATGACAAAATGTACATCATTTATAAAAAGGGGCCTCCCTTACAAATCGTGGCAGATCATTCCACAGCTTAGAGTCTCTAAAGCTGAAAGCTCTGCCACCTGCCTTCTTTCTGTGTATCTGTGGAATACTGAGCAAACCATCACCCTGTGATCTAAGAGAGAGACTAGGGACTCCATATTGCTCCTAGTGCTGATAAAATGAGAAGCCGATTATCACTCAGAAGTGGAACAGATCACACACAGAACTGGGACTGGTGATCTGCAAAAAACCATCAGGGGCATTTCAAAAAAGAAGTGAAAACAACATGGGAAGCTACTTGCTCATTAAAAAGGGTGCAGTAAATAAAGGAAGCAATGAAAGAATCCCATTGCAAATTTGCTGCTGGCACTGCAGTAGTTAATTAGTATTGACGGAACAGTAGCCTGCCTTGGGATCAGCCACACAAATCCTCCATGACAACGCTGATCTGATTGGCCTGCGGAATCCCTCCATGCAGGTCAAAGGTCAGCTGCTAATCAATGGCCACTAAATAAGCAGGCTGAAATGAGGGCAGCGTTGTTTGGATTGCTCTTGTTAATGGTACTTGTTTTTGTATCTGTTTGTTTGTTTTGGCCACCGTGCCGTTTTGTTTTGAAGTGTTTTGTTTTGTTTTGTTTGTTTAAATCTTTTATTTATAATCCAAACTCGTGCACCAGCACATTCAACCTCAGTACTGGGTCCGGTTTCTTCTTCCTGGTCTGACGTCCCCACAAGCTATCCTGCTACAACATATTTTTTATAAAACATCATCTGCTTTTTTTTTTTTTTTTTTTTTTGACATAAACAGACCTAGCACTGAAAAATAATTTAGTTACCATAATTTCTTATTAGTGGCAGTAACGGTAATGTCATACAATGTTTAACAGGATTTGTAGATTTGTTTATTTGAGCAATCTATTCCAGGAGTTTACCTGTGATTATAGTTTATGAAATGTTTGTGGTACTAAATATTTTAAAATACAGTTGGTAAAAAGTGTTACTGGAAGGAAATCTTTTGCTTTTGCTGCAGTTTCAAATTGGAATACATTGCCGATGGGACTTTGTGACAGAAATACAATGATTCTTAGTTGTAAATCTCCCTCCCGACCTGTGAGGGCGCTAAGCAGCGAGAACAGAGTTCCCTGGATGGGCTGGCCTGACCCAGGGTCCAAGGGAAGTTGGCCAGCCTGAAAGGCGGCGAGACTCCGTTGCAATAACGCATTGACCCGGAAAGGAAACGACGTGGCAGCCGCAGATTGGAGAGGCGATTGCACTCGTTTACCAAGGGGTCATGTGTGACAGCATAAAAGGGGACGGAGAATCGTCTTTTTTTTTTTAAAACAATTTTATCCCTATTTTAATATATGTAAAATATACCGAAAACGCGGAACACTAAGTATACAACAAATATACAACAAACTTGGAGTTTCTCAGTATTGAAGCAGATTCATTCATTCAAATTCATTCAAAACCAAAACAGCATTTGCTCCAGTGCAAAGTCTGCACCACTTGAAATAAAACAAAGAATTAGCATACTAATGCAAAATATAAGCAAACAAGTCATATTTTCCCCAAAAGCAAAAAACAACAAATGATGCTTAATGACCGTATTATTATTTATTTCTTAGCAGACGCCCTTATCCAGGGCGACTTACAATTGTTACAAGATATCACATTATTTTTACATACAATTACCCATTTATACAGTTGGGTTTTTACTGGAGCAATCTAGGTAAAGTACCTTGCTCAAGGGTACAGCAGCAGTGTCCCCCACCTGGGATTAAACCCCCGACCCTCCGGTCAAGAGTCCAGAGACCTAACCACTACTCCACCGCTCCACACCTAACCACTACCCCACCACTACTCCCATTCCAGCCGACAGCTGCAAAATCTGCACATCATTATTTTGTCACTGTCAGCTGCATACATCCCCTCATTTTCAAATTCTTTGCAGCGTTGTTTAATTGTTATGCGCGGTTTAGGCATTTTAGAAACAAATGTCTCTTGTCTTCCATCACAATTTTAATTATAATTTGGAACGACATGCTCCAAATTATAGTGCTAGACAGAATTTCTGTTTTCCTTCATGTCCATGGTAATGGTTGAGCCTTGACAACTATGATTACAAGTATTTATTTAAAGTATTTTTGGAATAAACCTCCCAATTTAAAAAAACTGATGTTTTGTTTTATTTTGTGTTATTTCATATTTGTGAAAAACACAGGGCTCTAAGTGCAGAATCTGCTCTTTGCTCTTTTAAACAGGGAACAGTGTACTGTGTTTTACTTCAAACTGAACAGCTTAAAAACTGTGAACCGTGTCTAACTCTACGAACTGCGGTGGCAGCTGACACCTCGCGAGATTTGTCAGAGACTTAAGAACACCTGTGCAGGCAAGCGCGGTGCGCGACAAGTGCAGAGCTTGCCTGTGCTTGTCCGTGTCTTGGAAGCAGTCAGAAGTACTGTATGTAAAATTGTTTTTGAAGTTTATTTTTTTACTATAGAAAATGGCTATTAGAATCTTTTTTTTATTGTTTTAAATATTGAAGGCTATATATGTTTTAGGGACTACAAGTCAACCCAAATTGTGGTCCCTCTAAAGTACCCTATACACTTAACTAACTTAAATGCTGAAGTTTCATGAAAGATACCTTTACTACTAGGATATGAGAGTTGGTGGAGACAGCATGGAAATGTCCAGGTTGATGCTACAAAACCACTGAATCGTGTACTAAAATCTAACTCTATATACAGGAGAAATATGTACCATGTTTATTGTCTGGTAAAGCTTATTTGCATACATTTTTAAATACTTTGTGGGGACGCTGAACTAAACCCTGGACCACTTATGTCTAATATTCAAGCATGGCCAGTTTTAAATAACAATTATTATCGTGTGAGACTCAGCAAGATGTAAATTGGTCTACAGTGAAAGGTTGCTTAGAAGTTGGACTGAAACTCATAAACCTGATGTGTTAGCTATCTCTGAAACATGGTTATCCACCAAATTGACAACGCTCAAATTGAAATAGATACTTTTATGATGTACCACATGGACCGAACAAAGAGGGGTGGAGGGAAGCTTTGTTTAACAAATAAGTTTCAATCATCTGTTTACAAAACCAAAACAAAACTTAACCCTCTAGAAGCTGTATTCGCTAAACTTAAATTAGGTGGAAATAAGGAATTGACTGTTGGCTGTCTATACAGAGCCCCCTCCTCTGATCCATCTACTTTTGAAAACTTGAGTAAGTTAATTAATATGTCTCTCATGTTTAGTGAAATGCCTCACAAGCTATAGTATCTCCCATCTTTAAAAGTGATTTTTCTAGTTATTTTCTATTTTTATTAATTAAATACTTAACATTTGCAAGAAAAGCTCTGTACATATGTATGCGGATGATACTGTGGTTTACTATAGTTCTGATAATATCCAGACTTCAAAAAAGGTTTGATGAAAATGGTCTGATCTTAAATGAAAAAAAGACAAATATCATGCTATTTGGCTCGGAGAAAATTGTACAAAATACTAGTTCAGATATTACTATTGTTACTTGTAACACTACACCATTGGAGAGAGTTTACACTTTTAAATATCTTGGGGTTTATATTGACACATCTATTAAATTTGAAAAACATATTAAAGATGTTTGTAGTAAAATTTGGTCTGAAGCTCGGAGTATTGTACGGTCAGCGACATTGTTTAAATTTTACAGCACTGTTTAAATTAGCTCAAACTTTTATTCTCTATTCTCGCATACAACGATGTGATCACTAGGAATGCTAGTAAGGAGTCGCTGAAGGAGAGTGATACAGTGTTTAACAGGATTTGTAGATTTGTTCTTCAGTGTACTCTTTTAGAACATCACTGTACCTTGTATTCCAGGCTAAACTTGTTATCACCTGCTAACAGAAGGATCTGTCATTGGAACCGGATTCTTTTTAAAGGGGCATATAACACATTACCTGTTTAGTTAAACAGTTTGTTTCAGGAGTTCATGTGTGAGTAGAGCTTGCGCAATGTCTGTGACACCAAATATTTTGTAACATCTTTTGCTTTTGCTGCTGTCTCTGACTGGAACCGTTTACCTGCTGCACTTAGATCAGAGACCTCACACTGTAATAAAAAAAAAATAATGTTTGTGTGTGTGTGTGTGTGTATATATGTTCTCATCAGGACGCCGTTGTAGAAGACAAGCTAAGTGTAGCTTATATGACTTTCCTGAATAAACAATTTTTAAAATAAAAATATGTATAATATAAGAGGCTCTTTAATTCAGTTTGTAATACATTGTGCTGAACTGTAAAGCATGACAAGATAAATCACAGGGCAAACTGAACCAGCATAGTCAAATACCTCAATGAAAACCCCTCAATGCAAAGGTCTGATAATAAGACAGGGAGAGTTTAAACAATCATTCATTGAAAACCCAATTAACATTTAGCACAAATAAGGAAGACCTTTCAGAACCAAGAAAGAAAATGGAATTTGTCATTTATTTGCATAAATATCCTAGAAGACAGCTGGCAAAATACAGTAATGATGAGTTTATCTGCTGATAACGTCTCAACCCCCTTTGCACGAATGCTGCTTTTCTCCTGTGAGTATTAGCTTGATCGAGATGATTATTTGTTTCTGTTTACAATCCAAAACGTTCTTTCAGATTGCTGTAATTCATTTATAAATGGGCCCCACATTAAGGCAGTCATTGATTATATGAATATTCATAGATTACTGCAACATTATTCATACTTTGTAATTTTTTGGATTTCTAACTAGCATCTACCTGATGTTTTCATGTTCTCTTTAACTATATTATTATGATAACTTATTCTAATTTTTTAAACTGCAAAAATGAAGTCTAAATGTAACCTGTTAATTCTGCAAATACAGCCCTTCAGTGAAGCCTGAAAATGATGAATTTCTTGGTGTTTTCCTACCAGCAGTGATGATAAACTCCATTTTCTGTGTTAAGCTTCATAGCCGGCGTGACATTTTCACCCGCTCTGCCCGCTTTTGCTTTCATGTGTTTTGATTGGCTCTTGTAATGCTGAAATTGGTATATTTCCCGATTAGCATTACAAGAGCCAATCAAATTGTGTGAAAGCACAAAGAGGGCAGAGCTCATTTGCATACGAACTCCAGATTTAGCTGGCCAGTTAAATATTTAGCTAAATGTTAAATCTTGTTAAGAGATTTAAGATTTAGTTAAATATTTAGCTAAATGTTAAATCTAGTTAAGAGATTTGAGATTTAGTTAAATATTTAGCTAAATGTTAAATCTTGTAACTAGATTTATAAATTATACCTGAATGTACGCATTTAAAAAAGAAAATATTTTCACAACATTTATAAATTTTGGGAAAAAATACAAGATTTAAGTTAAATCTGTGAAAAAAGACATGTTAAAATATGAATGCTTTTTTTACACATGGCTCCACGCCTAGCCCAGAGTGAAGAGAAACTCTGCTGCAAGTTTAGATCACATTCAATATGATAACAACAGTCTGAATAATCGCTTTCTTATTGAGTTTCATGTATTAATATACAAAGAATTCCTTGATTTCAATTTAGAAAATGCAGCTCCATTGTAAGACACAGGGAAGGAGGAACAGACAATAGAGAGCGCACTGTGTCTTTAAAAGCAGCAGCAGCAGCAGCACTAAACCAGAGGCTTTTACGGTTATTGATATACAAATCAATCCCTGGAAACTCAAAATGGCTAAATTATTTGTTAGGTCAGAGCAATTAAAAATGCACAAACTGTAGATGTTTTTCCCATCCGAGCCACAATCCTAATGGATGGTTTTCCTTACTTTATAGCAGCATTATGGATTTGAACTGTGGGTGTCAGTGGTGCATAAAATGAACACTGTGTTACAGGCCATGGATTTCTGTCAGTAGCTGACAAGATAACCCAGTATTGGACGGCTGCTGCTAATTTGTTTTTGTTTATTCAGAAGTGTAATGTAGCCCTTCTTCAGCCCAATAATAACTCTATTACCTGCAAAATCAGACTAAAACATTGACGGCTGCTAATCTCGGCTGCTCCTAATTACATCAGCAGCTCAGCCTTTAATTAAGCAATCTTTTCTCCACGTTCGCTGCTTAATGCAGAACGCTCTGGCATCATTAGTTTAATTGCCTGCCCTGGTGTACGGGACTCTGACCTTTGTCCTGCAGTCATTAACTTTGTGTTCATACTAATTGGCTGCTTTGCTTTAACTCTATACACCTGTGGCTTAATATTTTATGGTAACAGTGTTTTCTGTTAACTTGTTATTTTTTATCCAGGTTAAGCAGCTTTGTTATCACTGACAATTACAGATATTAATGAAGCCTTGGTGTATATAGTAGTCATGTAGTTACCCTCCTTGGCACTTCAAACCAGATTTCTTTCTTCTCGAAAAACCAGCACCTAGTTGGCTGTTCCCCTGCTCTTGGGCCAAGGTGGCCACCCTTTGCTTGTATTTTGTTTTTATTATTTTTGGCATTAAATTGAAGTTGAACACTAAAAGACTGACAGTCCCAGAACCTGAAGCGTTTCCTTGGTGTTATTTGTGAGTAGTGGGCTGCCATCCTGACGCAGTACTCGCTACTTCACACAACCCCAGACCAAAATGGAGAAAAAAATGGAAAATAAAGAAAATGATTCAAGCTCTGTCTTCATGAAGTAATTATCATGAAGGAGACACACAACTGGGTCAGCTGGTGGGGAGGAGTGACAGAAGGCGGGCGTACCTGGGGTGGGGGGGGGGGGGGTTCATTGGTTTAAAGCACCCCCCGAAAGCCATGGTATTTTTGTCAGCATGTTCTCCTTGAGACTACAAGAGCAATCTTTAACAGAAATATTTACTGTCTTTAATGCTGCTGTTTGTTTCATTGGAGACATTCTAAAGAAATCGTACAGCATTATGCTGTGCGTTCAATCATTTACCAGAAGCAAACTAAACCGGCTGCCAGGTTCCTAAATGCCGTGCAGCAGGTAGTTTTTAAGTGATAAAAAATATGTATACAGTACTTACACTATTCTTTCAGAAATGGGAATTTTCAGGGGAACTACATATTACACGGCGATGGTTACATTTCACGGAAATTGTGAAATCTGTTATAACTGTGAAACAAAAATACAACGTTATATATAACTGATAAATGAATGTGTGCAGTTGATCCTACCACTTATAAGAGTGTCTTCCTGTGAGCACAGAGGAATAATAGAGAATGAAACTTGAGATATGCTAGACAAGATACAAATATACTGCACAACAACAAATACCATCTAAACTAGCTAAACATGGGAGAATTATATATATATATATATATATATATATATATATATATATATATATATATAGCACATGTATTTGGTCCTGTGTCAGACTAATTACGAATAATAATAATAATAATAATAATAATAATAATAATAATAATAATAATAATAATAATAATAATAATATCCATTTTTATATAGTGCCTTTCATAGTGGACCACTATCACAACGCGCTTTACAGAGGTGGGCTGTGAATGGTGCATTATATGCAGAGTCCCTTGCAAAAGGACATTGATTTAATATATATATATATATATATATATATATATATATATATATATATATAACATTTCTTTTGGAATATTCTTTTCTTATATTTGGGGTATTTTTTTAAAGATGTAATTGATAGACATAAAGGAGTTAGAACAATCCATTATTATCTGCATTTCAAGAGCAGGGTTAAACAGTGTTTTCCATGGAGCAGTCCGCCTTTTGCACAAGAAAGAAGCACAGATCTTTGGGTGTTCCGTTTAAAGCAGCATTTTATTTCTAAATGTGCTACAAGTCAAATGGCAAAGCAGCAGAAATTCTCTTTCAGCTGTTTATCTTCTGTATGTGTGAAACCCCTGAGCACCACAATCCAGTATTCCCATAATGCACTGGATTAATCCAAAATGAACAAGGAAAAAACAAAACAAGAAAAGCGTCATACATAGCGAGTAAAGCCATTATAGGGTCTAACATCTACCAGCATAGCATTGCAAACAATTCCAAAAGCAACAATAAGTACACGTCATTTAAACTATGTGCTATAGTTGTTTTTTTTTTTTCTTTTTTTACAAAGTGAAATAACGTTGCTTTTGATCTTTGGTTCAAGGAATAAGAGATAAACCTTATTTCCTGGTTCACAGTCGGCAACAAGATCTCCGGTGATTGGCAGCGTGTCCCCCACGAGACACCAATGACGTGACTCTGTAGACTGTGCCAGCACTGAAGTATTAACAACTGTCTTGTATCACTAATGTTCAGTGGCAAATCTTCTGCTGCTTCCTTAAATACAGCTCCGGAATTCACAGTCTCGGCCTTGTCTTTTCTTTTTCATGTGTTTTTTTTTTTTGGTTTGATTTGATTCCAAAGGCCACCGTAAAGCTTACACCTTATACAGTACATCCATGAATTTGCTTTCAATTTCATCTTAGGAATGGTCCAAGAATGCAAGTGCTTCATCAGTGAAAGGAGGATCTGGGGTTACTTTCTGCATTTTGGATGGGCCTTATATACAAGTTAATCATAGGTCCCAATTGAGTTTTTACACATTCACAAACACCAACAACCTATAAGCTATCACTGACACATAAGCAAGGATTTACAATCCATGGTATTACCTATTATCAGCACTAGCAACTGTATTACTGGCAACTTAGTCACTTCTTAGATCATTCCTAGTCAGCTTCGGTGAACATTTGAAACATGATATTGTGTACATAAGATATTGTCTATTTTGCACTACCCATACCAAAAACACCACACCGTTACAAAACAACGAATCAGAAACGTGAACAGCTTGCTGTCCTTTTAAAAGCATTCTATATATATATATAGCTATATCTATCTATCTATCTATATATAGAGAGATAGAGGAGAGAGAGAGAGAGAGAGAGAGAGAGAGAGAGGAGAGAGAGAGAGAGAGAGAGAGAGATACAGTCAGTTCTCATCAAGACAAACTCAGACTCGTTACTTCTTATAATATGATTTCACTAGGCGCATTTACAGTGCCATTTCTGATCTGGATCAGTTGTATCGGTGCATTTGATCATGATCAGTGGTGTTCTGTTTACACAGCCATTTGAGCAGGATCAGCTATCAAGCAGCCTGAAGGCTTCGCATGCGCACAGACCGAAAGATTTTAAGAGTTATTTTACCTGTGATATGTTCATTGGGGGAACAAATATATGGGGGGGGGGCAAAGTTCTGTAGGTAGTTATTCAAACTGTTGCAATTGTGTTGGCGGGATAATAAAAAAAAACACGAAGGTCCAGGAAAAATGAAACACATCAAAGTACATGTTTTAAAAAGACGCAAAAAAAAAAATTACTCCAGTAAAAACTTTTGTGCTGTGAAAGAAAGACTTTTGACAGTGAGAAGCTATGGTCAGATTAAATTGAAATGCAACCCAGTACTTTTTTTTTTTTTTTCTTGTAATATCTTTTGTTAGTAATAATGTTTGTAGTAAGTAATATTATTTTATAACACAAACAATAATAACAACGCTTATTATTTTTATAATACGATCCCAGAATGGAAAGAGTGCCGGTACCAGCTTTATATAACTGTTAGGGTAATGGATCATTGATTTACTTTGAAGTACTATTTAAGTGAAATAAATACATTGCTAGATTCGTATGTATGCATATACACTGGAGGGAATGTTTCAGTCTGGCGCCCGCCTTCAAAACAAAGGACGTCACCTCACCACAGTGCATGCAGAACTTGAGCCGGTCGAGAGTTTACACTGGCAGGGTCAAATGCTACCGATGCATCTGATCCTGATCTGTACCATCTCCCCAGAGGTACATTTGATCCGATGCATTTGAACCGGATCAGAAATGGCAGTTTAAATGCAACTACTATAATACGAATTTTGTACAAATCATTTTGGAGCCCCTCGAGGAAAGAACATAAAACGAATAAAACGAATCTCCCTCGTTCAAACAGCTGAGTGTAAAGGATATGGGGAAGTGTATTAACTTGGATCCAGATTAGCGCCTCTGTTCTGTATTTTAGTGCTGTTTTGGGAGTACTGATCCCATGATGCATTTCGACTTGCTATAGGGCTTGCGCATGAATGCAGATTTCAAGTTGCAATGTATACATACTGTATTTTCAATAAAATGTATAATATTTTTCATTGTAATGTAATTTAATTTGGATTTCAGTGATACTGTGACTTCAATAAAAAACTGATAATTACTGATAAGACTACATTTTTTTGCCAGTCTTTTGAAATTTGTATTACTGAGAGTTGACTGTATACCCAATAAAACCTCAGAATAGGGAAGGAAGGTTATTAGTCTCAAATGTCTAAAACTTTGAAACTTGTATTATTTCAAATTATTTGATGTACATGTACTGTTTTATTAAAAGGTCTGCACAGTTATTCTGAGGATTCATAATAGAAAACCAAAGATATGTCAGGAGAGCTGTGTTTAACTATGAAAAGCACATTTATTACAACACCTCAAGATTTGTCATTTATATCCTTTATATACCTACCTACCTTCATGAAAACCTCTGGGTGTGAGAATTACTATTTTTCAGTCACTAATCAGTGATATAGAAACAATAGGCACTCATGTGTGAAAATGTTAGACTACTGCGTGCTTTAGTTAGGCATCTTAAACAACTGCTAAAAAGTACCATTTGTGTTCCTTTTCTCTTACTATTTTAAATTAACTGCATGTGTGTCCTATTAAAGTAATCAATTAAATTAGACAATCACGCATTTGCCTGTTTGACAATTTTCCCAGATTTTCAGTTCCAGTGGTTTGATTTCATATGCACAACAAATCCAAATAACAGATGCAATGGGGTGTTGTAATAAATGTGCACACTACTGTATATATATATATATATATACATATACATACATATACAGTAGAATTCTTTCTATCAAGCCCACTACAGTAGGCTAGAGGTCATGCTTATTGGTACAGTCTATAAAAAATGAGGTAGATGTCCTAGCATAGAATATTCCCTTCTTTGGTATAACAATACATAATAATAATTAAGGAAAATCCAGTGATCTGTGGAAACAAAACTAATTTCAAGTGGCTTTCCAATAAAAAAAGAATAGAAATGAATTGTATGAGGTATATGTTGTATTTCAATTCTTTGTCTTCATTATGTATATACAAGTAGAACTGTGAGGTATCAGGCTGCACAGGTAACTGGTGTTGCTGTTCAAGCGAATGTCAACAAGCAACCTCAGGAAAAAAAAAACCAAAAACAGCAAGGACAAGCTTAACAGAATGAATATAAAATCAAGCACACACACACACACACAGACAGACACACAGACAAACACAGACAAACACAGACACAGACACACACACATACACACAGATACAGACAGACACACAGACACAACACACAGACACGCACAAACATCTTCAACTGTCACACCACCCCCACCCCCCCCCACAATTTTTTTTTTTTTGTCAACTTCTGGGTCTTGTACAAGTGCATTAGTCAACAATGAAAATGCTCATTTGATTCTATTGAAAAGAAAGCCATGTAAAATGATTAATAAGCAGACCCCAGTACTCACTGCAGTTAGTTTCGAATCTCTACACATGGGGCAGGCTGATGATAGACCCCTGTGCAGCTGTTCCTTCAACATTCACTTTGGACAAGCCTATCATTCCTACAAAACCAGCCCCTGCTGGTTGTGAATGTCCCTTTGTATTAATGCCTCTTCATATTCTAGAGACCTTTTCCTGCTGTAAATTCAGCCATTTCATATGACCTGAAATAAGTGATTTATTTTTCTTTGGTAGTAGCTGTTTACAGCAACCTTTTTTTTTAATCAACACACAATGTAAAAAAAAATGTTACTGTATCTCATCCGGCAAATGTCCTCTTCCAGTGCCTGTGACAATACAGTCTTTTGAGAAAAAATTAAAAAAAATAAAAAGCCTTGGGCAGCCACAGCAGTTACGGGACTGCGCACAGAACCCCACTGTCTCGTCACATGCACACACAAAGAGCGGGAAAGTAGTCAGTCAGGTTCTGCGCATCCGACAGCCTTTTGGTTTCCCATGATTCCTTGCAAGCTTCAAAACAAACGTGTGACGTGGTTCCCATGAAGCTGATGAAGCTGATGAGAAATGATCATATATATTATTTTTTTATTTTTTATTTGGGGGTTTATGAGACAGTGTTGAGGTGTTTTTACATGCAACAGTTTTGTTTCCTGCTGTATTCTGTGTCTCGCTGGGAAGCCACCTTTGAAGCACAGAAGTCTTTGTTGTTTTCTTGTTTGTTGCTTGCTGTTGTTGTGGTTGGGCCCGGTTGACTGTTGGATGGTTGGTTACTATAAATGTCCGGGTGGCTGGAGGGAGCTCAGGGCGAGTTGCTGCTTGAAGTCTGTGCAAAGGCTGAAGAGGAGGAGGAGGAGGAGGAGGAGGAGGAGGAAGAGGAAGAGACCGGCTGGGTTGGAGCTGCCAGCCCCGGACAGGACGTTCTCTGAGAGCTGCTGAAGCTACTTCCGTTGCTGCCTGGCACTACTGGAATGACTGGCTTTCGAGCGAAGAGGACCCCTAGAAGGAGAGAAGAAACAAGACCAGTAAATCACTGAGAAGACTTCTCAAAGGAAAACTGAACAGCACCGTCAACCTCTTAATATCCACGGCCTGACAATTTTCAACTGCAAATTAGATGAAGGCCTGTGGCAAAATGTCTTGCAGTGTGCAGTTGCAGGAGTAATGCTGTGATCAATGAAAGGCACACAACAAGAATCCAAAGTGCAAGGAGGTTTATTTATAATCCTGGTCTGGTGACTGTAAATAATAATCCCAGCAATACACAGCAATGTTCTAAAATACAAGTTATTGTGATACAGGTGCAGTGATGTCTGGGTTAGTGCTGGCCTCTGGCGACAGCTTCGGAACGTGTTAGCTGTCTACTAATAATAACAACAAGTAACAATTAGAGACAAACAAACAAAACACTCACGGTACAATAAACACAATACTGTTCCTTCCGGGTCGTTTCTTAACCATAAAAAAAGGAACAGATCACGTCGCTCTGTCCCCTATTTGTACTGTCATGCACAGATTTATGAAGTCAGGTGGTTTTACAAAGAACCACTAGGGGTCTGAAGCTGTACTTTATAACCTCTCTGTATATATATATGTGGGGTCCTACTCTATTAGACCAGATTTCCTGTGCAGTTTAAGGTTTACTTTAGGGTCCCCAATACACTCATCAGAAAGGCCCTTGGCTGCATGTTTTTGGTTAGAGAATAGTATCAATAATAGGATCCAGAAACAGCATTTTACATAACAAAATGAGATTGTTACCCACTCTTCTAAAACCTGTATAGGCCAATGTTGTTCCAGGAATGTTATATTAGAGTGAACGGCCACATGCTGAGAACAAGCACATCTTCACAGCTTTGTGCTCACAAGCTTTATGACATTACGTTCCTAATGACCTAACTGGATAGAGCACACAGTATACAAACAAGACTTTACCAAGCAGTGGAGTTTAATGAGTGAAAAGCCAGCAATCTCTCCTGTAGGTATAGAGACGTACAGTAGCAGGAAAAGCTTGCAGTCGTCTGACACAAAGCTGAATTGATTTCCTGACCTTGCGCTTACCACTACAGTACAGCGCTAATCAAGACCTCAATCCAATCAGGCTGTCCAAGCTGCAACTGGCTTCCAAATGTCATCTTACGCTTTTTATTAAGAGTCTCTTATTACTGTGGATTTACATAGTAGTAACTTAGTAAATACATGTGTACTTACACACCATTACAAAGCTATCATGCATAGCTACAATGCACTTAATGTGTACATCTGTTTGCATGATATAACCTTAATCCTAACCCTAACCCTAACCAGTTTCTGATACAATTGTGCACTTACATATATCGTGCAAAAAGATTTACTCATTAAGTACATTGTAAGTATGAATAATAACATTGTTACCAAGTGTACTAATGCAGGAACAATTGTATTGTGAGGAATCTTGTTTAGCCCCATACCAGTGGTGTTGCTAATGTCTCCATCGTGTCTCTGTGAGAGCTGGGTAAAGGAAACTGCTGAGTGCACAAGCAGAGGCTTGGAGGAGGTTCCTGGATCTACTGTTTTCACACTAATGCCTTATACATTTTCCTGCTTTCCAACATCAAACAAATAGCCTACTATTGTTATCAGTCAATGTGTAAATTCTATATGTAACAACAGACACTAATCAAGCTTTTTCAAATGCAGATTAACAAGATATTTAAAAAGACACTTTGTCAACGCAAAATAAGGAATTAAGTGTAGTGTTTGTTTTGTGGCTTGCATTTGTGACCTCCACTTCATTCAAACCCAGTGTCCAAGAGATGAAGCAGGACACTTGTACTTGTGACCTCCACTTCATTCAGACTCAGTGTCCAAGAGGTGAAAGCAGGGCAGGAACAAGCCCACTCAGTGAGTTTAAAGTTTTTAAATTTGTGAGGGTTCTCGCACCCAAGGCTAGACCATGCAGGTCTCATAGTACATTCACAGGGAATATAAACACCTGGACAAAAAAACATTCTTGCATAATCATTTCTCACTAGATGATTTAGTTGTCTACATTTCTTTTTTTTTGTGAAGTGCATTCTGTCCGTCCACAACACTGCAGACCCTGTGCAGCATTAATTAGGATCCCACCTGAAGCAAAGGGTGTTTAAGTGGGGTCCTAATTCCTGTTGCCCAGGGAGTGAATCTGCAGTGAGGTAGCGGCAGGTTAAATGGGCTTCAACAGAAAGTGAAGTCTGGAAAACTAAACAATGTTCAAAAGATTTCATGAGAGGTAAAAAAATCAAAAGCCTGGGGAATGCTTTTATCCCTTTTAAATGCACTTACTGCTAATGTATTTTCAGAAGCAAAAGACAAGAAAATAAAGGCAAAATGACAAGCCAAAAAAAAATAATTCTAGGGATTTACATGAAACTGGGCCATCTTCCAGCAAGCCACTGCTTATCTCACAGTAATGACAGTCCAGAGCTTCAACACGCGGTGCCAGTCTCCCACTAAAGGAAGTGCTCTTTTTCTTTGCACATTAGACAATAAGCCCCATCGACCCCAACTCAACAAGCCCAATCTTGAGATATTTAACTTTTTTAACACTATTGGACTGGCACTTCATTACGATGGATTTTATAGTGAAGACATCACATTGTGTTGAGGACTAAGCGCAGGGGCGCTGTTATAACTTATTGGATTTCCTGCCTGCAATTACACCAGCAAACGGCCCTCTATTTACCTGTGTAGACAACTCCATTTATTTCTATTGACATGTTGATGCTGCTAATGCCATTGGTAGACAGGTTCAATGCAGTCTCTTGTCTATCATCTGTCACAAAGAGAGAGAGAGAGAGAAAAAAACTCAATATGAGCATTTTGAAAACAGGAACAGAAGCAGCAAGTGGAGATCAGCGAGGAGTCAGCATGATAACTCTCAGGCATGTCAGGACTTTAGCACACTTTATCAAGGGCTTTGCTGCAGCATAGAGTATCAATGGACAGAAACCTTTTCTGCTTTCTTCCACAGCACTCGATCTATCTGGAAAAGCAAACAGCGATGTATATATATATCAAACCTGATATACTGTTGGTCACGAAATCCTTTTCTTGTGCAATTTAATACGGATCAAAAATGGGTATAGCCAATAATGTGTCCTTTTTGAATATCCCATATCAAATTAGTTTTTTTTTTGCACTGGATCAGTATCTATATGCAGTTAATGTAACTGTATTTTCACAATGTCCTCTATTTATATAGAAACACTGCCCTTTCACTTTATAAAGCACTGTGTGTGCAGGGAACCATCATAAACATATAGTCTCAAGTGTGCACAGTTCACGCTTCTTTTAGTTGTTTTTTTAATGTAATTCTCTTGGAAATCATAGGATTCGGACATCCTGTTGTCTTAATTACATCCCGGTTTCCATGGTAACCCCCCAGACTCAACAGTACACAGAAGAAGGAAACGTGGTTGCTCTTCAAAGGCTTGTCATTTCTAGCAGTGGAGATGCTGTGCTTAACCCTGTTGTTTTTCTTTAAGGTGGTAACATTGCATAAACATCATTGGTCCTCTTTTGAAGCAAGCACAAAGGCAATTGTTTTTTTTTTAGAGATTAATAAAAACCTTTTAATTGTATAAAGCTAGCAAGAAACTACCCTGAATAATACATTACTTCAACTAACTACAATAGTGTGCAAATGTATTAGAACAATTCAAGGGTTGTCATTTCCACACAGAATGTATTAATTTACTACAGAAATGAGTTGTTCATTTTTGCAAACTCATGTTACATGAAACTCATTCAAATCTAAAAACACAGCGATTTCTGAGTGTGTCTTTAACGCTAACATTTAGTATGGTTCCCTTTGGCATCAATAACAGCTTGGCATCTTTTTGGCACTGTGTCTGTACTTTCTCAAAATCATTTGATTATATTTTTCTTGAGGTTGTATCCACAGACTTTCTTTTGTACAGTTGGTTCTTTTGTCAAGCAAGGAGTCCAATACAGAAGCAATGGGGTGTTCTAATAAATTTGCACACTACTGTATTACATGAAAAGATTGCAAAATATCAAAGCTGCAAATTGGTGGAGAGCCTTTAAACAGTATGGTATAGCTGTGCTTAAACCAAATTAGAGAAGTATGATATTGTGACAAACCGAGGGGCACTAATCAATGAACTGCTCCTTCTTGCAGCTATAAGTTGATAATTGCCAATTCTTTATCCTTACAAATACTGCATTCTCCCTCTGAAAATTAGATTTTGCATTAACAGGTGCTTTATTTGTTCAAGAGGCCCCCATTTGAACCGTTAACCTTCTGGTTACAAGCCCTGGACTTTAACCACTGGACCACACTGCAATATATGGATATACACAGTAATTAGAGACACAATGTAAAGTGTTACCGATGATTTTGAGTAAATGTACCCACTTGAATCCATTTCATTGCAATTACTGGAATGTTGTGGTTTAGGACATAGCATGTGTTAGGGTGCGTTGACCTGAGGTCCGGAGCTGCTCTTCTGTTCAATCTGCCTTCCATAGACAAACATAACCTGAGCTAGATCAGCAAGAGCCTTTATAGAAGTAAGAGCTGGGGCCATCCAGTAAACAGGCACTAAGGATCAGGTTTCTTTTGCATTTCAGACAATATACCGCTGTGCACTAGATGGTGCTGCCGCTCTCTTTGGCTGATCCAGCTCGGGTTACACACAATGCATCTGTGACAGGCAACTGCAACCGCAGAGTAGCTCCTGAACTCATACCTACCTCTGTTGTTGATTGTGATGTTCATGGGGAGCTGGGAGGCCATGGCGAGCAGGTTCTGCTGCAGAGCGTGCTGCATGAACCGCTGCTGTTCTTCAGCCATGAGCATCATCTTCTTCTCTGGGGGCTCTCCGGACTCCAGCTTCTCTCTCAGCTGCTCCAGAGCCACTGCCTGTGCCTGAGCGGACGCCTGGGCTGCTGCTGCCTGGGCTGCGGCGATGTGGTGTCCAGCCAGGGAGACAGGGATGGCAATCCTGCTGGGCATGCCACTGGAGAGTATGGTCTCTTCTGAAACAGACAGGAGACGAGCATGACCTTCACAGAAAACACCTTCATCAGCATGGCAGTCACTCGGAACAGCAAACACGTACTGTATTTCTAAGAAAGTGCAAAGGCAAATTGTGTCACTACTGTATATAAAAAGTGGCGAATAAATATAGCATTCACTGCAAAGCTTCCTATTGTTTTTATTATTACAGACTGCATACTGAAAATAGATGTTATCAATGCACACTGCTGCAATCAATGCAATGCTCACACATTACCTTTTTTAATGGTGGACATGTGACTCATGTGGCTCATGTGGCTGCCATTGTGAGTTGCCATGGTGATGGCAGGCATTTGAATCTTTGTGGAAGAGAGGATGCTGGGGGTTCCCACGGGGGAGTAGTTGAACAGGGCCGACCCGTAGCTCTGCCGACGGCCTTCCCTTCGGTTACTGTCGATAGCTGCCTGGAGCTCGCCTGGGGAGCTGAGCCCCCGCTTCTCACATTCGTAGGGATAGAGGTACTTCATGTATCTGCACAACAACCAGGACCAATGTCACTTCTCTTTACACATCACTTCGTTTTACTGGGCATTATATTAACAGTTAACAACTCGTTTACTAACACCTATTTAAATGTTGTTAATATTATACCCATTAGAAACTCAAGAAGACATTCTGTTGAGAAGCTTGTCAACTTGACTTAATTTTGACAGCTGTGCAAAATTTGGACCAGTTTGTTTTCTGACTGGAAAAGATATTAAATTATATTACAAAACTAGAAATGAACATTTATGAACTTGCCAGTGCAGCTGCACAACTTTTCTTACTAGTTTTGTAACATTTTATTTCTTTAAAAAATCTTTGCTTTTTTTTCCACTTTAAATTGCTCTCCATGCTCCCGATAATGTTTTGGTAAAGCCCTGTATAAAACGCACTTTGCAGGCAGTGCCGTGCTTTCTCCCCCCCAGTCTGGTTGCTACTCACTGTGTTCTCAGTGTGAAAGCTGCACTGGTGATGGAGGTAGGGAGGTGTAGCCCTTTGGTGATCTCGCGCCATATCTTCTTATTGATGACTTCCACTAAGCCGCCTTTCTCTGTGACAAGCTTGTACAGAGTATAGAGATCTAACACCTGCTTGGCCATGATAGGAATCCGATTAACTGGAGTCCCTGCAGAAAGGAGCAGAACATTCACAATCAATCCCATGTACTCCAGCACACATGGACAGCCCTCACTGCTGGAGTGAAGGACCATTAATCTGCACTCAGTAAAATGTCTAATAGCTCTGCTCTTTTGCCCCTTTTTTAAAGCTGTGACTCTTACTAAAGAGCAAGCAGCTTCGGAATGACATTGTCATTGTTTTCTTCAGGTGCCCCCTTCCCTTCCCTTTTCAGTGTGGCTTGCAATTACTCAGATACCGCGTTTCTATTATTCTGCTCAGCCTGTGTCACAATTTCAGGACATTATAGTGTGTCCAGATATCACTCTGTGTACAGAACATGTGGCACAATTCTAATGGTAAACCACCACAGTTCCTGAGTGCGATTTTTGTTTTTGTGATTTAATACGTTGTGTGTAGGGTTATTATTAGAGATAAGAGTACGCTCTCAAAACTATTTAATCCAAATAAACTCTTACACCAAATCTAAAACAAATAATAATTAAAAAAAAACATCTAAAGACTGAGCTGTTTATTCCTGGTTTGTGACTTTATTAGGTGCACTGCCCCCTCTTAATGTGCTATTGCTGATAGTGATTTGGAGTATATAGCGTTGAGAATCTAGTCCACAATGTCATACAGTTTGCCCAGCTTCTCTTCACGGAGCTCTCGGACAAACTGCACACAATAACATTTAAAGACACCCCTACACACAATACTGGAACTTGTATCACTGGTTTCCTGTGTCCAGCAGCACAAGGTGAAACAGTGTATTGCACATCTCCCAAGTCAGTTAAAGGTAATGAAAACACACCAGTGAGATGCAGCTCGTCAAGTTCTAATGCGGGTCACTCCCATTTCGATAGTCTCTCAGGTCTACAGGAAATATGACTCAGTGTGTGAAAGGAAACACTTTCCATGTTAGAATCCAGAAGAGCCCAGTGTTCCCTGCAAGAATGTATGAGGGTGAGTGCTCTCCGAGCCCAGTGTAATTTATCTCTGTCACTGTCAAAGAGCTCCATTCACACAACACTGTTAGTAGTTTAACATCGTGTGTGTGTGTGTGTGTGTGTGTGTGGGTGTGTGAGAGAGTGTATGCAACCATTTACACCGACAGAACACTGGGATTCTAAGATTTGGAGCTCATACCATTCTTCTTGACCTTGTTGGAGAACCACATTTTTGCTTTGAGACACAAGGAAGAGAACTGTACAGGGGCGAGGGGCTGAAAGGAGGCTTAACAAACGAATTGAGCCAAGACACAAAACAATTACATTCAAGAGGGTCAGGGAGGTACTTGAAACAAGCAGACTTCCTCTTTCAAGTACAGAGAGTTCGTTTTCTCTCGTAGCACCAGAGAAAGGGAACTGCTACAACCCAGAAGTGCAGATTAAGCTAAACCGCAGACAATTTCTTATTTTTAGACCTTAAGCCCACAGTGTGCCTGGATAACAAAGAACTGGTCCTGCAAGGATCCCTGTGTCTCACACACGAGAGACACTAGAACTGCTGGCCTCCTCTGAGGATGATTTGGAGTCTTCACTGCCATTCGAGCTAAGTTTCCTCTGCCCAGTGTTGCCGTCCAGAGGGGCATGTTTGTATGCATTTTTGTTGGACACCGTACTATTGTCTCTAGTAATCATTCCCACCAACACTAAGACACAAACTTGTTAATTAATTAGAAACCTGTGTGTACATTTGGAAGGTACATTTCAACACTGATGGGACAAAATGTACAAAATTTTTTTTCTGATTATTATCAATATTCTTCTTATTATTATTAATGCCTCATTTCCAATGCCTGGCGCTCCAGGCTTCGGCTGCCCACGGCTAGCCGGCAAAATCAAAAGAGAGTTTCGGTGCCAACCGGGAGCGCCAGGCAGTGGAAACGGGCATAAGTGTACTTAAACATATAAAGAATCAGTAACATACATTTATATAATAAATACAAATACACTGTATATCAATAATAATAATGAAGCCTTCTCTATTAGTTCTCTATCACGCCACAAGTTCATTTTTATATCTCAGCTTTTCAATCGGATTTTATGTTTTTGACCCTCAGAACCTGAGAATGTTTTATTGACCCTTCTTGGTTGTGAGCTAAAAAAAAAACATTACAACTATCCTGAACCTAAAAGGCTCCCGGCCTCAGCCTCAGCCTCAGGTTAGCTGTGAGGACCCAGCCTTGAATTCAACTTCCTCATTTTCAGCCAATCTGCCAGCTAGTGGTTTGAAATATGCTTGTATAAGATTCTCATTCAGTGTTGAAAAATATCTTCATTCATTATCATTCATATGCAGAATCACAACACCATTTCTCTGTTAAGATATACATTCTTTACATTCTTCACATCACAGTTAAACAGAGCAGGCCCACTAAATCAGATCCCCTTTCTGTGCCAAATTCATTAACTGTACACAGCCACACAATTGCAGTAATGATTAAGATGGGTTTTGTTTTATAAAATTACCAGCAATCCATCGTAGCCATTAATTATCTGATTCTTAACGAACACCCACATCTTTTTCACAATTTAAATCTCACTATCAAAGCCCAGTAAATGTGCTGGGGAGGTGAGTTCTTTTGTGTGGATACTACAATGGTTGACCCTCGGATAATTAACCTGCATTTTGCTGATAGAGTTCTATTGTGCCCATTGGATTTACCATAATAGCAATCAATAGCTGGGAATATACTGCACTCAGCAGCATTGCACGCTGTACTGTGGAGAGAGAGGACTCCGAATACAAAAACAGTGCAATTAAACTCTGTAATTACCTGCTCGTTTCGCCGGCCTAGCATGCCAACAGAAAGATACAGCCAGCACTCACATATCCGACCCTATGAACTTCTGACTTTAGTGACGGTTATTAGTGACGGATTATTTCATTTTGGCCCGTTCCAATCCTTGTCCATTTTTCAGGGAACACAAAAAAGATACAATATCAAAAATACATGTCTGAAAAGACTGTGTTTTAAAATAAGTAGGGTTCCATTTAGATGTACTGTATTGGTTTTGTTGGTACAGTACTATTTTTTCAACAGAAGTAGTATTTTAATTCAGAACGTTATGATTCAGAAAATATCACTTGCCAAAACTAAAGAGTTGACATGCGGACTGTAATACAGTACATACTTTTAAATCCGGTACGTATTGTAGCAGTATGTAAAATTTCCCATTAACGACATAACAGCAAAATGAAATCAAAATGCTATCCATGCACAGACCTGCGTAAAAAGTAAAAGGCAATGCAATTTAACAAAAGCAAAAGATTACAAAAAACAACACAGTTTCCAGAATTAAAACAGTATCCCAAGTCAGTATTCAAAATTGCAGAATATAGTGCTTGATAAGGCCCTAATGTCACAGTTCACTTGTAAATGAAAATGCACAAAAGCAACAAAAGATCACAGATAAAAAAAAAAAATACATCACAGTATCTAAAAGTGTTTAATGATTAACTGTTACATTACCCTAGCTTGTCTCGTTTGCTTTGTTTTGGCTGCATTTTCGTCAGGTGAAACTGAAGGAAGCGCTGTGTAACTGCACAATATAAGACAGACTGATTTGGCATTAGAGAGAATAAAAAAAAACAAAACACAGGCTATGATGGCTATTCAGATAAATTGTAACATTGAAGAGATGGGCTTTGTATCAGAAAACTGGTGACAGAGTCGGAAATCCGTGTGATAGGTAAGTGCATTCATTTGTTACTGGTGACAGAGATAGAATGATTCTTGGTGATAAATCTCCCTCCCAACCTGTGAGGGCGCTGTGTAAAGGGAACAGAGTGCCCTGGACTGGATGGCCAGACAATTCATTCCCAAAGTTAGATGGAAGTCAGCCATCTAGAAATGGGGAGGAGCTATGGTACACTAAATCATCGACCCGGAAGGGAAATGATGTGGCAGCCGCAGATTGGAGGAGCGGTTGCACTCGTTAACCAAGGGGTCATGATTGACGGTACAAAAGGGGACGTAGTGAAGTGATCTGTTCCTTGGTATGGTTAAAAGCTGAACCGGAAGGAGAGCCTGTATTGTAATCATGAGTGTTTTGTTTGTTTTGTCGTGTCTAAGGAACCACTTTGTTTGTTGTTATTAGACAGCTGAACACGCTCCGGAGCTGTCGCCAAAGGCCAGCACTTATTATTATATGTTTATTTAGCAGACGCCTTTATCCAAGGCGACTTACAGAGACTAGGGTGTGTGAACTATGCATCAGCTGCAGAGTCACTTACAACTACGTCTCACCTGAAAGACAAAGCACAAGGAGGTTAAGTGACTTGCTCAGGGTCACACAATGAGTCAGTGGCTGAGGTGGGATTTGAACCAGGGACCTCCTGGTTACAAGCCCATTTCTTTAACCACTGGACCACACAGCCTCCTCGACCCAGACATCACTGCACCAATTGTTCACGAATAAACTGTATTTACACCACGGGCACCATAGCCCTCTCTGTGGACTTGTGTTTGTGTTTTGTGTTACGTGTGGGTGTTAAAGATCGGGACTATTATTATTTCGGGACCAACCCGTGGATTAAAACAGAGCAATACACGCCACTGTATTGCCTGTTCTCATTATTATTATTTACTGCCTTTTGTCATCAGACTTTGGATTGTACCAATAAAACACCATTGCACCTGGATTATCGTCGTCTGTCTGTTTATTGATCACTGCAGCACTCCTGATCTGCACACTGTTAACCACTTTGCCACAGTTACATATATAATGGGGATTGATTTTATTCTTAATACAAGGGTGGTAAAATTCGACTGACGTGTATCTGGGTAATGGATTTCCAAGTGCTGACTGTATTATTATAAATAAAGATTTGGATATGCTGTCCTTGAGGCTGGATTCCCATGCATGCATGGACAGGTAACACAATTCAAACAGGCTTTCTGGTTTTGTTTTATATATGAAGGGCAGGCAGTGCAGTTTTAAAAATCATGTATGTCATGTGAACTATTATCAGCGCTCTATACAGTAAATACATATATATATATATACACACACACACACACACACACACACACACACACACACACACACAAACATACATGATAAATTCTGAAGTAAAATCATGTGAAACTAACTGAATGAGGAGATGATTTTTCAAGCATACCAATACATTTCGTAAGCAAGGTGTACCAGTGGGGTAAAACAGGCAATAAATGCCCTTCCCAGTCACTCTAAAGTCCTAGAAAAATGATTAAATCTGGGGCTACCACTGCACTTGAGAGATGGGTTGCTTAATAAGTCTGTTGCATCTATTTGAAGAAGACGATTGTATGTTCAGGCATACCAAGACATTTCAAGAGTGAAGGTGAAGTTAAACAAGGAACCAACAGCAACCAGTTCTGAATTCAGTTTAGTGAAAGCATGGGAATACATACAGTATAGGTAAGCATAGTAAAGCCCAGAGGTATGGTAAAGCATATTAAAAACCTGGCAAACTACAGTATGGTAAATGCATGGTGCAACCACCAGACAAGCATGGGAAAAGTGCAAAATGACTTTTTAATGGCAAGCAAACGTTATATTTCCTGCAATGTCTAGTTTGCAAAGCCTTCCAGTCTGCCAGAGCCGCAGTCACTCACGGGTGACCTGTGTGACTGCTGAAGGAGCCCTGTGCGGCACTTTTGCAATGGAGTTTGTGAAGAGCTGTGTTTTTAAATGTTAGGGGAACAAAGGTAATTATGGTGTCGGCCACTGGCCTCCAGCAATTTTTTTTTTTTCATGTGGGCCCCTGCTTTCAATACAATACCTGCTCTAAACGTGGATTTCTTTGGAGCACTAATGCCGTCATACAGTATCCTCCAACAGTGAGAGATGTGATTGAAGTGGTATTTTCATACATATGGAGAGATGGAAGTCTGTACTGCATGCCACCTTTTCTGAATTCAGTTCTAGTGCTGCTATGCCCACTCCTATAAAAGTTTACAATAGTAAAAGCACAGTGAAAGCACGGGAATACATGGTCTCATGGAAAGCATGGTCTCTTTACAAACACACTGCCTCTGTATTGACGCTCGTTTTCCTATACTAGCTCTAATGTTGGTTCAGCAATGTGCAAGGAATGATTTTAGGAGAAATGACATTATTGAGGCAAACACAGGAGGCAATTCCTCTCTATACATTATTTTAATCAGTAATAAGAACATGATTTTTTTTCTTTGAAAAGGCCATTCCATCTCTGTACCTAAAAAATGAGATTTACATCATTTCTCATCCTGATGCGACATCTCTCTGTCTCTCGTTATAGAAGACAGCATTCTGAGTATTTAACAATCTAAGATACATGAGTGCTGAGCTCCCTTTCATTATATTACGAAGACGGATAGAGGTCTTGCTAAACAAAGAAATCCTTAACAGTAATATCTACCACAGACATTAAACATTTATAAAGAACTCAGAGCAGACAGTAGGAATCTGGTTTCGACTGCATTAGCTACAGACACATTGTACAATGCTAGTAAAGACAGTGCCAGAAATTCATATTTGGCACATTAATGTTTGAGTAAGTATTAGGGCTGATAATTTAAATCTGAATGACTGTGTGGAACATCTGTTCTACATATTAAACCCCAGGAATGTGTTATGCAATGACGACTGCCCAAACTGGTCCAGGATTAATTTACCATTGCACTGGCAGAGGACTTGTCATTATGTTTTTGTCATGTATTTGAAGAGCACAGCTGTGACACTAGATTGTGAAACTCATTATAATTTGTCCAAGACATGCTGCCGGTGGTATGGATGCACAAGGCCGCCCCTCTGGTCTTCATCTTCCTGTTGTTTTAGTTTGCAAATAGACACAGACTCCTCATTTCACACACTGGCACACCCAGTTAATGGCCGTTTCCTACCAGGACATGATTTTAAAGAATTTGAGCTGAGTGCGCTTTCATTTCTGTTCTTATTTCATCTGCCTAAACTCTCCTGCACATAACGCTGTACTAACCATCTTATGACTGAGTGTTTAAGGTCATGGATGATTGAGAAATCAAGCCACATTAAAATCCAATGACACTAAAAAAGGCAAGATGTTATTTTACAAATGAGGCATGAAAGATATTGGGTAACTGGACCTGGGGTACAGATATTCTTCTTTTCGGCGGAACTTAAGAAAGTGTACGAACGAAAGGAGGCCATTCAGCCCATCTGATTAATCCAAGTACTCTGTAGTCTGGTTTTAACGGATCCCAATGGTTCAGAATGGTTAGGTAACCCATTCCATAGCCTTACACCCTCCTAAGTCTGTCTTCTCCACTCAGTTTCCAGCTGTGACTTCTGGTCTCTGTGCTGTGCTGAAAGGACAGGGTTAACTACGTCAGCTCCTTTTTATGAATTAGTAATGGCAGACACAGACACAGAAAAGCAACGTCAGTTTCTATATCCTACTCAAAAATGTCCTTTTCTTTTTTTAATGCGAATTGAAATAATTGTTGGTGTCACACCACCGTATTTTGCTTGGGTTATGAACTATGTTACAGCAAATGCTGTTGCTCAATAACCAATATTTGTATGTTGACTTCACAGGCAATTTCTTCTCTTTTTACCTCCTGTAATGAGTGAAAGTGGTTCTTTCCAGCTCATTCCCTAAAGTCCAGTCGCATCATTGATAACACCCATCTGGTTTCAGTCAAATAATCAATATTCTATGAGGTTCCCAGAAATGTCAAAGTATTGACGGTAAACAGGTCAGGGAACTTTATGTGTGCGTGTGTGTGTGTGGGGGGGTCAATATTACGCACGTTCCATTTTAGGATAATTGGGAAGTAAAGGGTTCATTCACTGCTAACTTA